>NW_026596088.1:1289853-1326280 GCF_907164565.1 Psammomys obesus
CCTTCCTTCCTTCCTTCCTTCCTTCCTTCCTTCCTTCCTTCCTTCCTCCCTTTCCTTTCTTCCTTCTTTTCCTTCTTGTCTTCCCTCCATCCTTCCTTTACACGCACTTGTGCATGCCATGGGGGTGCATGCGGAAGTCAAAAGACAGCGTGTGCACCCTGCTCGCCTTCTGCCTGGGGACAAGCTCTCACTATGTAGCTCTGACTGTCCTGGAACTCACAGTGTCGCCTCCCAGCCTCTGCCTCTTTGGTGTGGGGATGCTATCCCGTGGTGTGCACCAGCATGCCCAGCGGTTCTAGGTATTTAAGCTTGGGCCCTCATACTTCTGCTGCAGATGCTCTGCCCGCTCCTAGCCACATCCACACTCTGGAAACGATGCTGGTTCTAAACCTTAAGCAGAGCCCAGGGCAGCACACAGTGGGAACTCTCTACCGTCACTCAGGGCAGACAAGTGGAAGAACAGGAGGTCCAGAGAGCCACTTGAGGGAGAAGGGTCTCACCTGCCTTATTCTGGCCGCTGGGAGTGGGTGCTGGTGGTGGTGATTGCTCTGTGTATTTGTGGGTGGGGCTCAGGGCCAGGTGTGTGAAGGCTGCAGGTGTATTTCCTCTGGACTTTCCACTTCAGCATCTTGCTTGTCGTTCTTAAGCAGAGTGGGAGGGCTGGCAAAGCTGCTTTAGTAGAATTCAGAAGGACGCACCTGAGTACATGAGCGTCTTAAAAAAGAATCTCGAAGGTAAAACACCGCTCAGGTGGGTGCTGTCTCAGAGGCTGGCCCCTGCCTGGTATTGTGGAAGCAGGGCTCGCATCCCATTTCGGATGGGATCTTGCTGTGTGTATTCCTCCTGCTCTAGTCTCGGGAGCACTGCTACGAACCACCCTGCCTACCTCTCTAGGCCTTTTTGTTTAGAAAATAAAAGCTGAGCTGACCCAGACCCAGAAAGACAAACATGATACGTGCTCACTTGTAAGCGGACATTAGTTGTTAAGGAAAGGAGAATCATGCTACAGTCCACAGACCCAGAAAGGCTCAAGGTGGAAACACATGGATCTCCCTGGGAAGGGGAAATAGGATATATTTTTCGGGTGGAGAGCGGGTGGTGGGGATGGGAACAGGAGGGATCAGGCTGGGTGGATGGGGGAATGGAGGGAGAGAGGACTGGAATTGGGGACATTTCAGAAGCAATGTGGAAAACGAGTGCCATGGAAACTCGCTGGAACCCACACGTGACCTTAGTGAAATCTCCTTCCTAGTAACCGGGGATCCGGAGCCCGACCTGGCTCTCTTCTATAACCAGGTGAGACTCCTAGCAATGGGACACCAGCCCTGCCACAAAACCTTCCACCTACCATCTGTCTTGCCTGCAAGATGTGCTGTGGCGATGGTAGCACAGGGCTTGCAGGACTGGTCCAACCTGTGGCTGGTGCCATGAGAGGGAGCCCCCTGGAGGACCAGGAACCAGAGACCGGATAGCCCGGAGATCCAGGAACAAACGCTGGGGCGGGGGCGGGGGGAGTCAATGAAATGATTCCTAATGATATATTTTCTTAAGATTTTACCTATTTATTTTTATGTATATGAGTGCTCTATCTGCATGTACACCTGCAGGCCAGAAGAGGCATGCGACCACCTGCGAGCTGGGAATTGAACTCAGGACCTCTGGAAGAGCAGCCAGGGCTCTTAACTGCTGAGCCATCTCTCCAGCTCCTCCTAATGCTATTCTTGCGATACTCACAGTGCCTGGCCCAAACGTCATCACAGAGATGTCAACCAGCAGCTGATAGGAGCTGACGCATCGACCCACAGCCAAACATGAGGGGAAGCTGTGGAATGGGGTGGGGGGAGAAGTATAGGAGCCAGAGGGGTCAAGGACACCACGAGAACATGACCTTACAGAGTCAACTGAGCCGGGCACACAGGGGCTCACAGATCCTGGAATGACAGTCACCGACCCTGTGCGGGTCTGAGATGGGAGCTCTGTGTGTGCCTGATGGTTGTGCAGATTGGGTTCCTTGTGGGAGTCCCAGCAGTGTGTGTGTGGGTGTCTGAATCTTTCACCTGCACTTGGAACCCCTTTTCTCCTACTGGGTTGCCTCATCCAGCCATGATATGAGGGTCTGTGCCCAGTCTTATTTTATCTTTTTAGGCCATGTTAGGTAGATCTCTCTGGGAGTCCTGTTCTTTTTTTTTGGGGGGGGGGGTGAGTTGATCTGGGGGGAGAAGGGAAGTGGGGAGAGGGACTGAGAGGAGTAGAAGGAAGGGAAACTGCAGTAAACATGGAATTCGTGAGAGAAGAAGGAAAGTTGAAAGAAGAGAGGGAAAGAAAAAAGAGGAGGAGGAAGTGATGCCATGACTGCCTTCCAGCATGGCTGTGGCAACTCCTGAATTCTCACCAGCTGCGATTAACTGAGGAAAAAAACGAAACAAAACAAAAGCTGAGCCTTATGTAGATGTGCACAACCTTTGATCCCAGCATTCTGGAGGCAGAGGCAGACCTCTGTGAGTTCGAGGCCAGCCTGGTCTACACAGTGAGTTCCAGGACGGACAGGATACGTGGTGAGACCCTGCATTAAAAGAAAAGAAAAGAGAGAGGGAGAGAGAGAGAAGGAAGGAAGGAAGGAAAAGGAAAAAAGAAATGCTGATCATGGCAAGGCTGTTAATGTGGAGAACGGGTGGGTTGGTGTGGGAAGGAGAGAGGATCCTTCAGTGAGGAGCCGACCTCGGGGGCAAGTGGAAAAACAGAGTAGCGAGGAGTGTGTGAAACAAGCACAAGCAGAGGCTCAATCAAGGGGACCCTGAAGTGTCCTTGGCCCGGGCGGGCTGGAATACATTTGTGACAGACAGGCCTGACTGCCAATCAGAAACGAGCTACCCCTTACAACTCGAGATGGGGCCTCTGGAGTGCAGGTCGCAATTAGGAAATGACACCAGGAGGACTGCGGGGACTAGAGAAAAGAGACAGGGGTGGGATGGAGGCGGGAAGGGGGGGTGCGTTCATATACCACCAATGTTGTCAAAGGGGAAACTGAGTCACGGTGAGGTGAGTAGACTAGGCTCTTTGAAAGGCCGAGAGACTAGCCTTGGGGAATGAGCCGGGGTGGGGGGCGGGGGTGTGTGTGTGGAATTCCTCTGAAGATAAACTCCCCGCCTCCCCGCGACAACCAGTCCCGGGAGAGCAGCCGGCCTGCCGCACCCGCTGGACCTGCTGTAACCTGTGGGAGAGATGGTGGCACCGTCGGGCCAACACTGCTGCCACCTGGTGGAAAAGCCTGGCGTTTCCCCGGTTCCTCATGCGCTTCCATCTCTGCTAAGCGCTCAGGCCAAGGCTGGAGATGGATGGATGGACACAGAGCCCTGAACCTGGGGGACGGGATGCAGAGGGCAGCCCCACACAGGAAAACGCACACCCTCGGGAGGGGTAGCGCGTCAGGCTTCCTCTTCCCCCTGCGCATTGGTTCGCGCCTCCCTCTTAGGGAGCTCGCAAGTTACGCGAGCCAATCTGCAAATTGCTTGGCGTTAATAAGCTGTGGCTGATCCAAAGGACAGCAGGAGTTGTGTGGCCCGCTTGGGCCTCCTGAATACAGATGCTACGCAAATGCCTTGTCCCAGAGTCCCAGCTAAGTTGCGGGCCACCGCTGACCAGTGACTGTGGTTCTGTGAGAGAACCCAGGGCCTTGTGCATGCCAAGCAAAAAGCTCTACCCCTGGGCTACACCGCCTGACCTCCACCACTTTGTTGTTTTTGTCAGGCTGGGTCCCTGAGCATGAGGCCCAATGGGCTCTTTTCCGTCAGGATCTGGAAGCACCCCAGAGCCAGGCTACCGGAATGTCTCTGGGCTGTGACATCATGGAATCCTGCTCACTCATAGTAGCGGAGAATTATGAGGTTGTGGCAGTGGCTGCCTATGTGCATGTGGATGTGGCTGGCTGAGTTGGGGACCGGAGAAGCAGGTGGGAGGCTGGGCTCGTGGATAGTAGGAACAACGGAGGCTTGAGGATAAGGACAACTTGGTTGTCACAGGAGACCAACCCAGCCCTAGGGCCCTCTCCTCTCCTTTCTTCCCCTTCTCTTTCCTTTCTCCCTTCTTTTTTCCCCTCTCTCCCTTCTCTTCCATCTCATTTTATGAATCTAGGCTCATTATATAGCCCAAACTGACTTCAAACTTGCAGCGACCTTCCTGCCTTTGCTTCCTGATGGTAGGGCTAGAGCCACGAGCCAAGATGCCTTGGCTGACCTTTCTCCTTTCATTCTGCATTAGTGTCCTTTCCTCCCCATCCCAGACATGGTGGGATTCTGATGGGAGGGAGCTCGGCCAGCCCTGGGAGCAAAACAGGCAGGGCCCCGAGTTCTCCTGGCCGCTTCGGTGGACGCAGCGGGGCCCGTGGGCTCTTCTCACAGGCTCTGCCTTGGTTCCTAGCACCCAGAGGAGATGGCACCTGGGCCTCAGGACTGGGAGTCAGCCCCCAGCTCGTCGTAGACAGGCCTGATTTCTTTGATTACCCAGACTCAGACCAGGCTAGCCTCCTTGCTGTAGCCCAGTTCATCGGAGAGAAGCCCGTGACCTTTGTTAGGGCAGGTAGGAAGCAGCTTGGCTAGAGGGGCCTCCCGCCCGGCAGGGTCCGGAGGAGAGCAGCTCTTGACTCTCTGGCAGATTCCGGCTCCCAGCTCTTCCAGCACATCCTGGTGGGCGCCCTGGTGGTGGGCTTCTTCTTCCTGCTCTTCCAGTTCTTCACGCATGCGTGAGTCCTGTCCCCACGCCTACCCTGCCCCTTCCAGAGAACTCAAGTCCCCCGGGCACCCCTCCTCATGTGATTGCACACCCCTCAGGAGCTTCCAGAAAGGGGCCTGAGGAAAGGGACAGCGGAGCGGACGGCAGCCCTGGACGGACGCAGCCTAGGGCCACGCCTGCGCCGAGCCCTCCTGAGAAATAAAGGTGGCACCTCCTTCCTTCCCCGACTGTGCAGTGCTCCTCCATGCCGCCATTCATGCAGGCCCTTCCTCCCAGGATCCTCTCTGTGGCCATTCGTGGCACACCCCCTCCCATCTCCTCCTTCCTCCCTTACTATTTAGTGGTCCTCCAAGCCCTCACAGCCTCCCTTCCCAGACTCAAACACCGGACCCAAGGGCCTTGCTGGCGTTCAGGAAGATCGTCTTTATTAGCAGTCTGTAAAAGCACCTCCCGGGGTCTGTGTGTGGCCCCAGACTGGAGGAAGCCGCGAGAGGCCTGTAGCACCAGGGACAAGCCGGGGCCCGAGGGCTAAATATGCCCCTGACAGAAGGGACTGGCCTGGCGCCTGCCCCCAGAGCTGCTCAGCGCTGGGAAGGTTGTAGGGGAGCAATCGCCTCCCTCCCCTCACCCCAACAGATTAGCTTGATGCGGGCCAATCAATAAATAAGGTCCCTCAGCATGGTCCCCCGCAGGAAGGCGCAGGGGTCCCCTGCCCTCTCGGGGTGCCCACACGGGGTGAGTCAGGGGGTCTTCTCTCTGCCGGGCGATGGGGAGCAGAGAGGGATTTGCAGCAGCAGGGCTGGGGTGTCCTTGGCAGCGGGGGACCACCCCCATGTCCCTTGACTCCTTGGTCCCACTGAGTCCCGGCTCTCGTCCCCCTTCCTTTCATTTTGAGGCTCTCCATCCCGGTCCCCTCTCTTCCTGCCTGCCAGTCTGACCTCAGCTCCCAAGGGCATATAGCTCCTCCCCATCTGAGTCCATCTGTCTTGGGGCTGTCAAGGCAAGGGACTCCTGGCTCTCACCCCCCCCCCCCATACACATCCATTGGCCCCAAAGCGCTGTCTCCACAGGGGCTGGGGAGGGGGGGGGGTTCCCAGGCCCCAGCCTCAATCCTGGGTCTGACAAGGAGAGGGTGGTGGGGAACCTCGGGGTCGGAAGAGGCGGCAGGCCCCTCGGCAAATGAGGAAGAACCAGTAGAGCTGGGGAGCGAGGAGCAGCGCGGCGCCCAGGTTGACGTGGGCCGGGATGGCCAGGGGCACCGAGAGCAGGGGCAGGCCGGCGTGGCGCCCGTAGGCCCAGTACAGGTAGGGGAAGAGCAGCACGCGGCAGCACAGGAAGCTGAGCAGCATCAGGGCGCCGTTGACCTTATGCAGCATCGTGTGCTGCTGCTTGTACTGCGGACGGAGGGGCGTGGCAGAGCGAGAAGAGGCGGCTCCCAGCTGCCCCTCCCCGCCTGTGGCTCTTCCCACAGCCGGCACTGCACCCCGGCCCAGGTTTCACTAGGCAGCCCAGGCTAGTCTCAGACTCACGCTCTTCCTGCCTCAGTTTCCCCCAGTGCTAGTGTTACGGGCACATACCGCCGTGCTGAAAGGCTGCATGGTCTTTAAGGAATCCCCCCCCCCCAAAAAAAAAAAAAAAAAAACCAAACAAACAAAACCCAGAGGTGTCCACCCCACAGGCCCCTCGGTCACTCTCACCTGGATGAGGATCTTGCCCAGGCAGACGAAGGGGGTGCTGACTTCCGCCATCAGCATGCAGCCTAGAAAGAAATCTCCCTTGCCCTGTCGCCACACCTGGGGGAAGAGGCAAGTCTGAGGAGCACCGCCTTCAGGGATGCTGAGGGCTCTCGCTCTCTCGCTCCCCCTTCCCTCCCTCTCCTCTGTGTGTGTGTGTTCATGTGTATATGTACATGTGTGTATATGGCTAGAGGTCCATTTCCTCAATTGCCTTGATTTTCTGTCTTTTTTTTTTTTTTTTTTTTTGAGGCAGGGTCTCTCACCGAACCTGGGAGAACTCACTTGGCTGCACGGCTGGCCAGCAAAGCCCCAGGAATTGTCCTCTTTTTCCTTCCCCGAAGCTAGTGGTTAAGCACACACCAGCTTTTCAAACAGCCCTTTGCAAGAAGACTCCTTACCGGACCGGCAGAGCCATCTCCCCGGCCCTGTCCCAATCCCCACCTTCCCCCTGCCCCCCATGTCAGGGTTTCTCTGTTTGGCCAGAGGCTGTCCTGGAACTCACTCTAGACCAGGGCGGCCTTGAACTTAGAGATCCACCTGCTTCTGCCTCCCGAGTCGATAAGCTTTAAGACAGGCACGGCCACTGTGGGGCTTTTTTTTTTTTTCCAGACTATTGTCTCATGTAACCAGACTGGCTTCAAACCCACCGTGTGGCAGAGGACGACTTTAAACCTCATATCGTCTTGCTCCCACTCCCAAGCGCTAAGGTTACAAATGTGCTGCCATGCTGGCCTTACAACGTGCTGGGGATTAGACCTGGGGCTTCGTACACGTTAGGGAGACATGCTACCAGCTGAGAGACATCCTCAGCCCAGAGAGACACTCAGTCCCGGGTTCCCAACCCTCAGTGTGCTGCCCACAAGCGTGCAGACGGAGAGGGTGTGCCTTGTGCCACAGAAGGGCAGGCTCCCATACGGGTAGCCAGTGCCCATCCCAAGTCCTGCCTCGTGGGACCCGAGCACTGGGGAGGAGCCTCTCCCGGGCACCCCGGAGTCTCCTGGCTGCGGAAGGGAGGACTCACCACTGACAGAGGGAAGCACACCAGCACCATGGCCGCGTGGTGGAGCACCATGAGGAACTCCTTGTGCAGGTAGCCGCGCACCACGGCCCAGGTGCTGCCCGCGGCTCTGGGCGTCCCGTCTTCCCCTCCGTGCCCTTTAACCTGGTGCTTGTGCCAGTGGCAGAGGAACATGGCGTAGATGTCATAGATGAAGTAGGGGACCGCAAACTGTGTGTAGGCCGAGGAAAGCCAGTGCCTGCGGGGAGGGGGGAGAGAAGGGGGGGACAGGTGGTGGGTGAGAAACCGGCCAAGGCCAGGCAGTCTCGCAGACCAGGAAACCCACCCTCTCCCCATGTCTCTATCTCTGTCCTCCGTCCACCCTTTGCCTCGGCAGTCTCTTGGGGAGAGGAGACCAGAGAAACTGCAGACTGGGCAACCAAGGATGGGAAGGAGCCAGGGTGCCCGGTTAGGTGCCAGTGAGGAACTTCCAAGTACTGTGGGGAGCTGTGGCCCACGACCAGCTGACAGGACAGCCTATCGAGTGCCAGGCGCTACATCAGCAACTGGTTCACGCCTCGTGAAAGCCCAGGTCATGGAGAGGCCAAGTAACCTGGTGGCCAAGAAATAACCACAGGAGTCCTCGCCTTTGGCCCCCTGTCTCAGAAGGATGGAGGGTTAGAGCCAGTCCCCGGAGCAGCACAGGGACCGGCACCACAGCTTGCCTTTGCTCTGGCGTGGCAGGTCTATTGTTAGTCAGGTATGGCCAGCAGGAAAGAGAAAATGCCGGGCAGAGATGCCAAGAACAGAGAGAGTTCTACAGACTTTGGAGTAAACAAATACGGGAAGGCCAAGAAGACGCGGCGTGGCACTTTTTTTTTTTTTTTCCCTTGAGTCAGCACAGAGGCTTTCTCAAGCCCAGGAATCCTCAGACAGGCCTGAGGTGGGGGCAGGAGACAGAAAGGCCCCGGAGGGAGCAGAGCAAAAGCCGATGCCAGGTGTGGGTGCTGGTGAAGGGAGTGAGGGGATGGGGGGGTTTACAAAGGCAGCGGCAGCTTATCCAAGCAGACTGTCCTGAGCAGGGAGAGGCGGCCCACTGTTTCAGGGACCTGTGTTGCCCTGATGTAGGGGGACGTGTTCAGGAGGCAGAGAGGGGTGGTAGGGGAGAGGCGGCGGAGACAGGACCCAACCATGCTTAAGGAAGGCTCAGAGCCTGCCCAGGGCTGGGGCGAGGGTTGGAAGCCAGAGGGCTCCAGGCTGTGGGGGAGCCAGAAGGCCCTGGGTTCACAAGCGAGGTGTTAGATTCCATCCCCACCCTCTTGGCAATTAGGTGCTCAGAAGTAAGAACAGCTGCTGCCCGGATTAGCCCTGATCCTCCCACCTACCTAAGGATTAAAGGAGGAACAAGGCCAAGAGTGGACTTGAGGGTGGGAACTCGAGAGCCCAAAGGTGACCTCTAGGTAAGAACAGGTGAGGAGGAAATGCCCGGCACCAAGGCCCCTCTTAGAAGGATCAAGGACAAATCAAGTCGTGGAGAAGGATCCTAAGAGTTAAGCCTCTGCCTGATGGAGCCCATTGAGCACTGTTCTAGGCACTGGACCTACTCAGTTCCCGCCTGCAGAAGCCCTTCTGGGGAGGACTGTGTCCTCACTCTAGATCCTCGGAGCAGAGAACTCAGCCCATGGGAAAAGAAGAGACAAACAGACACCTGGATGGAGAGCAGGCTCACACAGACAGTGCTCCCTCGGGCTCAAAGGACAGCAAGGAAGGGCAGTCAGGACAGAAGCTATAAGTCAAGGAAGGGCATTCTGGGCACACAGCAAACTGGCAGCGGCCCACGGCGAGCTAAAATGGGCAGATCAGCACCACGGACAGGGCCAGCGTTTCCCTGCGCCCTCCTCCTGCCCCACCTCTCAGGCCCTGGGCCTTTTTGGCAAGCACCAAATACTGCAGTAGCTGCCAGTGCCAAATTTTGGCCTCTTCACCCCCCAACCCCCACTGCCTGACCCTTGGTGGCTCTGTTTGTGTCATCACTTTCTCTTCTCCCCCGGACACGAGTTGAGGCCAGACACATGGATAACAGAAGGAGTTGGGAGGAGCGTGGTGAGGAGACTCAGTAAAGTACTGGATGGAAGCAGAATATGAGGGACACAAGAGTTGGAGAAGGCACGGCTGACATTCAGAACCTATGACAAGAGGCCGGGGAGACAACCAGGAAGTGCTTTGAGGATTCTCTTTGATCTCTCCCGTTGCTTCCTTGTTTCTGACCATTAAGACGGGATGGGATAAATTTATCCCTGGTTGTGGCAATCACATGAGCTTTTGGGGCCCCGGTTCAGGGACCACTACAGATCTGGGGGATCCCAGGTCCCACACCTAGGCACCTGGGCAAAGATGGTCACAAGGCACTTACTGGTCGTCAATGATGTGCTTGCAGGAGGTGGAAACTATGTAGCCAGCTGTGGAGGCCATGATGGCTTGGACAGAAGACACCAGCCTAGGGAGACAGAGTAAAGAGTGAAAATAAGGTGTGTGCCTCCGTTTCCCCCCTCACTACCACAGTCACCGGGCTTTGGACTCCGTGCCATTCCTCCTCCTCCTCCTCCTCCCAGGCCATGCTCCCCCACCATGGCTTTCAGCTAAGCCGTGCTCAGCTGGGATCCCTCAGTTCCCGCTTCTCCCAGCCTTCTTCATTCCTAGTTTGTGGCGGTTGAGTTTTCTTCCTCCCAGGACACCAAGGAGGTCATCCTGAGGTAAGCCAGTGCTTGGGAATGGCTGACAGTGAGGTCCCTCCCTGGGGAGGGAGGGGAGGAACCCATGAGGGCCAAAGGAGGCCTGCACTCCTTCGGCACCCAGTCAGCCTGCAGCTCATGCCTACAGGCACTGGCCCCACAGTGACCCCAAGCTCCCTACCCCCAGGCCACAGTCCCAATTCCCCCTAATTGTTACTACGATCCTCTTCCTGATGGCCTTATTCTAGGGATGTGCAAGTCTCACTGTCTACTTCTCTGTGCCCTGACTCCCCCAAACCCTGGCCCTGAAAACCATGGTCTTGCCCCTTGGCTCATTCCTGGGTATCTTGTGGGACTGTTTAGTCACAGGCTGGCCTGCCTTACAGGATGGGAGGGTGATAAGGGGAAGCAAGAAGATCAAGCTGAATAGTAGACCAGATGGCTGGGTTTCAATAAGGTCTCCAGGGAAGGTGAGGTTCAAGGAGGGAAGGAAGCATGGAGGTAAACCTACCCACTGCTACAGGGCCCAGGGAGGTGCTGGGGTCCCTTCCCCAGGAAGCCTGTGGGGGAGAGGGGGGCTGAACTCACGGAGGGCATGCCATTTACCTGGCGGAGACAATGACCGCGTCGGCCTCCCCCCAGCGCAGCTGGGGCAGCCTCTGGAGCGTGTTCTTGGATAGGAGGAAGAGTCCGGGGAACACCACCCCCCCAGCCACCATTGGGGTAAGCATGGTGACTTGGGACCCGGGCAGGGAGACCGGAGGGTCCAGAAAGGACAGGAAGGCCAAACTGAGGGGGTAAGAGGTGGAGAAGGGATGGCAAGCCAGGGAGGGAGAGAGAAAGAGGGAGGGGGAGGCACAAAGGGGCCAGGGCGGGGACAGGATGGGACAAGGGGGCCGGTTCAGAGCAAGGGAGAGAGGGACTTCAATGAGACTGGGGACACAGGAAGAAAGAGCCAGCTAGGCAGAGTGGGGGGGGGGACGCCGGTGAGAGGGATGGGAAGAGCCGACCAAGGGAAGACTTGAGAGGACCGAGAGGGAGAGGGGACAGGAGGAGGAGGAGTAGGATGCAGCTGGGGGAGGGGAGGGAGAGCCGCGGCAGGTGGGGGGGTTACGTGGAGAGGCTGGGAGGGCCCGAGGAGGCGGGGTGGGGGGGGGACGGTGGTGCCAGCCCTGGCAAAAGGGAGGGAGGGCAGGACGGAGCCGAGCGGGGGAGCGGCAGCCGGGGAATCGGTCAGCAGTCGACACGCGTCTCCCGCCACCACAGGCTGCCGCCACCTCCTCCTGCCGCTGCCACAGCCCTGCTGCCCTGTGCAGGCACTGCACAGGGCATGATAGAGGTGGTGCCCAGCCCCCTGCCCCCTCTGTGAGGAGGGGGAGGGGGAGGGGGAGCCACCAGCTTGGGGAGGACGGGAGAGGGGGAGGGGAAGGATGGCACCGACCAGACACCGAGAAACCGGACCGCAGCGTTGTCTCCCATGCAGCTCTGAGCCACAGCAGCGGCTGCGACAGAGATGGGGAGGGTGGGGGGGGGGAGACAGGGAAAGAGGGAGGGGGAGGCCCTTAAAGAGACAGGAGCTGCAGCGCAGGGGGCCTGCTGGGGACAAGGACTATGGAAGAGATGGCTCTTTTCTTGGGGGGAAAAAAGGTAGCCCCGGGCTCCTTCAGCTGGGGGGGGGCACTGAAGCCCCCTTTCCCATCAGCACTTTGAAAATGTCTGGCATTTTCCTCCCGTCAGTGATTATAAATCTGAATGTGTGTCCCTCAGTGGACTTTCGGGATCTCAGCTTAGAGCCAGCCAAGAAGGTTCCCTGGGGAAGGCGGCCTGAGCAGGGGGTGTTTCTTGCTTTCCCTGAAGGGAACACTGAAGACATGGGTAGGAATGAACCCACCTCCCCGGGTCCTTCAGACCTAGAGCCGCCACCACCCGCCCCCAGCTCCCCCAGTCAGGGGTGGAATCTACCCAGGTACCGAGCCCCTCCCTGCGCTCTGCCTCACACTGCCTGGTGTCCTTTGCCTCACTAACAGCACCCGCAATCTCTGCTCCTCTGCTTCCTAGGGGTCAGGGAATGGTCCTGAGGTGTGAGCCAAGACCCCCAGGCAGAAAGTTAATGACAGGCACAGGGCTAAGTGGGGACAGGGAGCTCACTAGCGGAGCCCTTTTGGCAGGGCTCTGACGGCCGGCACCGGGTAAAAACAGACACTAGGCAGAATGGCTCATCCTGGCGGCAGGACGCTCAGGAGGCTGAAGCAAGGGGATCCCTCGTGGAGGCCAGCGTGGGCTGCAGGGGAAGCACCACACAGAGCCACAGAAGCTCACTTTCCTCAGACTGCATGGCCTCCTGGAGCCCCTTTCTCTCCTTGGCTCCTATTCCTCTGAACAGTCCTGCCTACGAACGGGAAGAGCCTGGGGCCTGGTTGACAGAGCCCCCTTGTTTAATCTAAGGGGAAGCACAGGGGGATTTAGGCCTAGCCCACAACTGCTCCTCGCTCTTACTTTGGCCTCCTGGAGCCCTGCCTTTCCCAGACCCATCAGTCCTTCAGATTTGAATACCACGGGGCCTGATACCTAACTGTAGTTTGGATTTCCCACTGGCCCTGAGAGAAGCCTCAAAAATCTGCTGACAACTGACCTTTCCAGCCCACAGCCTACTTACTCCCTTGCTCCCTGGAGGAAGGGGCTGATTTGCTAGTTCGTGCTGCCCTCTAGTGGCAGTCTGTGGGAACGGCCAAGGGAAGTCTTGGCGCCGGCAGGTGTGGACAATTGCAGACCTGAATACTATCTTTTAGGGTTGGAGAAGAAGAAACCAAGGCTTATAGGTTAGGAAAAAAACAAAACAAAAACAACAACAAAAAAAACACCCAACTTGTCAAGCCGGACATGGTGGCCCATGCCTTTAATCCCAGCACTTGGGAGGCAGAGGCAGGTGGATCACCGTGAGTTTGAGGTCAGCCTGGTTTACAAAGTGAGTCCAGGATAGCCAGGGCCACACACAGAGAAATCCTGTCTTGAGAAAACAAACAAAAACAAGCAAACAAACAAACAAACTTGTCAAGATGAAACAGGCATGCACATTAGTAAGATGGGATTTCAAGCTTGTGTTTGTTTCACTCCGGGAAAAGCCAGGGACACAGGTGTGCAGGAGGCGGAGGCAGAGGCAGGCAGGTCCCTGGGAGCTCTAAGCCAGCCTGATCTATACAGCAAATTCCCAGAAGAATCCCAGCCTAGCCTGAGCTGCTGAGCTGCTAGTATAGGGACAGGCCTGTAATCCCAGTACTCGGAAGGCTGAGGCAGGAGGTTCACGGAGAGTAACAGGATAAAAACAAAGGCTGAAAAAGTTCTGAGACAACCCATCTATACTGGGATCTGATGCCCTCTTCTGGCGTGCAGGTGTACATGCAGATAGAACGCACACACACACACACACACACACACATATACAACAAGACAACAAAAACATACAAAACCAAGACAACAAAGTGAACAAAGGAGTAAAAGGCACTAAGTTGGGGATGATGAGCTGGTATCCAGACTCCTTTGGCTGAAGATCAGAGACATGGTCAAGGGACTGTGCGCTAACTGTGGGCAGTGCAGGTTAGGGCGAAGCGGCCCAGGGAGCTTTGGGATTTGTGCTTTCGATTTTTGTTCTCTCTGCTAGGGATCTGCACAGACAGCTTGGCAAATTCTGCCTTTCGGGGCCGGAGAGCCAGCTTGGTGGTTAGCTGGCCTTTCAGAGGCTCTGGGCTCCATATACAGCATTGAAAAGAAGGAAAAAGAAAAACAAACACCCAAGTCCTGCTTCCCGCACCCCTGTCCCAGCTGCGCCCTGGGGGCACAACCCACCCCACAAACACGTTTTCCCCGCCATGGTGTTTGCCAGCAGAAGGTGGGGTCTACTGAAATACAAGTTTGAATCAGCAGTTAAAAGGCAACCAGTTTCAGTCCCGTGAGATGGCTCAGCAAGCGAAGGCGCTTGTCCCCAAGCCTGATGTCTGAGTTCCATCCTTGGAACACCTGGAGGAAGGAACCCCTACAAGCTGTCCTCTGAGGCCCATGCGTGGGCCACGGCACGTGCGCCCCCTCTGACTAAATGTAATGTAAACAATTCTAAAAGAAACAAAAACAAAAAAAACCAAAGCTATTGGCTGGATTCACATAAAAGCTCAATTGCTAGCACTTGGGAGACCGAGGCAGGAAAAGCGCCTGGTGTGAGACCAGGCTGGCTTACAGAATAAAGCTGTCTCTCAGCGGGAGAGGACTGGGATGCAGTTGGGTTGGTAGGGTACTGGCCTGGCTCACACAGCCCCAGGCTGGGTTCCCATGCTGGTTCTGTGAGGCCTGGCTGGAGCCCAAAGTCTTCTGCTCTCACGGGGTGTCCCATGAACCCTGCCCTACACCTCCTCAGAGCCCACAGCCCTTAGACACATGATCCTCACAGTGTCTGAGGAAAACAGAAAGTGGTATTAACAGACCCATTTCCAAACGAGGGAGCGGAACCTCAGTGACTTGCAAGAGATTCCATTAATGGGGTCCTGTCCCCACTGCCCTGTGTCCTCCTCTGAGGCCACCCCAGCTGCTCTTGAGACGCATCAGTTCCACAAGCCCAGGAAAGAGACTCCACCCTACCCATCTTACTTTGACGCCACCAAAACAGCCTCTGGCCTCTCCATCCTCCGAAAGCTGGTTTGGTTCTGCAGCCCCCAGCAGAGGAGAGCAAAGCACACTGGGAAGAATACACAGCCCAGCAGGAAAAGCAGGGCCATGCCTGTCTGCAGGAGAGAAAGGCGGCCATGAAAACAATACTCTTCAGGCACACTACCTACCCCAGCCCCCATCACTGCAAATCACAATGGCCCTTGAGCCCCGCTCCTCTCTAGTCTCTAGTCACTGTAAGGCACTAGGCAGGCCTGTAGTCTTTTTGGATCCTTAGTGGACTTTGTTGTTGTTGTTTGGTCTAAGACAGGGCCTTGCCATGTCTGCCAGGCTGGCTTTGAACTCCTGGTCATCCTGTCTCAGCCACCTAGGATCTGAGAGTACAGCCCTGTGCCACCACGCCCAGCCTTTATTGTATTTTCACATCATTAATCCAAGGCAACTGGACATACTGTTTGTGTGTTGGCTCCTTTGAGATAGGGCCTCATGTAGCGAAGGCTAGACCTGAAATTGCCACGTAGCCCAAGCTGGCCTTGTATCCCATATCTACCTCTTCATTGCTGGGGTTACAGGTGCATGCCATCACACCCTACTGCTTTGTTTTAAACCCACTTCTGGCTAGTTCAGTTTTTCCTAATGCCCCTGGCGCTGGTCCATGCTCCCAGAACTCATCCTATTTTGGTTTTTCCTGGTAGCACGGAGCAGCAGTCCCAGAACTCAGGAGGCTGAGGAAGAAGGATCACAAGTTGGAGAACATCATGAGCTACACAGCAAGACCCTGTCTCAAAATGAACAAAAACAGAGGTCTGGAAAGATGGCCCAGTGATTTGGTGTCCTGACTGCTCTTGCAGAGGACGTGGGTTTGATTCCCAGCACCCTCAGGGTTTCCCAACCCTCTGTAACTTCAGTTCCAGGGACCCACTGCCCTCTCCTGGCCAGCTTGGGCACTGCATGCACATGCGGGCAAAAACACCCATACACACACACACTTTTTTTTTTTTTTCTTGAGACAGTCTTTCTGTGTAATCTGGCTGTCCTGGAACTTGCTGTATGGATAAGGCTAAGGCTGGCCTCGAAATTATAGAGCTCTGCCTGCCTCTGCCTCCTAGTGCTGGGAGTAGAGAGTCTTAAAAATAAAAAATAAAATAAAAAAAGTCAAGTGTACAGCTCAGAGGTTGGGACACTTGCATGTGTGAGGCTCTGGGTTCAGTCTTTAGAGGACACACCCAGGCACAGAGACAGAGAGAGAAAGGGGAGAGAGAGAAACAAACAGAAAAACTCCACGACCACATTCCTCTCTCCCTTCACCCTGCTGATGTTCCTGCCCTCGCTCTACCCGGCTGCAGCCTCTGCAGATACACACCCAGTCCTGTGGCGTCTGTCTCAGACTTGTCCCGGGCCTCACTTCTCTGGGACAAAGATGGGAGGGCAGGGGAGAGGCTGACGTTTCTCCTCAGCAACCAGACTTGCAAAGAGGGAGGGAGGGGGTGTTCAAATTGTCAAAATACTTGAAGTTTTAAAACAACATTAAAAGAAAGAAATTTCGAGAGGTTATTATCCCATAAAAAGAAAAAAAGAAAAAGAAAACAGAAATCCTGGAATGCATATCTTTTATGTATTATGTTGCCCCAAAAAGCCTCTCCTCCCATCCGCTCCAAGGAGGAGAGGAGTCGGGGAGGTCCAGGAGCGATGGAGGGACTTGGCGCCTGCCATCCTGCATCCTCTGAGTGGCTTTAGGGGACCTTCCCACCATAGAAGGAAGGTGTCAAACTGCTCCACGGAGGCAGTTGGACAGGCGGGAATGTCAGCCTCCCATTGGTGGACTGGTGAGATTATGCCGTCCTCCCATTGGCCAGCCTCCCGACACGAGGCTCTATCATTTGTTCGTGTTCTCGAGGAAAGGGATGAGGCGTTCTAGTGCCTTTAGGTAGAACTGACCAATTAGAATTTGCTGATGATTTGACGGACAGCCACGGTTCAGGGGTGGAGCCGAAATCGAAAGCAAGAGCAGAGATGGGTCCGGGTAAGTCACTGATTTCCAAGGTGGCATCACGAGCTAAAGTTGACAGTGTCAAGGTTGGGCTGGTCCGCATCTCAAAATCAGATTCCACAGATGACCAGAGAAGCATGTGGGTGGGGCGGCCCAGGTCTCAGATAGACATGGAAAAATAGGCCAGCTACTCAAGATAGACCTTTTGTTTTTTGTTTTTTGTTTTTTTTTTTTGAGACATGTAGCCCAGGTTGGCCTCACGCTCATTATGTGACTAAGGATGACCTTGAACTTCTGATCCCCTTGCAAGTGCTAGGGTTACAGAAGGACCTTACCACCGCTGGTCTTATGCAGTGGTGGGAGAGAACTTCATATATGCTTAGCATGACATCACAACTGCACTACCTCCCCAGTCTGTCTGTCTGTCTCCTCTCTCTCTTTTGTTTTGCTTTTTTGTTGTTGTTTGTTTTTTCAAGACAGGGTTTCTCTGCGGTAGCCTTGACTCTCCTGGACCCTCTTTGTAGATCAGGCTGGCTTCGAACTCACAGAGATCCACCGGCCCCTGCCTCCCCGAGTGCTGGAATTACAGGCGTGTGCCAGCATTTCCGGCAAGCCCCTGTCTCTTAAAGTAAATATAGACGCTGGGAGTGTGGCTCGATGGTAGAGCCCTTCCGAGCATCCATAAAGCCCTCTGCTCGCTCCTCCTCACCCACCAGAGGAGAAAACCGACAAATGAAACAGACCCGAGCGCCTGTAGTTCCGGAACCTGGAGAGCTGAAGCGGCAGATCACCAATTCTGGGCCAGCCTGTGCTACACAGAGTCCCTGCCTGGGAAACCTCAGACCAACCCAACCCAACCCAACCAGGGGTGGACGTGCATGTGGGAGAAGCAGGAACCAGCCTGCTGCTTGTCTTCCTGGTAACACCCACAGGAGCATTTCACTTCGGGAGGGGTACAAACAGGCCCTCCCGGAGAACCCCCGGAGGCTCGGGAATGCAGTGTATATGAGTAGACAAGTCTAAACATTTTGTTTATGTTTTGTTTGGGATTTTTTTTTCAAGACTGGGTCTCACTATGTAGCTCTGGCTGAGTTGGTTTCTCTAATGTTCCGCAGGTGTAGAAAACATAAAGGAACTGCAAGGAGTTTTTTGTTTGTTTGTTTGTTGTTTGTTTTTCTTTCAAGACAGGGTTTCTCTGTGTAGCCTTGGCCATCCTGGACTCGATGTGTAGACCAGGCTGGCTTCGAACTCACAGAGATCTACCTGCCTCTGTCTCCCCGAGTGCTGGGATTACAGGCGTGAGCCGCCATGCCCAGCTGGGAAAGGAGTTTTGATTGTTTGCTCGTTTTTGTTACTGTTTAGTCCCGGGGTGGGGATTGAACCCATGACAGGGCTGTCTCTGAGCCCTGGGACAGCTGTTTTCTTCTGGACATGCAGCTTACCCCGTGCTGTAGAGCCAAGAGCTGGGAAGCTTCAGACCCGCGATTCACTGGAACCTTTTAGACTCTTCTACGTTTCTTTTTCTTCTCCCATTGTCAAGGTCTTCTTGTCTTCAGCCAAATAGTCCACAGCTGCACAGGTTTGTCTGAGATAGGAAAGAGGGGGCCACACCAGAGCTGCCTCCAGTCTCAGTGACCCACAGATTTCCCATCATGATAGAGTCCACGTGCCCTAGCCCCGAATGACCCCCAGCCCAGTTAACTTTCTCACAGTACCGAGCCCCCATTCCGTGCAATGGCCTGGGATTTTCCCACATCCCCCGCCAAATGCAAATCATGATTTTGCAACCTACCAGCGGGTAATGACCCACTTAGGAAAATCTGGGCTTATTGCAATCTTGAACCTTTCATAAATACATCCCCAAGGAGGCTTTCGTTAATTTCCCCTAATCACTTCCTATAGGGAAAATGTTGATAACACATATACACTGTGTATCTGTTTATGCGATTCAAAAAAAACCTTAAATGGGTCTTTAAAATAGAACCAAGTTTTTAATGAGTAGTCCACACTGAGACAGGATTGAGAGGTTGATGCCAGCCTGGGTTACGGAGCGAGAACGTGTCTCAGAAACACGAAGGCCAGCGAGATGGCTCAGTGGGCCAAACGTTCTTGCTGGGAAGGGCTAATGACCTCATCTGATCTCAGAACCAAGGTGAAGCAGAAGAAGCAATTCCACAAGGCTGTCCTCCATTGTCACCGTGGCCTGGGTGTGACACTCCACGATATAAAGAATGAAAGTCAATTTAAAAAAGAACTTTAAGCCAGAAGGTGCTGGCTCACACCTTTAATCCCAGCACTTGGGAGGCAGAGGCAGGCGGATCTCTGTGAGTTCCAGGACAGCCTGGTCTACAGAGTGAGTTCCAGGACAGCCAAGGCTACACCAAGAAACCCTGTCTCGAAGAAAAATAAAAAATAAAAGCAACACACAAAATACATAAATAGCAGTGTGAGCCAGGTGTGCGAGCACAGGACTTTAATCCCGCCACTCGGGCCCCCAAGATGTTGTCTGGGTGTTCTGTCTGTTCGCTTGCTTGCTTTCATCTTTCCTTTGGTAACCTTTGCTGGCTGCCAGGCCCAATCTAAGTTCTTAATAGGTCATATCTATTGCCCTCACAGTTCCCAAGAGACGGATGCTCCCTCGTCCCCTGCGCAGGGTGACAGGCTCCGAGGCGTGTGCTACTTCTACCTCCCTGCACAGTTAGGATTGGTTGTTTGTTTGAGGGGGTGTTGTTTTTGTTTTGTTTTAAGACAGTTCCAGCCTAGAACACGCAGGGGTCTGCCTACGTCACCTTCCCAAGTGCTGGGACTAAATGGGTGCCCTGCCACCCCCGCCCACCCCCTTCTTGTTTGTTTGTTGGGGTTGCTGTTTTCAGATTTGTGTGTTTGCGTGTGTGTGCGTGCCTGCATACCTTTATATGGACCACTTGCCTGTGTGCCTGCGTGAACCAGTAAAAGCTAGAACAGGGCACCAGACCCCTGGGAGCTGCCCTTACAAGTGGTTGTGAGCAACTGTCTCGGTGCTGGGAACTGAGCCGAACCCTCCATTTTATTCTTTTGAGACGAAAGCTTCAAGTGTTTCAGGCTAGCCTTGAACTTGCTATTAGGTAAGTTCCAGATCTCCGAGTGCCAACTGGCCTACTTTCACAGCTGGAGTCTGAGCCTCATGATGTGAATTCCAGAATACGATCTGGCACTGTGGATTGTTAGCTGAGAATGACACGGCTGAGCAGTGGTTAGAGCACTGGTCGCTTTTCCAGAGGACCTGGGTTCTATTTCCTGCACGCGCATGGTGGCTCACGCCTGTCTGCGACCCCAGTTCCAAAAAGATTTCATCCCCTTTTTGGTCTCCACGGGTTCCAGGCACCAAACACTACCCAAATGTGGGCAAAACCCCCGTACCATAAAAACCATAGTAAAATAAACATTTTTAAAGCGGAATGCCAGTATCACTTGTAAAAAAGCATTGTAAATCTGGCCAGGTATGGTGGTACACACCTTTAGCACAGCACCACGGGGATTTCTGAGTTTGAGGCCAACCTGGTCTACAGGGTGAGTGCCAGGACATCCCGGCGGGGCACAGAGAAACCCTGACTCACCACCACCACCACCACCCCCCAAAAAAGGAGAGAGAATGGTAAAGGGGAGCTTTTGCCTAGCTACAACAGAAGTGTGGAAAGGGGCCCAGTGCCGTGGCTCGTACCTGTAACCCCAGCATTCGGCAGGCTGAGTGAGCAGAGTCACTGTCAGGTCTGTTCAAAGCTGGACTAGGCTGCAGAGCAGACCCTGTCTCAAAAAGAGTGGGGGGGGATGGGAGATGCTTCGTGGGTAAAAGTGCTTGCTGCTCAGGCTGCTGAATTTGACCTCCGGATCCCCACCACCACCACCACACAAAGGTCAAAGAAGAAAACCAACTCCACAAAGCTGTCCTCTGCCTCCTGCTGGCACTGTGACACACTCTGCCAACCCCACGGGCACTTACACTCACATGGCACCTGCACTCACACACGTAAACCACACCCACAGTACCAGTAAACGTTTTTTTAAGAAGGGGGCGGAATAAGCAAAAGCATAGAAGGGGAAGTGGAAGGAAAATGGTGTATTTGAACAGGTGTGTGTGTGTGTGTGTGTGTGTGTGTGTGTGCGCTCTTGCGGAACTGGCATGCCACCTAAAATAAACCCAAGATGGGGTACCTCCACCCACTGTGGCAGCGCAAGCGTTCCAGAGGTCTTTGGCCACGCAGGCTTGTAAAAGGATGTGTAAGGGACAGAGCAGCCACCAGCCTGGGGCTGGAACCAGGAGGCAGCGTGTGCAGACCTCGGCCTCAGGTGGCTTCAGGAAGGTCCCTCCCTCAGCCTGGCTCACGGGGGAAGTCTCTCACTCCCCACCCCACCCCAGGGCTCTACCACCCTAGCAAGCAGACCTGTGGGCAGGTTCCTCTGGGCCTGGGGTTTACCATTTCCTGTTGCTTTGGGCTCCCTTGTCCAAAGGCTTCCAGGCTCATCCTTAGGAGAGCGCGAGGCTGTGGTGTCCCAGAGGCTGTGAATAAGCAACCGCTGAGCACCCTGTAGTGTCTGTTTCTCACCTGACACTCTGGCCTGGTGCCAGGGCATTCATTATTTAGTTCTTTTGTTTGTACCTGTCCTGACTCAGTTCAGCTCCAAGCAAGTCTGGTTCTCCTCACACCACAAAAGGCTGAGGTGCACAAAGGGTGACGGAAACAGACAACCATGGATTTACTAATCTGTTCTTCCATGGTTTTTCGGTGTGATCTTGGCTAAGTTTCGGAACCTGAGCCTCTGTCCCATCGCCTGGGTCTGAATCCTGGTGTTGCCGCTCTCTTGCCAGGAGTACTGTGTGACTCAACTCCCCAGAGCCTTGGAATGCTTAATTACAAATAGGGACACCAGCAGGAACTCTACCGAGGGCTTCTGGGAATGATTTTAAAAGGTAGGCAATGAAGCACAGTTCCCACGTGAGATCTCACTGTGGTAGCCATCACTGGCTGACCGATTACTTGTTTTCTAGGGGACTCGGGATTAAAGCCAAGAGGCTTGTGAATGCCTTGAAAATACTCTACCATGGAGACACCCTGCCCGCAGCTTATGAGACAGAACTTGACTGTGTAGCCCAGAGTATTCTCAAACTAAGGATCTTGCTGTCTTATCCTCCCATGTGCTGGGACCACAGGTATGAAAGCCAGCTAACTTGGCCTGGCCCAAGTGCATCTTCTTCAATCCTCCACGGTAGGGTCCTAGACAAAGGTCTTTCAAATTAGGGATGCTGGGAAACTTCTTTCTCTCTCCCCTCCCACCTCTGTGTGTGTGTGTCTCTGTGCGTGTGTGCGGCTGTGTGTAGATCCGCCCATGCTACAGAATTGTATGTGGTGATCAGGGGAGTCAGTTCTTTCCTTCCATCTTTACGTAGGTATCTAGGGTTGAATTCAGTTCATCAGACATTCGAGTATGGGCCTGCTGAGCCATCTTGCCCGCCTAAGAGCCTTTCTCCTTATCTAGAAGACAATATTGTTTGAAAGCCAATAGAGGGCTTGAAATTATTAGATCAAAGTCATACTTGCTTGACTCCCTTCTCAGAGTCCCATCCAAGACTGCAGAAGCTTTTTTTTTCAGCTGCTGGTCCTTCTATATTTCCCATCTTTCATCTAGCCCATGATGATGGGGAACATGGTATCCTTTTCTTGCTTTTCTGGGTCAGTTCCACAGTATCTGTGATGCTATCTGACATGCCCAGCTTTGCACTTCGGATAGAAGGAGCCATGGCAGCTACTGGCTAACGTAAAGTCAGTGTTTCCCTACCTCCTGCTGATGGCAGAATGTGGGTAGAAGTGGGGCCTCACTTCGAGGCCCATATATCATCCCTCCAATTGGCTTGTCTGGTGCACTGTCTACCCTCCCACACACCGGAGGAGCCAATGGTGGGAGCAGAGCAGCCTCAGCAGTGAGTCTGACCACTGCAGAGCTTTGGTGTGCCTGGGGCCCTTGCCAAGGCTCACATCTCTCCGTTGGAACGGGCTGAAGACAGGCAGGGAGGAAGCTCTGGAGCATTAGAGGTCTCTCCTACAGCAGAGATGAAAACTGGCCTCATCCCGGTCCTTGAGACTCAGAAAAAAAAAAAAAAAAAAAAAAAAGATCTCAAGGAGGCAATCTGATACAACTTCAGATCGACAATGCTGACATCAGGGATAGCTGAGCACTTGTCCTCTGTGCTCAAAGTCATCCCTGAGAGGGCTAGAGGTGGCATAAGGAATGGCTGGGATCCTGTCATTACGACTGAAGGCTGAAGGGGGATTCAGGACCTAGGGGCTATTGTGTGACAAAACTTTTCCTAGGAAAACACACATATCTACTCACCTCAGATAAGGAGCCCAAGAAAGACCAAAGTACAGACATCATCAAAGTCCAGCTTGGTGAACCAATGATTTTCATTGGGGTTATTTACAGAAATATGGGTGGGGGAATTACTTACAAAAGCAGAAATTGTTGTGGGGTCCACTTAAATCCAATATAATGCAAACATCAGGTCAACGCAGATGACAAAAATTTATTGTAATCAAGCTGCTATTGATCGACCAGGTCCTTAGAATAGACTTGGGAGCTGAACTGCAATGCTAGAGGGACATTGTACAGCATATTTAAAGGATGAAACCATAAAGCAAGGGGGAGCAGGATGGGCTGTAGCATTGCCTGATGATATTTTGACATAAGGGGTCGAACAGGGAGTTTCCATCAATCAGGATAGGAGTAGATTCCTGGGCCTGGGAACATAAACTTAGTTTGACTCTGCCAAAAAGATGGAGAAGTTGCCCTTGAAATGTCTGGACTCAGACAACTGTCTCCTTACAAGTTGTTCCTGAGATGTCTGGACTCAAACAACTGTTTCCTTACAACAGAAGCTGTTCAGCTATTAGGAAATGCCTCGCTCCCTTAGGGCCTGTGACCTTGAACTTAGTTTTCTCCCTATGATATAAATAGAGTCTGAAAATGAAGCGGTAGTACTTAAGAGTAAGTTTTGATTGTTCTTAACAAACTGACTCAAAGACAACTACATCACCAAAGCCTACCCCAGGATAGGTGACAGCTCACAAAGCTGGGAAGCTGGAACCGGCTGCACAGCCAGCAGGGGAGTGTCCCTTCCAACTCCAGTTGGTCTAAATCTACTGGTCCCAGGAGTCTTCTTTACAGCTTCTCTGAGAGGGCCTCTCAGCTTTTATTGCTTACTCTGGGAGGGCAGGAACTAGTGAATCTTCTCAGATTCAGGGACTTCCTGAAACTGTTTTGAATTGTTTACCTTTCTGTTTAAAGAGCTTCTGTGGAGGACCCAATGCTTCAGTCTCAGAGGAAACTGTTACACAGTAGAGGAATAGACCCTGACAATTTTGTAGCTTTCTTGTAATATAAGAAAGTCCGTGGGTCCTGGCAGTGGTGGCCCATACCTTCAATCCCAGCACTGGGGAGGCAGAGGAAGGCAGATCTCTGTGAGTTCGAGGCCAGCCTGGTCTACAAAGCAAGTCCAAGACAGCCAAGGCTACACAGAGAAACCCTGTCTCAAAAAAAAAAAAAAAAAAAAAAACAACCCCCCCAAAAAAACCAAAAACAACAATAACCAAAAAATAGAATAAAATAAAAAATAAATGAAAAATAAAAAGGAAGCGGGGGGGGGGACAGCTGGGGGCAGTAAATCAGGAAAGGGAAGGGAGGCAGGTGTGTGGTGATACTGTGTCCCAGGCCTCCACAGGAGTTGTGTCTCTGAGTGTGTAACCAGAACAGTGACTTAGGGAGCTGGGTACATTGGAAGTCAGGGGCACAGAGCGCCATATAACACCTTGCCGGCCAGTAGAATCAGACTTGGATTTGAGTGGTTCATCAAATCAGTGAGTGTTGTTTTCTGGAAGGTCCCAAGTGCTAGAGCTTGGGCCGTGGCCAGGAATCAGAAGCAGCCCAGTGCTAGCAGTCTGACCCAGGGAAGAAGTTCAGTACCCTGCGATGAGGGTACTGAGTAGAGGGTCCAGAGTAGACAGGCCAACTCAGCATCTTCCACCTGAAGTTTCCAGCAAGGGCCTGGAAGCCAAGCACAGGCCTGAGGGATGAGGAAGGAGTTCATCAAGAGAAAGAGAGGGAAGGGTGTTCTAGGCAGAGGCTCAGCATCGCCAAGGCTGCAGAGCTGAGGCTGTGCCTGGGCTCGGAATCCCCGCAACAGATCTTATGTGCGGCACTGATCAGGCACAAGCATATATATATATATGCTCATCCTGCCTTCCATAGAATGTCAGCAGAAGGGAAGGAAATTTGCTTTGTTCTTGGAGCTCTGGGGGGGAAGCCGGAGGATGCTCAGAGTGGATGGCGTTGGGTTTGCTCAAGTTGCGAGTTTCACCCTGCAGCCAGTCAGTGGTTCTTGGTGTTTCCAAGCAGAAAAGGAGTAGGGTCAGGTGTGAGCATGAGCTGGCCATTCACACCTTTAAACCTAGCACTCAGGAGGGTTATGTCCAGACCAAACTAAGTTACATAGTATGAATTTCAGGCCAGCCTGGGTTACAGAAGGAGACCCCATCTTGGTAGACAAAGCACAGACGAACGAGGGGGGGAATAGATACGACCCGGTTGATAGGAAATCACTTTGACAATAATGCTTCAGTCTCAGAGGAAACTGTTACACAGTAGAGGAATAGACCCTGACAATTTTGTAGCTTCCTTGGGTCCTGGCAGTGGTGGCCCTTACCTTCAATCCCAGCACTCGGGAGGCAGAGGAAGGCAGATCTCTGAGTTCGAGGCGGGGAAAGATTAAGGCTGGTGAAGTGAGCCGGGCTGAAAAATACTGACTTTTCCATACAGTTAACAAGGAGCCTGTCTGGGAAGGAAGGATAGGCTTTGTGGAAGATGAACTTGCTGATTACTGTCCCCTCACTTCCAGGCTCTTATCTCGGGACGCCTCTGCCACTCAGTCAGAGCAGGGACGTCTTCGTCCTTGTCTCCAATTAATCCGTCTCTGACTCCTCTCCAGAAAGTAAAGTTTGGAAACACAGTATATGTCCTTCTTCGTAGAAGAGCGAGTGGTCCCAGCATCCGACGAGGCTCTGTCCTGAGCTACCAGTGGTGAGAACTTGCTGTTTCTCTCTAGCTCCGGAGGGAAAGCCGGGATGATGGCGATTACCTCAGGTGAGTGGTAGAAGAAGGCAGGGCCCGTTCAGTGAGGCGGGAATAGAGAGTTTGGGTCTCTGCGGCCGCCGTAGTCACAGCACTGTGGTCCCCATGGCAACGGCAAGAAGCAGCGCCAAGCTTCTGGGCGGTGCTGGCGCCTTGGCGGTTCGGACCCGAGGCGGCGCGGAATCTGTAAAACTGTCGGTGGCCCCGTGGTTGTGGCCTCGTGGCCCGAGGGCGCCGGAACCTGGGGACCGTGGAGGGCGCGGCCAGGCCGGAGGGAAAGGCTCTGGATCCCCAGACCCCCGCCAGTTCAGTCTCCGTCCGTGGGCCTCAGGTTTCCCAGACAGAAAGAGAGGAGATTGGGCGCCCCGGCCCAAGGGTACTCGATCTTTGAGCCCGGAATCTTCTCTCTTCTGCAGCTCCTGAACGGACTGGTTGCCCTGCCCCATGGACGTGAGTCCAGGGCTCCGCTCATCTGCCTTTGAGCTCGGACCGGGGAGGGAGCTTTCTAGCCAACAAAAAGTCTTCTGGCTCCGGACAAGAGCTGAGACTGTGCCCGGGACGCACTTCCCACGGTGGCAAGATAGTTTACTAAGCGCGCAGGACAGGCAGAGGCCTAGGGGCCAGAGAGAGGATGGAGCCTCTGGGAACAAAGACCTCATCGCGATTGCAGGGTGGAGGGAGAGGAGGCCTTGGGTGGGGAAGCTTTGTCCCTGAAATAAGCAGTTGTCTGGAGCCATGGGTGGAGATACCAGGGAAGCTGGCGTGGAAAGAAGCAAGTTGGAAGTGGGGCCAGAGCTGAGTGCTGGGAAGGCTGTCATCCTGGAGACAAGATACAGAAATCTTAAGTAGGGAAGTATTTCCACAAAGGGCAGTATTTTGCAGATGACTCTAAATTGATAGCAGGTACTTGACAATAACTGGGCATGGCCGGGGACAAGCTGGTGAGTCAGGGTGTTGCTCTGTTGAGTCCTCACCTCCTTCTGTGGCCCACCTGGCATCCCTGTGCAGGTCTTCCCTTTTCACCTCTTCCTCTGTGCTTGTTCAGACCTCCTCTGGCCCGTGGGATCCAGCCCCAGCTTCCATCAGCAGCCCTTCCTTGCGGCTCCCGATCCCGGCCATCGTCTTCATCGCAGTGGGTGTCTATTTGTTGCTGCTGGGCCTGGTGCTGCTGACAAGGCACTGCTTGCTGGTGAGGAGCCTGGCGGGGAAGGAAGGGTAGGCTCTGGGGAAGAGCAACCTGGTGATCAGCATGTCCCCTGTTGCCATTTAGTCAGAGCGCTGCCCTTTTTGTGGGACGGGGTGGGGAGGGGTCTGCCTCCCTGTCACCACTTAATCCTTGCCTTGCCCCTGCCCGGAAAGTAAAAGTGGAGAGTTGTCTGTGCCTCCCCCACCGCCTGGCCCAGATCCTGAGCCTTGTCATCTCCTAGGCCCAGGGCTGCTGCACAGACTGCAGCTCCCCTTGCAGGAAACAAGGTGCCTCGGAGACCCAAGACTGTTGCTGGAGCTGTGCAGAAGCCTGCGACTTCCCTCTGCCCAGTCCAGCCCACTACCTGGATGCCTGCTGCCCTCACCCCAGCGAAGCTGTGAGTTCCCCTCTTAACCCACCCTGCTCCCTCTGACCTGCGCATGACCTGGGCCTTCATTTTCTTTGTTCAGCACATTTATTAGGGAGCACTAACCCTAGGGCAGGCACTGTTCCAGGGACTGAGTCATAGGCAGACAGCTAAAAACAACATATCAGATTGTTTCTGGTGATGAATGGTTCTTGAAAGAAAGGAAAATATAGGATGACAGCTGGAGAAAGATGATCTGTGTGACAAGCCCAGTGCATAATCAGGACCTATTTATTTACTTACTTATTTATTTTTATTTTTTTTGGAGACGGGTTCTTATATACTGGGCTGGCCTTGACCCTCTTGTTTCTGTCTCTCGTGTCCAGCTTACAGGTGTGCACCATAACATACATGACTTAATTGTAATTTTTTCACGTTTATTTATTTATTTTTGTTAGTTTAAATTTGTGAGAGGAAAGCCAGGTGTTGGTAGCACACGTTTTCAGCCCCAGGCAGAGGCAGGCAGATCTCTGAGTTCGAGGCCAGCCTGGTCTACAGAGTGAGTTCTAGGACAGCCAGGGTTACACAGAGAAACCCTGCCCCAAGAACATAAAGTTGTGAGAGGAATCTGTGTCCAATGGCCTCTGCAAGAAACTCTCTTCAGACTTTGGCATGAAGCCAGCCGCTGTTTCCGTGGCTCTGAGCTACCTTTCTCCAGATCCCTCTGTCTGTGCTCAGTCTGTCACCAGGGGTCACTGTGTTATTTCTCTTTATACACATAAGCACATCTCGTGCCCAAGTAGAATTAAATTTCATCTCAGCCATAACCACTTTTAGTCCTAAGAAGGGCCATGTGTTCTTTTCGGTTCTGGTGACTCGCTTCTAGCCAGCAAGAAGGGCCTGGGACCATAGCTTTCCAGACATATTTGCCTTTTAGATGTCCTGTTCCCAGCAGGCATCCACAGGTGCCAAGATGGTGAAAGCTTAATTTTATTTTTTAAATTAAATTATACTAATTATGAAGCAAGCTGGATTTTTGCTGACGTGGTTGTTGTTCTGTTGATTTGGTTGTTTTTGATTTGCTTTGCTTTGCTTTTTTTGAGACAGGGTCTTACTATGTATCCCTAGCTGGCCTGGAACTTTGTGTGTAAACAAGGCTGGCCTCAAACTCACAGAGATCCTCCTGCCTCTGCCTCTGCCTCACTAGTGCTGGGATTCCATGTGGGTTTTGTAATAGAAAACTATGTTCCTATTACAAAAAGTATTGTTTCTCAATTATCCATGTAGAAAGGCAAAGTGAGAGAGCATTTGGCCAGCATCATAAGAAGCCAGGGGAAGGAGGGGTGAAGGGAGACATGAGGAAGGAACGGTCTTTTTCTAGAGCGGGCTCTGTAAAGTTGTTTTATTTCCGTGTGACCGCCATGCATTGCTACCCCACTGGCAAAGATGGAGCCTGTCACATAGACTGCTTCTTCACAGCCGCTTCAACTTCATACTGCACTCTGGCCACGTGCCTATGCCTGAACGTGGAGCTATAGGTATCATTCCGCTCCTCTAGCAGAGGACTAAGATGGCTGAGGGATGGCTGTGGCTTCCCCAGAGCCGCACACCAAAGCCTCGGCTAGCAAATTGCTCCACGATTTACGCTGCACCTGGATTGCCGGGGGAGAAGCTGACCCACACAAGACAAGTTTTACATTTGTGGGTTTAAAAATGTTCGGTGTGATTGACCACCTTCTTAGACAGTGATTATTCTGAGCGCAGAGAATCAGACAGCAGCGTTCTCTTCTCTTCTCCTTGGTGCGGTGACCTTCCCTCGCAGGGAGGGTCAGTAGACTAAGCCGCAGTAAATTCATGACTTGGGTTGAGCTGTTCTGAGTCTCAAAACAGATGATGAGGGCTGGAAGTGTAGCTTAGTGGGTAGAATGTCTGTCTAGCATGCAGGAGGCACTGGGTTGACCCTGGCACCACATAAACCAGGGTATGCGTGCCTTCCTCTGGGCCACAGGCAACAAATGCGCAAGTAGTGCACAAACAGAACGCTCACACACACGAAAGAAAAATAAAATCTAAAAACAAAAATCCATCCTTAGTTCAAGGTAGAGCTACATAGGAAATTCAAGGCCAGACTGGGCTAGCTACCCTATCTCCAAACTAAGTATAAGGGCTGGAAAGATGGCCCCGCGGTTAAGAGCACTGGCTGCTCTTCTAGAGGACCCGGGTTTGATTCCCAGCAACCACATGGCAGCTCAGAACTATTTGTAACTCCAGATCCAGGAATCCGAAGCCCTTTTAATGTCTTCTGCAGTTTTGCAGCTAAACACCCACACATATGAAAAAAGTTTAAAATAAATTTAAATCTATGTTCAAAAAGAATTATAATAAGTAGGGTCATGGTGGTATATACCTTTAATCCTAGCCTCAGGAGGCAGAGGCAAGTGCAAATTCAGGGCCAGCTGTGGCTTCATAGTGTGAGAGTAAGGGGCTATCTCCCTTCGGATAACCTGCTTCTGGTTGCCCACACTGACCAGGAGGTGGGCTTCCAGGATGGAGTTAGGGAAAAAGCGGGCTTTAGGTTCTAAGAACTCCTATCTTAAGGAGTTACAGAATGAGTTATGGTCCTGAACACTCTGTTTCCTTCCCGATGTCGACATCTTGGTCAAACTTCTTAGGAAAAAGGAAGGGGGAGGCTGACTGTGTGAAGACAGGGTCTCCCACCTGTTGGTCCAGGGCTTCAGAACCCTGTGCATCTTATCCCATCCAGTTTCTGCTGGATCTAGGAAGAGATGTAGAATGACCACGGAGGGCCGGGCAAGCTTGTCCTGCCCTTCATCTGTCTTTCCTCAAAGAACACTGAAGGGCCTCTGTTCTCTAGGTTCCTTATAGTAGCAATGACAGCACAAAGGTCACAGGGCTTGTCTGTTCGCCAGTGTAGACACTGAGGCTCACAGAGGCTTGAGTGATGCACTCGCCTGGGGTTAAATAGATGGGCCAGCCAGCCCACAAACCCAGGGTTTTCTTCCTGTCTTTGGGAGACCTGCTTGCCGAACTGCGTTGTTAGGGTGGAGTTCCTTTAGTTCTTCCCTTTCTCGTGTGTGCAGTGTACACGGAGCCAGTGTGTGAGGCTCCGTGCTAACCCTGGGCGCTCAGTACAGATAAACCAGACGAGAGCCTGTGTTCCCAGGACTGTGGGGAAGGGCAGGGATAAATAAGTAGACAGTTATAGGAGCAGAGGAAGGACGTGACATGCAGCCTTACAGGTCAGGTTTCCACGGCCTCGGCACAGTGGGTCTGGGGTGTCTGTACTTTTTAACAAGCTCTTGTAATTCCAATGTACAGTAGAATTAAGAACTACTCCTAAGCCAGGCACAATGGCGCGGGCCTGTAATGCAGGACTCCTGGAGATAGAGGCAGGCGGATTTCTGTGAGTTCGAGGCCAGCCTGATCTACAAAGCGAGTCCAGGACAGCCAAGGCTACACAGAGAAACCCTGTCTCTGGAAAGAAAACAAAAAACAAATGACTGCTAAATCTGGGCACGGTAGCACATGCCTTTGATCCCAGCACTTGGGAGGGAGAAGCAAATGTGAGTTTGAGGCCAGTGGGGTCTGCATAGTGAGTTCTAGGCCAGCCAGGCTACATACCGAATGGGGAAAAACACAGTGCAGAGGGAAACCAGAACCCGGATGACAACTCCCTTCACTGAGCACTCACTAAGGATTTCATTTCTGTCCATTGACACTCTGAAAAGTAGGTGCTATATCTGTTTCAGAGATGAGGAAACTGAAGCTCGGAACATGATTGAGCCAGGCAGAATTCACACATAGGTCTTACTGACTCTAGGGCTTGAGCACAAATTAGCCAGTAAGAAAGTCCAAAGATAAACGCCACCCAAGAGCCTATGGAAAGGCAGGGTTAGCATGCTGCAGAGTCCTTGTTTAATGTCCTTAAACAGCAGAGTTCTTCCAGAAACCTGTGCTTGTGAGACTCAAGAACTCCATTAGCCAGTTATTAATGGCTGGACTAAGCCCTTCTGTGAACAGAGCCAAGAAATGCTTTTAATACCCTCTTTTCTGAGGTGAGGGCAGGGGATTGTTCTGCCCAGTGGGTCTGTACAGAGTGATGGTGTGTGGTCCTCTGGAAACCCACAGACCCACTTCATCTCCAGAGATGCCTCCAAACCACTCTTCATCACAAGAAAACTGCTTCTCTCTCCCTTCCCAGTAACTCAGCCCAGTTTAGACCCCTTTCCCTGTAGCTGGCTGGTCTCCTACCCCTTGCTGGAGCCCCTACTGACAGCTGATCTCACTGGTCATCTGACACCGTACCCCGAAACCTCAGCTGTTGGAAAGGTCATTTCCCTATTCCTGGCTTGGCCCAGTCTCTGATTGAACTGTGCAACTGGTTGTCACTAGCTTTGCTCGTGGCCTCAAGGAGCCAGTCTTCTGTCACACAGCCATCCTGGGTGTGTCCACCCCAGTGCCTTGGCCTGCTGCCCATCCAAGCCTGGGGCAGTTGCAGATCATCCCTGACCCAGGTTAAAGGAGCTGTGGATTGGAGGGGTGAATGGCCCTGTCTCTCAGGACATCATGTCCGTAAGACAGACATCTTTCCTGGGGTTGAGAGGCCCCCTTCTGCCTTTGCCTCAAGAGGGTAAAATGATACGCTTAGCTTAATTCATACATTCAGCATTTAGCTGTGTCTCAAACACCTGCTGGGCATGAGTGCTCACACTTAAGTAGAGAACATGAGACCAACTGTCCTTTGCCTTTGAAGCCTTAGCATGAAGCCGACATTTCTGGCCTTGGCAGAGTTGGCACAGGGGAATCCCAGGCTTGGAAGAACCAACTCTAGACCAAACCAGTTTCTCTGGCTGCTTGTATTCTTTTGGGAAAATCACTCTGAGCTTCCGTTTCAGTTTTTGTGAAGATCACGCTGCTCTTGTCCCCCCACCTCACCCCTCAGCTCTGTGTGCCTCCATTCAGGGTAGCTCGATAGTGGAGCGCTTTGCCTTGGTTTCTGAGGTCCTAACTTCCAGAGAAGAAGGTGTCAGATTCCCTGGATTTGGGATCTGGAGTTAGCATGGTTTCGAGCCACTCGTAAGTGCTGGGAACTGAACTCAGGTCCTCTGGAAGAGCAACCCTCACTCTTAAGCAGGGAGCTATCACTCCAGCCTCTTGGGTTGGTTTGTTTGGTTCTGTTTTTCCTGTTGTGGTTTGTTTGTCTTGTTTTGTCCTTTAAAGACAGATCTCATGTAGCTCGGGCTGGCTTGAACTGCTCATCCTTCTGCCTCATCTCCCTCAAGTCAGGACACCTGGCTCAGAGAGGGTTCTTTTCTTTTTTTGTTTTGCTCTGTTTTGTTTTTTGACACAGGGTCTCTCTCTGTCAATGGTTCTCAACCTGTGGGTTGTGACCTCTTTGTGTGTGGGGGGTCAACTTTTACCTAAGACCATCAGAGAACAAACATTTATATTGTAATTCACAGTAGCAAAATTACAGTTCTAAAGTGGCAACAATTTTTTTTTTTAAGTTGGGGGTCACCACAACATGAGGAACTGTGTTAAAGGGTCACACTAGTAGGAAGGTCTAGAGCCACTGCTCTGTGTAGCCCTGGCTATCCTGAAACTCCATTTGTAGACCAGGCTGGCCTTGAACCCACAGAAATCGGCCTGCTTCAGCACTGGGAAGTGAGTGAGTTCCGTGACAGCCAGGTCACACAGGGAAGTCCTGTCTCAAAAGACAGCAGAAACCCCACAAAGGACACCAGAACCCCCCAGTGCTTGGTAGGTTGAAGTAAGAGGACTGTGGTAATTTTGAGGCCAGCCTGGGTTTCATAGTCCAGACTAGCCTGAGCTATAGAGTGAGAGCCCATCTCAGAAAGGAAGGAAGGAAGGCAGGCTGGCAGGCAGGAAGAAAGACATATTGCAATTTGGTTTTATACCAGCGAAGACGTCCCAAACCCAGAAATTATCTTCATGAGGATAGAAACATGTTTCCTGTGTCCTGACTTCCTCTTGGCTGCACAGGCCTCTGAGAGTATAACTATCTCTGAGCTGGACGCTGACATCAAAATTCTAGCCAGACTTAAAGCCTCTTCTTCCCTGGTCCACTCTTCTCAGCCCTGTGGTGGGAAAGAGGACAGAGCCCCTGAGTCCTGGAGCTTGGAGGCTCCTGACCGCAGAGGGCTAGAGTGTGATGTCACTGCTGGTCTCAGCATGGAGAACTGCGTTGTCTCCAATGCTATCCCTGTTCCACTGGGCAGTGGGGCCTCCTAAGCCCCTTTGTTCCCTTCTGCAATTTTAGGAAAGCAGACAAGTCCGGGTACTGCTTCATCCACCCTTCTCTTCTCCCTCAGGGTTGGGCTCCTAGCTGCCCTCGCTGCTGCCCGTTGTGTGACTGTGCCTGTGCCTGCCAGCTCCCCGACTGCCAGAGCCTCAACTGCCTGTGTTTCGAGATCAAGCTCAGATGAAAGATGGGGTTGGGGGCCTTCTTCTTTGGGGAGTGGCCAGCCCTCAGGGTCCCCCCTGTAATGGCCCTCAGGACACCACTACTAGGCTACTGTAATTACAGATGGCAGGCCCAGCCTAACTACCTGAGACCCTTAAGTGAAGGGCCCGGTTCCCTACAGGGCAGGGTTCTGAGAGCCCTTGGACATCTGAAAAGGGGCTGGTGTTCTGGCCAGTGCCCCTGCACCTGGTCAGTCCCCTCCCCCTCCCTTGATAAACTGTTGTATGTGAAGGTGAGGATGCTGGCATTGCTCACCCAGGCAACAGTGTGGGAAGGCACTGCCAACCTGGAATATCAGGATAAAGGCACAGTCAGCCGCACCCTGCCTATAGACTTCTGTTTACTTTAAGAGGTGAGTATCTTGCTTGCATCTGCTCTCCTTATTAAAAAAAAAAAAAAAAAAAAAAAAAGTGCAGCCACCAGCAGACAGACCCAGAGTCAAGGGAGGAGGGGTACACCAGAGTCAGTGGGCGGCAACGTCTAGATACAAACCACCGATCTTCACTTCTTGCTCCGCCTTAGAGATCCAGGACCCGAGGCTGATTTCTCGACCACCAAGTTCACTGTACTTCCAAGGAAGAGGTTCTTCTAAAGACCGGTGAGTGGGAAGTGGCACCTCCTCCTCTCCAGGCAAACCAAAGCTCCCTCTTTCTTCCCCCACGCAGGGGCCCCACGCTGGCATGAATGTCAGGAGCCTCAGGTTTCCCTAAATATAGGTCCCTGTCGCGGGATTCGTGCTGGGGAAAGGGCAGGGGTTACCGAAAAGGTCCGGGACACCGTTTCGGGGGTGTGGAGGGGAGGGGTGGAGGCCAGGAGTTGCCTTATAACCCAGCCCGTCGCAGCTCCCGGCTCATCATCGCCGCTGACCAAGCTCTGCGGGCTTTTTCCACAGCGTCACAGGTGGGCCGCTGGCCGGATCTTAGGACGGCAATGGGGCTTGCGGAATGGGGTCTGGAGGAAACCGGGGCCCCTGAGCGTACGTGGGTGGCAGAGAGCTCGGAGACGGAGTCTTATTTTGGAGAAAGAGATTAGGTTCGGGTTAGACCAGTCTGGCTTGGGCCAAAAGCTGTCAATCATTTCCTCAAACATGGTGTGTTTAGCTAGCCTGTGGCGACTCCCGCCAATCTGCTACTCCAGGCCGGACCAGGCGAAGCCACTGTCGTACGGATGTGGCCGGCGAGCGGGTCGGGGCAGGCTTTGCCTGCGTACCCTGGCAGTGCGCCGCCCTCTCCGGCTCTCCGCGCCTGCTCGGCCCGGGGAGGCACCGAGTCTCAGCCCAGCGCTGGAGCGGGGGCAGGCCGGCGCGGAACCTCGCGCTGGCCTGCGGTGACGTCAGGCTGCAACTGCGCAGGGCGGAAGCCAGGGGTCCGGGAGGGGAAGCGAGCCACCATCTTACTCTGACACCCCCACCTCCCTACCCCTCCACCAGCCCGCATTCCGGCTGAGTCACGATGGTCGCGCGCGCGCCAGGCGGGAGCTGGGGGGTGGGGGGGAGGGAGAGCCCCGGCGACCGGAGGGATGTGGCTCGAGTCACGTCCTCCCCGGGCGGAGGAGGGCTCGAGCTCCGGGCGCTCATCTCCTCCCCGGCGCCGCCTCCTATCCCAGTATCTTGGGGCGGTGCCGCCGCGCACAGTGCCCGCCCGTCATTGGACGCCTCGCGTGCCAGCGAGGAAAAAACCCTGCAGGGGGCGGAGCGGCGCCTTTAAATGCCCGGGACTCCGCCTCCCGTCCCCCCCAGGCCAGCTGAATAGGCTGCGTTCTCTTGGAACGCGCCGCAGAACGGGGTTCTGGTGACCCTAGCCGCGTTCGCTCCTCAGTCCTTTCGCCTACCCACCGCCGTCCTCGGCAGAGCCACCCACTCCCGTGCCAGGTGAGCGCCACCGAACACGTGCGCGGGGCAGGGGCCCTGGAGGAGGGTCTTGGGCCGCTGCGGGCAGAGCGGGCATGCGGAGCCTTCCTCGCCGCTGCCCCTCGCCTCTCCCTCCTCGGCCCCCACGCTCGCCCTCAGCCTGGGTTCTCCAGCCTGCGCCGCGGAGGTTCGCTGCGCCACGCAGCAGCTCCGCGCGCTGAGTCATGCCGGGGGAGGAAGCAAGACGAGGTGGAGGAACAGACCCCTTTTTTATTTTTTGCAAGAACTCCCCGCCATGCAAAGCATCAGGGCCCCATTGCCTGTTGAGAGATCTCAAGAAGCGATGGGTGGGAGGGGGGTCGGCTCGTATTCCGCCTCCGGGTTCCCGCGATGGGGTCGGGGAGTTTGGTTCCTTTCGGGGGAGCCCCTGGGAGAAGGGGAAACTCCTCTGCTGCCGCTCTCTGCGGCCCGTTAACACTTTACTATCTTTCCTTATCTTGTGACCTTGATTCTGAGCTTGGAACT
>NW_026596088.1:1326290-1376477 GCF_907164565.1 Psammomys obesus
CTGATGGCCTTGTATTTTTCTTACTATCCTTTTCCTCCGACTCTTTTCCCCCCAATCCAGTATAGAGAAGCCTGACCTTGTGGTGTCCTTGAAGACTGGGCCGCCCCTGGGTGGATTGCACCTCAGTCAGGAAATCTGGGTTCTGTCTCAGCTCTTGTTTTTGGGTTGCTGTGTGGCTTCCAGCACAGATCATTTCTTTTCTTGGGCTCTTTCCGATGAGGGTATTGGGCTCTCTGCCCTACTTGTAATACTTAAATTCTAAAATATTCCCGGTTCAATTTTGTTTCTAGGCAAGGTGACCCATGGCAACGCGCAGGCCAGATGGGTCCAGCTTCAACATGACCCGCCTATCCCTGGCTATGGCTTTTTCCTTTCCCCCAATTTCCAGTGAGCAACCCTACTCTCAGCTGGGCAACGCCCAGCACCAGACAGAGTTAGGAAAGGTACAGGAAGAGGCAGGTCTAGTATAGGGGAGAGCTCTGGGACAGGAAGTATCCCAGGACCCTCAGGGAGTGGGGCAGGGAAGGTGGGGGCTATTGCCCTGGCCTCCTGGGAAGGAACCTTGTTACCTGGGGAGACCACAGGATGGTGCAACTAAACACTTTTCCCCATCTGTCTCCTTAACCCAGGAACGTGCTGCCTCGGTCACCATGCCCTACCCATACCCAGCACTGACCCCGGAGCAGAAGAAGGAGCTGTCTGACATCGCTCAACGAATTGTGGCTCCGGGCAAGGGCATCCTAGCTGCAGATGAGTCCACTGGTGCGGTACAGGCAGGAGAAAGGGGGAGGGAGACCCAAGGTTGGAAGTGGCAGGCTGATCCCCTTATCCCTCCCATGTGACCCTCCCTTCAGGAAGCATTGCCAAGCGGTTGCAGTCCATTGGCACCGAGAACACGGAGGAGAACAGGCGCTTCTACCGCCAGCTGCTGCTGACTGCTGATGACCGTGTGAATCCCTGCATTGGGGGGGTGATCCTCTTCCATGAGACACTGTACCAGAAGGCGGATGATGGACGTCCCTTCCCCCAAGTCATCAAGTCCAAGGGCGGTGTTGTGGGCATTAAGGTAAGGGTGTTGGCCCCGGAGAGTAAGATTATAGATGGATCTGGAGAAGGGATTAATAGGGTGAATACTGGGCTAGCAGGTCTAGAGACTTAGGTATACATAGCTTGCCTCAGACCTCCAGGTCCTTGTGCGTGCTAGGCAAGTGCCCTACCACTGACCTCAGTGGCCCCCTGTCATTATAAGGTGATTCCTCATTTACAGCTAAAAAGTGAAATGGTTTCCACAGTAAGAGGGAGGGCCAGGTTAGGTTCTCCAACCCAGTTAACTTTCCTCTCAAATGATACGTGTGTTTTTTTCCTCACGGGACTCAGTGCCAATACACAGTAAAAAGTATTTGCAGGGGGCTGGAGAGATGGCTCAGAGGTTAAGAGCATTGGCTGTTCTTCCAGAGGTCCTGAGTTCAGTTCCCAGCAACCACATGGTGGCTCCCAGCTGTCTGTAATGAGATCTGGTACATCCTTCTGATGTGAAGGCACACATGCAGATATTGTAGACATAGTAAATAAATACATTTTTAAAGAAAGTATTTGCAGGCCACGAAAGGCTGCATGAGGGGTTATTGGGGCTGGGTAGAGGGGAAAGGGCGGGAAAGCTGATTGCTCTTCTACTCCCCGGCAGGTAGACAAGGGTGTTGTGCCCCTGGCAGGAACCAATGGCGAGACCACGACCCAAGGTGAGGGCGGTTCGCCTCCTTCCCGTCTAGCTTGTCAGAGTTGGGTCACATACCTGACCTCTTCACTTTGTCCCTCCTCCTCAGGGCTGGATGGGCTGTCTGAACGCTGTGCCCAGTATAAGAAGGATGGAGCTGACTTTGCCAAGTGGCGCTGCGTGCTCAAGATTGGGGAACATACCCCCTCAGCCCTGGCCATCATGGAAAATGCCAATGTTCTGGCCCGTTATGCCAGCATCTGCCAGCAGGTGGGAATGGACTACCGGGGCCACAGTAGGTCACCTCCATCTGCCAGGATGTCTACCTCCCCCAGAGCAACTGTCCTGGATACCCACCAATAATCTGCCGAGGCCTTTGAAGCCCTGATCCCTATCATCATCAAGATAAGCTCTTGGCTAGTGGTGGCGGAGAGCTGTAGGTTGGGTTCCCAGTCAGGAGGCCTCACACTACCTTGTCCCTCCCACAGAATGGCATTGTACCCATTGTGGAGCCTGAAATCCTCCCTGATGGGGACCATGACTTGAAGCGCTGTCAGTATGTAACTGAGAAGGTAGGTGCCTGTCTACCTGGCTCTGGTACTGTGGTGGGCTGGGCCCCGCTCAGGTATCTTCCCTCACCCTGCCCTCTTCCAGGTCCTGGCAGCTGTCTACAAGGCTCTGAGCGACCACCATATCTATCTGGAAGGCACGTTGCTGAAGCCCAACATGGTCACCCCAGGCCATGCTTGCACCCAGAAATTTTCCAATGAAGAGATTGCCATGGCAACTGTCACAGCTCTTCGGCGCACAGTGCCCCCTGCTGTCCCTGGTGAGGCCCACTCCCTCATCGGGCTTAGTGAAGTGGATGTGCCATCACAGGGTAGCTTCTCACAACTCCATGCCCTGCGTCTCTGATGAAAGCCCCTCCCCCCCTTTTTTTTTCTTCTGGCCTTGTTCTGCAGGGATCACTTTCTTGTCTGGAGGACAGAGTGAGGAAGAGGCATCCATCAACCTTAATGCTATCAACAAGTGCCCCCTGCTGAAGCCATGGGCCTTGACTTTCTCCTATGGCAGGGCCCTGCAGGCCTCTGCCCTGAAGGCCTGGGGCGGGAAGAAGGAGAACCTGAAGGCTGCACAGGAAGAGTACATCAAGCGAGCCCTGGTAAGACGGGCATGGAAGTGTGAACAGGTTCCTGGGCAGTGGGGCCTGGCTGCTCAGAAGAAGAGCTCTCACCGGATTCTTCTCCCCTTCTAGGCCAACAGCCTCGCTTGCCAAGGAAAGTACACCCCGAGTGGCCAGTCTGGAGCCGCAGCCAGCGAGTCTCTCTTCATCTCTAACCATGCCTACTAACCAGAGGGGATCCAAGGCTGTCCCAGCAGCACTCCAGGCCCCCGGCAACACTCCAGGCCCCGCCTACCCACTTGCTATTGAAGAGGGGCCCTTCAGGCTCTTTCCCATCACTCTTGCTGCCCTCGTGACCGGTGTGTGGTGTCGCCTGTGAATGCTAATTCTGCCATCCCTTCCAGCCCACTGCCAATAAACAACTATTTAAGGGGGAGTCTGGTGTTCATGTCTTGTAAGGGTATAGGGGAGGACCTGAGGAAAGAGCAGTCAAAGGATGGAGTAAGGCTTTATTGGTCTGTATATTTTTGACTGGGGCTTTGAGAAAGGCAGCGTTGTGAAATGTTCTTCTGACCACATCTAATTGAAGGTAGCCTGAGTGCTGGGACTATAGGCATAGGGTACCATACTCAGTTTAAGCCATGCTGGGATCCAACCTAGAGCTCCATGAATACTAGGCAAGGACTCTGCCACTGAGCTATCTCTCAAGCTTCTCATTCCAAACTAAGGCTTTGCTATCTTGCCCAAGATGAAACAAAACATTTAATATTTAACCTACATTATGCACTTATTTCCTCATTGTGACAAGAAATGGAATTAATAACTTTTTAGGCTTTTTTGGAATATGGGGCCATTTTGAAGAATCCAGAATTCTCTCCCACACAGACAGGTACAATAACACTCAGCTGCAGAACTCAAGTTCCAGGTTAAGAATGAAGACTGAGCTCCTTGATGGTAGAATAAGCCCCACACCAAATATGGGCCATACTTTGTATTCTTGCCACCCAATGGTGGATGTAGTTGTACCTTTAAAAATTTTGTTTTGCCTGAGTATTTGAGTACAGTGTACCTGATGCTCTGGAACCAGAATTACTCATGGTTGTGAGCCACCATGTAGGTACTGGGAATTAAGCCTGGGTCCTCTGGAAAGTACTCTCAACTGCTGGTCTATCTCTAGCCCCATCATACCTCTAGTAATTTGTAGTTGCTGAAGATTCTAGATATAAATAGGGTCTTGGTGTAGTCTTTACCATTTTCTGTTTCCTGCAATCTCATCCTTGTCTGGGTTCTTTCTGTTCTGTTCCCTTCCCCCACCAAAAATGATTTTTTTTAATGCTATTGTTTTATTGATTTGCATAGAATTGACTGACCCAGGAGGCTTTGCTGTCCACGTATTTCCATGCACTGTAGCCAAAGCTAAGCCCAGGCTGGTAATGTCGAGGTGGTTGAGCAAACTTGCCTTAAGGCTCTGGTTCCAGCACTGCAAGGAAAAAAATCCCTAGTACTCCAAAATGACCCTGCCTTTCTGCCTACCACATTTAACTTCAGGAAATTTTCTAAAAGGGTTTCTTTATTGTAGCCCTGACTGTCTTGGAATTCTGTAGACCACACTGCCTTTGAACTCAAAGAGATCTACCTTACTCTACTTCCTAAATGCTGGGATTAAGGGTATATATCACCCCTGGCTTCTATGAAAGTCTTAAGGCACATAAAAATTGTTCAAAAGTAAGGGACAATAGAACACCGAAAAAAGTATGTGTAGAGATGGAAACTAGAAAGATTAAAACCATTAACCTCTCTTGCGCTTAGTTTTTTTTTCTTTTTTTTTGCTTTGAATTTCAGAAATAGTAAATGAAAGCTGGAAGACCAAACCTAAACGCTTTTTCTGGACCCTTTTGAGCCTTGATTCAGAGTACTAAGGGACTTAATTCAAACTTGTTTTTGATCTTTCAGCTGTGAGCAAGTCAGCCTCAGCTGAAGAAGTATCTTCAGGCAGTAGGAGGTCAAGCTGGGTGTGGTTAACATCTGTAATCACAGCATCTGGAAAGCTGACACAAAAAAGATACGTTGTGATTTCAAGGTCAGCACAGACTGCAAATTCTGGGCCATTCTGCGTTACAGTGAGACCCTATCAAGAAGAAACAGATGTCAGACTATTTTGGAAATGAACGGAGTCCACTCTCAGTCCAGAGAGTGGGCACTTTAATTTTCAATTAGATTTAAACTTTTGTGTGTTTCCTCTGAACATGTGGATCCTAGGGATCCAATTCAAGTCAGTAAGGCTTGGTGACAAGTCCTTTTATCAGATATACCATCTTGCTTAGTTTTGGTATTTTTTTCTGAGCGTTTGCTTTGTAACCTTGAAAGCTTTGCATCCACCATCCGGCCTAGCCTCCTGAGTTCTGGGATTACAATTGGGTATGCCCCACACCTGGCGCAGGTTCCGGAGCTCCCTTCATGGCAAGGTTTAGGATTAGCCCATTCATTAAACAACGATTTATGCATATCTGCAATGCTTGGCCTTATTCTAGACACTGGGGAGGCAATGATGAACAATGCAGTTTCATCCCTCGGATCTGTAGTACAAGCGGGACAGAAAGAAGCCAAGAGAAAAGTGTAACGTGAGCTGACCAGCCTACTGGAGCTCACGGAAGTTGGCGTGGGTAACCGAGAAGCACAGCTATACTTGCCTCCCGCCCACTTCCGGCTCCTTCTTTCCTCCTTCCCGGCGCCTCAGAGGGGCGTGACCTGTAGAGACGTCACTTCCGGCGCGCGACGGGCCTGGTCTTTGCTTCCGCGGCGAGGCCGGAAGTAGAAGTGGTGGTGGCGGAGGCCCAAAGCGGAGGAAAGTAGAGAGTCGGAGAGACCCAGTCAGAGTCTCAGCGGCGGTAATTGTCCGAGGCCCCTCTAGGCCACCGTCCTTAGCGCGGGCCCGCGGGGTTCGACGGGAGTTGGCGGGGAGCGGGCCAGGGCAGCGGGACGGGGAGGGTCCTGGACCGCCGTGAGGGGAGGGGGGGCGGTCCCAGAATCGAGTCCCCCCCCCCCGCACGGACCCTCTGATTGGCGGGCTCGCCTTCGCTTTTCCCAGGAGACCCCTGTGCGGTCCGGAGGGGGCGGCGGCCCCGACTCTGACCCGCGCCGGGGGGTGGGCCATGGCGGAAATCAGCGATCTGGACCGGCAGATCGAGCAGCTGCGGCGCTGCGAGCTCATCAAAGAGAGCGAAGTCAAGGCCCTGTGCGCTAAGGCCAGGTGAGCCCGCGGGTCGGCCGGTGGGAGGGCAGCCCGCTGCCCAGGGCTCTCGGCTGGGCGAACTCAGCTGAGAATTTAGGGCTTGCCTTATCCCGGAAGCGTCTCCGAATAGGAGCTGTCTCGAGGGTCAGTTCCCCCCCCTCGGGAGCCACGGGTCGGCTGTGGATGTGTTTTTAGTTTAGAGTAAGAACTAGTGGCAGAAAGTTCTTAGGAAACTCGGAGAAACCGGTCTGCCTTGCTTGGACGAAAGAGAAAGTTTCTTGGAGGGTCTGAGTTCTGGAAGAGGTCTTGAAGAATGAGGGGCTGGTTCAAGGCAAGAAAACAGAAATCGTTGTGGTTTGTTAAAGCCTGTCTATCTCATCAGTCTATAAAGAGAAAGTGGTTTTGTGTCCACTTTTAACAAACAAGGACTCTTAATTGTTCAAAATTACCAGCAAGGAAGGAATAGAATCTGAAGCCAGTTCTCTGAACACTGATCCTTTTGGTTATGAGTTGGGTCACCCTCGTGTTCAGTTGGGATCCTAAGAAAAACATAGTCAATAAGGTAGAATAGAACATAATGAGTTCCAGACCAGCTTGGTTTACTGAGTGAGGCCCTTTAAAAAAAAGGGGGGCTGGGGGAAGCTACAGCCTCCAGCCGCCTCTAACCCCAAGCATTTGGGAGGTGGAGAGAGGAGGATGAAGAAATTTAGGGTTGTCCTCAGCTAGGTTGAGGCCACCACACAAGACTTTGGCTCAGAAAGATGTCGCCGAAAGAAAGAGTTAAGCATGATATGGAAAAAGGGAGAGTTCTCTAGGAAGTAGAAGAAAGTTGTAAAGGAGGATCCTGGTTTGGGGATGCAGTGACTGTTGGTTCGAATCTGACCTCTGCCGCTTTGTGTGGTGGTGGTGGTTTTGAAGTGTCAGTAAAGTGGAGCGAATCGTATTCAGTAAGATGGTTGTGAATATTCACTCAGCGGATCTGGGCTGGGAGTGAGCATAGCATGGTGTTTGGCCACTCTAAGTCAGGGAGGTGGTCGTATGTATGGTGGGAAGGGCGCAAAAGGTGTATTTTTGGATTGAAACTAGCCGGCGGCTTCTTTGGGGGTGGGGAGTACTTGTTTGTTCTTCTGAGATGAGGTTTCTCCTCCAAGTCCCTGCCTTGACCTGGAATTCAGTCTGTAGACCAGGCTGGCTTTGAAGCCAGAGATCCACCTGCCTTTGCCTCTGCTGGAATCAAAGGTGTGGGCCACTGCCACGGGGTGAGCAGGAGTCCTCTAAGAAAGGGCAGACATTGACAGATTTACCCTGGTTATCTGACAGACCACAGTGAGAAGATATAGTCAGACTGTGGAGTATCGAGGAGATGTAGACAACAGTGAAGACTGGTTGCCTACCTCACTGTGACTTCCACCCTCTTAATGGAACCACAGCCTGGTCCTCACACTTTCCCTCCAGGCCTTCTAAGTTGGGAGAGACTGTGTGTGTGTATGTGTGTCTGTCCGTCTGTCTCGTTTGTCCTCCCATGTAGCCTTACGTGGCCTTGAATTAGGGTGGTCTTGAGCTCAGGGATCCACCTGTCTCTAAAGTACTTGTTCCTTTTATGGACTAGAAAGCTATGACTTATCCAGACCAGTGACTTGTGACAGAGCTGGTGTCCTAGTTTGCTTTCTCTTGCTGAGCTCTCACATCTCAGGATCTTTCTGCCTTATCTCCCAAGTGCCAAGATTCCATGTGTGGGTTCCTGGTTCTGATTTGAGGTCTGTGGAAGAGGCTGCTTTTGCCCCTCTGGAAATTGAGTTCCCAGGTTTTGATTGAGCAAGTTTCCAGCTTGATCCTGCCTTTATTCCTGAAGGAGGTCTTTGGGGAGTCATCATATGAGTTGATGTGGAAGAAGATTGTTTGCCAGTCATGGTGGTACACACCTTTAAAATCCAGCACTCAAGAGGCAGGCAGGCAGATTTCTGAGTTTGAGGCTAGCCTGGTCTACAGAGTGAGTTCCAGGACAGCTGGGGCCACACAAAGAAACCATGTCTCAAAAAACTAAGAAAGAAAGGGAGATATAGCGTACACAGCTGGAGAGTCAAGTGGCTGCACTGGCCTCCTGGACACCCCTGTGCAAGTTACAGAGGAAACCACCCCTGTGCCCCTTCAGGACAGCACCCTGAGGGCTGGACCTAAATCCTCTTGTCTGTGAGCTCAGGAATTGACTGGTCACAGATAGGACTGGCAGGATAGGCAGGGGCTTGGGAACCCTTTGTTGTGAGCAAACCTAGATAAAAAGAGTCGGACTGACTGGAGCGGCGGCTAGGGAATTAATAAAGTCCTTTCTGGTCTTCTAGAGGACCGCAATTCATTTCCCAGCACCCACATCAGACAGCTCATAACCACCTGTAACTACAGGATCCAGCATCCTCTCTGGCCCCCTTGGACACAGGAGTGTCCCACACATAAATAAAAATAAGCCTTAAAAAAAATGCAAGCCAGGTGTGCTAGTGCACACCTTTAGTCCCGGCACTCGAGGCCAGTCTGGTCTACAAAGAGATCCAGGACAGCCAGGGCTGTTATACAGAGAAACCCTGTCTGGAGGGAAAATTCAGGCTGGATGTATTGCCACATGTCATTAATCCTGTCACTCTTAGAGTTCAAGGCTAGCCAGCTATATGGAGTTAGTTCCAGGAAAGACAGGGCTACACAGAGAAACCCTGTCTCAAAAGACAATATATATGTATTATTTATATATATATAATATATATAGAAAGTCAGACCCTGGTGGAGCAGTGCTCTCCTGGGTCAGCCTGCTTAACCACAGCTGAGCCAGCAGCCTCCTGTGCAGCAGCATATCGGTCAGTGCTGGGAGTCTTCTTGGGATCTGCCCCTGTGCTGGCCATCCCATCATATTCACCGGAACAAAGTGTTCACGCTGCCTTGGCCTGGGTGTGACCTGCAGTACTTACTGCTGTACTTCCGAAGCTCGCATTTGGAAATGAAGCTACTGAGGAACTGACATCAAGAGCTGACAAAGGGGTTTTTCTGAGAAGAGGACTACACTACAAGAACTAGAGCTACTTCCTTATGTTGTAAATCCATGTCCTTTATTCCCAACACACAGGAGATAGAAACGGGTAGATCTCTTTAGCTTGAGACTGCCTTGGTCTGTATATCAAATTCCAGGCTAGCTAGGGGTACGTAATGAGGTCATGACTCCAAATTAAATAAATAAAATGTATTGTTATCAAGGAAAGAGTAGCACGACCTTTTTCTGTGTATGTGTCATCCTGCCCTGGGCCTTACCCTTTGGAAAGTGTGGGAGAAGGGAGTGAGGTCAGAGGTCAGCCTAGGGACAGTTAGTGCTCTGAGGGAAAGGGACCTTCCTTTTACGGGTGTGTGCTGTGCTCATGAGAAGGAACCACAGAAAGAGTCTAGGCTGAGAATGTCCCTGCCTGCTTTGAAGGGCTTGAACAGGGTGGGAGGTGGTGAGAACTTGGACTTTGTCCAGTTGGAAGCAAGGAGCCATGAGCAGGCATTGAGTGGTTGAGGGCCATAGTCCGTGCTTTCTGACCAAAATCATGGGGACAGTGTATACTTCCTTCTGTCCCATGGAGGTTCAAGGACTACCTCATGTCCTCCCTCCCTCCAAAAAAGGTCAGGAATTGGGCTGGGCTGGCCTGGCTGTGGTGACCCTGGTCTTCTCCTGTCTCCAGAGAGATCTTGGTAGAAGAGAGCAACGTGCAGAGGGTGGACTCGCCGGTCACAGTGAGTACTCTGTTCCCTGGAACATGACTCGTCCTGAGTAACTTCCTAAGTGGTTCGACAACCCCACCCTGTTTATGAGGGGGTGATGCACCCCAGGTCTCTGCTGCTCCTCAGTCTTCAGGTGGGCCCTGATAGAAGAGTTAGATGGTGGGCAGAGCTTGCAGCTTAGTGGTGGATGCTTTCCTAGTGTGTATCAGGTCCCCAGCCTCAGCACTACAAGAAAATAAAGGAATTTTGATTTGTCACGGCGATGCTCATGGCCAAGGCGGAGGAAGTTGATTTGGCAGGCAGTTCTGGTTTGTGGATGAATGGCCCTGTGTTAGTACCTGTGATAGGCGCATGGGCAAACAGATGAAGCCAGTCTTCCTGGAGCTGTGAGTCTCTGCGGAAATCCACATCTGCACCCGAGTGCTTGGCTCTCGGTAGGGATAGACGATGCCGGAACAGGCTCACTTGTCCTGAGATGGAGTGATGCCGCCCCAGCTGGCCTGGAGAGTAGCAGGTGTTTTGGAGGATGGTCTCCAGGAACAGAGGGATTGTGCCTTTGTGCACCCTCAACCCCCATTCTTTCTTTTCAGGTATGTGGTGACATCCATGGACAATTCTATGACCTCAAGGAACTGTTCCGAGTGAGTGGGGCAAACTGGGGGTGACTGGAAGACACCGTTGAGAGGTCTTAAGCTGCATGGGCTCTGGGAGAAAGAAGGGGTTCAGCTAGACTCTGGCTGTTGCAGTGGGAGGGGATAGTTTGGGGCCAAGCAGAGCCATATCCCTCCTCCCAGGTAGGTGGCGATGTCCCTGAGACCAACTACCTCTTCATGGGAGACTTTGTGGACCGTGGTTTCTACAGTGTTGAAACCTTCCTCCTCCTGCTGGCTCTTAAGGTGAGGACCTTTGGCCCCTGGAGCCCGAGCCTTGGCCACTACTTGCTGCCCTCATCACCTTTCCTGTCACCTACCTTGGAACTTTGCTGTGGCTGTGGACTGTGTGCTTAGCGGGGCTGGTCATGACTGCTGCCATGAGTGGGGCCATCTCCAGAGCCCTTGAGGAAAAAGCTGGTGATGTGAGTTCTGGGAAGTAGTCAGAGATTCAGGAAGTGACAGTTGAGTGACCTAGGGGAGTGCATTGATGTGGGGCCACAGTGGGGCGGGGGCGGGCCTAACTAAGGGCTGGAGCCTGAGCCTGGCAGGAATCAGTAGTCTTGTAGTGCATCTCTAGAAAAGGCCCCCAGGAGCTGGGAGGCAGGGACACCATGATTATGTCAAGACAGCAGGGCTCTGGGCTACAGAGATCATGGTGAGGAGTGAGGCGGGTAGATATGTGGATGTTTGGGAGGGGATGAGTGGGAGACTGAGACTAGGACCAGTCCTGATGTGATGCTACCCCTAGGTTCGGTATCCTGACCGCATCACTTTGATCCGGGGCAATCATGAGAGTCGCCAGATAACCCAGGTCTATGGCTTCTATGATGAGTGCTTGCGCAAATACGGCTCGGTGACTGTATGGCGCTACTGTACTGAGATCTTTGACTACCTCAGCCTGTCTGCCATCATTGATGGCAAGGTACGTTGGCCCTGGATCTCCTCGGGGGTGGGGCAGGGGTGGTCTCTGGGCTTCCATCTCCCTTCTCTCTGCTATTACACTTTCCCTTGTAGATCTTCTGTGTGCATGGGGGCCTTTCCCCTTCCATCCAGACCTTGGACCAGATCCGGACAATTGACCGAAAGCAAGAGGTACCCCATGATGGACCCATGTGTGACCTCCTGTGGTCTGACCCTGAAGGTGAGGGTAGTGCCTTTAGCTTGTGGAGTTTAGATTTAAGCAAGTGTTTGAAAGAAGAGTCAGGCTAGGGGAGTTTGGGAAGAGGAGGGCAAGGTTGGCTCATACTGGCTTCTGTCTTCCTGACTGGACCCTCCATATGGAGCAGAAACCATGGCCAGTGGTGTGCTGAGGCCTCCAGTAGGTTGGCCCATGAATTCCTGGCTCAGGTCTGTTCAGTATGAAATCATTGGGTTCCCTGCGTGGGAAGAGACTATAGACCTTGATAGCAGCTGTTTTGGAGGTGAGACCCATTTCCCTAGATTGATGGCCCCTAGGAATCTTTTCTGCGTATGGTGTATTTCCCCCCTAGTTGGGGTCAGAATTGAGATTGAAAGCCAGACTGAGTAGAGAAAGCCAGTCCTAAGCTGCCCTCTAATCCCATCACTGTTGCTGCAGACTGCCCCATGTGGCATAAGAACACCTTGCTGCCCGGAAAAACCTTGTTCTTAGTGGTGCTCTGAACATTCTTTCCTCTTCAGAGCTTCTCCAGCATTTGCTATCCTGTCTCCCCAGATCCCCTAGAACAAACCTGGTTGATGAGGGAAGAGGTCCGGGCTTTTACCTCTGTGATAATAGTAGCCAGAGGAGCCCACACGCTGTCCTTGTCTTGTCTCAGACACAACAGGCTGGGGAGTGAGCCCCCGTGGGGCAGGCTACCTGTTTGGCAGTGATGTGGTGGCCCAGTTCAATGCAGCCAATGACATTGACATGATCTGCCGTGCCCACCAGTTGGTGATGGAAGGGTACAAGTGGCACTTCAACGAGACTGTGCTTACTGTGTGGTCAGCACCTAATTACTGCTACCGGTAAGCTGGCGGGGCTGGGAGCTGGGTGAAGGTAGGGGATCTATCTTGGCCAACCATTACTAACCATTGTTCCTAAATCCAGCTGTGGGAATGTGGCAGCCATCTTGGAACTGGACGAGCACCTCCAGAAAGATTTTATCATCTTTGAGGCTGCACCCCAAGAGACACGTGGCATCCCCTCCAAAAAGCCAGTGGCCGACTATTTCCTGTGATTCCTTGGCCCCAGCCCCTCTGGCTCTTGGACCACTGTGACTGCCCTCTGCCCAGCAGGACGGAGGCTGGGTGTGAGAGGCTGCTGGCTTTGCTTGCCCCAGGGTGCGGACTTGCTCTGGAGAGGTTGGAGCCTTAGCTCTGAGCTTCCTCTCCTTTCTCCCATGATCCATGAAGTTTCCAGTCATTTTTTTGTTTTCTTTTTTCCTTTTTTTTTTTTTTTTTTGTTTTTGTTTTTAGATAAAACATTTTGAGAAAAAAAAAGAAAAAAATTCTAATAAAAGAAGAAAAATAGTCTTGGGGTTTCTGTCAAGTTTGATTGGGGTGGACACGGAGATCTGTCCTGCTTGTTCTCTGGCCCGGAGCCTTCAGGCTCTGTCTGGTGTTATTTCCGTAAGGCTTCATCAGTGCTTGGTAAAGTCCAGGTTCCAGGACAGCCTTGACTCTTAAAGCAGCCTTTGTGAAGAAACACCCATCTTGAAGGGGACATGCTCAGAGCAGGCTGCTTTGTATCTGGAGACTCCCCTTAACAGCCTCTGGTTCCCCCAGCCCCACCCAGGGCCAACACATTAGCTCAACGTTTCCTGAGCACTAATGTCTTTTGAGTTTTATTAACAAAAATACTCTGATCCTGAGAACAAATTGGTGTGGCTTACACTAGTGATGAGGCCCCCAGGAGGTGGGGGTACTGGGCTGAGGCCCCATTTGGCCAGGCAGAGTTTCCCTCCATTCGCACTGAGGTGAGAGCTGAGAAGGGGAAGCTGGCCCCAGCTGGACTCTGAGCCGCCTTGCCTGAGCTTTGAAGCCAGAGGGGGTGGAGTAAAGTCAAGGTGTGAACTAAGGGTTCGAAGAGAGGCTCAAGGCAGCCATTTGGTGGGGGTAGGAGGAGGCACCACTTGAATGAGGGTGCTACCAGGCTGGGGGAAGGGAGTTGGAGGTTTTCAAGGGAAGATGGCATAGGCTTTGGCTTGGCTTACGTCTATGCTCAGTACATTGGCTTGGATCCCATGTCCAGATAACCTCCAGGTCCTGGGTATGCTAGAGGGAAGGGACCCCCTTGAAGGAAGTGTGGGGCAAAGGATGGCACAGATGGAGCTGCCTGATAAGCAGAGCCCCCTGGTCCAGGCTGTAGCTCCAGGAATGCAGCTGAGTAGGGGGCTGGGCGCCCAGGGTCTGGTGCCTCCGGGAAGCTGGGGTTCCTGAAATCAGAGGGTTATCAGAACAGGAGAGGGCCACCCACCTCCTGGAGCACACAGCCTCCTGCTCCTGCCCACCTTACCTGGCTGGCAGGTGACTCGGGGCCCCGTGAAAAGCTGCAGGGTGCAGGAGGTAGGCCTCAGCACTAGGGCCACCACATGGAGGAACTGAGGCAGAAGCAGCTTCCTGGGGAGCTGGGGCCTGCTCTGGATCCGAGTCCCGAATGTCCCCACCCAGGGTTGAGTCACAGGGACCCCCTGGTGTATCTGAGTGGACAAAAGGCACAGGTTGGCTAGGAGAGGCTCTGCCTCAGGCTGGGCCCCATCACCATCAGGACAGCACTCACCCCCACTCCCACAGGCCTCTGTGGCCACTGGCTCTGGGCCTCGAAGTTTCCTCTTCACACGTGCATCTCGCTCCCTGGGGAATGGTGATGATGATGATGGTGATGATGATAATGATGATGGCACTAATAGTACTTACCAGGTGCCAGGCATTTCACCATTCCAGGCACCCTGCTGGGCAGGTGCTATATTATACCCATTTTACAGATACGGAACTGAAGGCCAGAGAAGCCACCCAAAAGCAGCAGAGCTGAGGTTTCACTCGGACTTGGAACTTGGTTCTTCCTTGGGTACTTAGAATCTGTGCACCTTCCCAACCGCACAGCCAGGCCCTCTGCCCCTTTTTACAGCCACCTCACAGGATTTCCGGAGTCTTTCTGGACCTGACTGATGGCCTCCCTCATGGCATGTCATAGCTCTACATTTGAGCTAGTGAACCAGTTACACTGGGACAGACTAGAAGCTCCCCTGAGGCCTAGATCAGCTCTCAGGGGCTGTCTTCTGGCTTGCACTCACTTCCCTGACTTGTCCCAACATTCTTCTGCCTTGCTGTAGACTCGGGGCCTTTGCACTTGTGCTTTGCCAGACACCCACAGAGCTCTGTCAAATGTCCTCAGGGGTGTCTTTTATCTGTCACCTCCCCCCCCCCCCCCGTCTTTCCTGTCTTTCCCACGTCCACTCAATTGTATGAGAACTAAGCAATCCTAAGTATTTGTTGAATCAAAAGTGGATAAATGTTTTTACTTACCACCATGTTCCCGGTACTAGTAAACATTGATTAAATGTATGATGCCCACCTCTTACAGTTTCTGCCATTTTCTCGGAAACCTTTGGCAAAGGGATTGGCTGCAATCTTCAGCTGTGTGATCTGAGGACACACATCCAGGTCAAAGCTCCTGTAGCGTGGGCAGGGGACTGCCCCTCCCTCAAGCAGGGTCACTCACCCTAGGGTTCTGGTAGGCTGTCACAGAGATGAATGTGGTCTCGGGAAATCGGAAGGAGGCCACGCCCCCCCAGTGTTGGCTGCAAAGCTGGGCGGCCCTCACCAGGTGGATGCGAGGCTGGTACTTGTGCATGGAGTGTAGGATCAGCTGGGAGGGAAGAAATGGGGTGATTCCCAGCCCCGGGCCCCAGCCTTCACCTTTCCACCCAGTACCACCCTAAAACTCTATCAAAGAGTCCCAGCCTGGGTCTCACATGGCCGTGGGGGTCCAGCGTGCTGTTGGTGAGCTTCACGCGGTGGAAGGATACGGGTTGCCGCATCCAGTGGGCACCTGTGGCAGGGGAGTCAGGGTGGATGTACACGCGGTCGGGCAGGCGGGGCTCGGCCTTGCCGCTAGGCTCCCAGTGCTGGCCCTGCCAGCGGTACCGAGCTCCGTCCACTGGAACCACATCCAGAAGAAACAAGTAGCGGGCCTCTGGGTCCAGGCCAGTGACTGACACTCGGCAGGCAGGGAACATGCGCCTGCGCAGGAGAAGGGGAGGAAGGGAGAGGCCTGGAGCTACCCACCACCAGGGGTGAGCCCAGCACCAGCAAAGGGACTAGCAATAGGCACCTCACCGGTTGTAACGGCAAGGGAGGTGTAATTAGATTCTCAAGTGCAGAATGTAAGAGCTGGAAGGCTGATTCCGTTTTACAGACAGAGAAATGGAACAGACATGTTAGGAGATCCGACAGGCCAGAACAAGTTAATCTCCTCCCCACTTGCCCCTTCACTCTCTCCATTCTAGTTACAACACGGTACAATCCTGTCTTAGAGCCCTGGCCACTTCCTGGCCAAGCTCCTGCCCCTATTCCCTGTAACATTTGCAGAAACAATGGTGACTACTTCCTGAAGCCTTAGGGACATCTTGGTCCCCACCTTGGTGCAGCACTGACCTCTGCGAATACTAATTTTATTCAGAAATAAGAGGTGCCGGGCCCTGGGGATGGGATTTATCTAGGGTTCAGGCACTAGAAACCTTGCCAGAGCTCACACACTGACCCTTAACTTTCCTCCAGGTGAGCTGGGACTTAGCCACATACTGACCCTGATCCTGGGCAGATTTTCCCAACACTGATCACTGGCTGGTCCTTGATGCTTCTCATAGGCTGTCTGTTTCTGAGTTAGGCCACATGCCAACCTACAACCCAGCCAGACTTCCCTGCCCCAAGTCCAGACTGACCTCTCTGACCCTTAATAGCATGGCTCCTAAAACCAGCCACAAACTCCCCAGACTGATCCTTGAACCTCACCACAGTAAAACTCCTCCTGTTCGTCTAGTGTCACAGAGAGTGTCAGATTCTGCTCTCTGGGTTGTCCCAGCCCTGGAGAAGCCCCTAAAGCTAGCTCTGTCCCCGGGAACTCTATCTTTTCCGAAGCTGACCTGGCCACCCCTCACCTGCCAGCCTTGGTGATGATCATCTCTGTCCCCACAGCGCTGAACTCTTTCCACAGTTCCTGGTTCTCCAGGCTCAGGCTGACCCCAGGAAGCGAGTGAAGGGCCTCTGAAGGTGGCTGTGCTGTCTCAGGGCCCAGAGCAGACGGCAGAAGGGGCAGAGGAGGGGGCGCAGCCAGAGAGTGGGGGGCTGCCTCAAGCCCAGAGAAGAAGCAATCCAGTTTAGAGGTCTCCAAATCTGGAGATGCGGGAAGAATGAGGATGCGGGGAGGGTCACATATTCCCAGTCTCCTGCCCCCTACCCAAAGCCAATCCAACCGCTCACCAGGGTAGCGGTAGCCCTCTGCCAGGGCAGGTGGGAAAGTAGAGTCGGCCCCAGGCTGGGGGTGTCCCAGACGGTAGCCTGTACCCAGGGAGGGGTACAACTCTCGTGGATGGTACATGTTGTAGTCTCTTCTGGCCTTGTGTCCCGTTGCTGGAGTCCGGGGTCTAAGAGATGCCCCCTTTATAGCTCACAGCACAGCCCCTTCCAAACTAGAGATCACAGCCCCTCCCCTCCTTGGGGCCCTGGAGGTGGGTTGAAATGGAGACCCCTGGGGCCTCGAAGGGGTCCAAGAGGAGGCCGGATACCTGTGTACCCTCCCCTCTCCCTCGCGGCTTCACTAGTCCCGACCCCCTGCCCCCTCATTACATAATTAACTCCTCGGCCTGATTGATCCCTAGGGCTAGGACAGGGACGCAGTTTGGCGCTTCCGGCCAGCTGGTCTCCGTTCCCACGGTGGGGGCAGACCGGCTGGGGGGCAGGGGTGGGATCTGGATCCCGGTACCGAGTCTAGCTAGGATCCCTGGTTAGACCCTAGACTTTCTGGAAGGTGGCCCCTCCCTTTTCTTCATTTGGAAGACTAGCCTTGAGAAGTGAACTGGAGTACAAGTGCAGGGTTGGTGTCTGAGCTCATTCGCCAGACACTGGGCACCTTCAAGAGACCACAGCAGAGGACAAAAGTCTAGAGTCCTCCTTGGTTTATAGTCGGAAAAGCCTCCGCCAAGTCTCAAAAGTTGAGGGGCGTGCACAGCTACAGTTTGTGTGGTATCCTGTGCAAGGCGCAAGCTCTCACTCAGGGAACACTTCAACTACACTTCCCAGCAGGCATTGCGCCAGTCGCACGCAAAGGCCACACACAGGCTGAGCTGGGGATGCTGGGAATTGTAGTTCAGACAGGGACAGCAAAGCGAGGAAAGTGGTGGCCTTCCCTGAAGCTTGCGCCCTGGGCACTAACGCCAAGAGGTCGTACACTGGCAAGAGGTCGTACACTGGCAAGAGGTCACGGGCTGGCCCAGTTTGGTTTGTTCCTGCCCAATTCCCCCTGCTGAGGGTCAATGGAACCTGTCTATAGAGAAACAGCTTGGATTCCAGGTCCCCCTTTTGCATTCCACGTGAGCCAGGGGCTGTCTCCATTCCATTGTTTTATTATTTACAAACGCTACAGAATGAGAACAGACACGCGGCGGGTAAGAGGGATCCAGTGGGAGAGGTTCACAGAAAGATAGTGCACCGGGGTCAGGAGAGCAGCACACAGGCCATATCTATGGAACAGGCAGGACAGGAAGGGGTTAAAAAATGAGATCCAAGCCAGCCAGATCGCAGGGAGGTGCGGGGGGTAGAATCCCCCTCCTGGTCTCCCCCCAAGGTCACAGTGCATGCAATAAAATATATGTACAGGAGCTGGATCCTTCCCCTGTGGGAGCCCTGAGGGTCCAGAGCTCCCTTCAGGAGGAGCGAAACCAGTGGCTCCCCCTGGCGGCCAGGCCAGGCTGAAGCCACATGCGTCAGGAGCTAGGTCAGTCCCAGCCGTTGTCTTTGATCATGTGGTTGAGTTCAATGATGTACTTCCCCTCTTTGTATTTCTGGCTGCTCTCAAAGGCTTGCTCCTGAAAGGAGAGAAAGGGCTGCCATTCGCGGACAAGACTTTTATGACTAGGTAAAGGGATTGGGAAACGGATATGGTTGGTTTTGTTTTATATATGAAAAAACCATGGCCCAGAGAAGAAGCCCAGTTACCAGGCCACAAACACACAACTGGCAGAGCTATTTCTCACGGGGAGTAGGGAGAACTCTGAATTGTGGGTAGTTCTGAACCTTAATGACAGCTCCAGCAGGGAGGAGGATGTGGAAGTTTCTAGAAGATTTCATAGTCTAGGGATTGCAAACTGGTGGCCTAGGGGCCATTTCAGCCTACAGGTTTAGAGAGCAGAGAGCTTAATATAAATAACTTTAGGGGTTGGGGAAGTTTGGCATGTGGGAGGGCCTGTTTCGATACAAGCACCACATTAAAAAAAACAACACACACAATAAAACTTCCACACTAAACTATAGATATGCGCGTTCTCTCCACCTTGCCCCAGCCTGCTCTCCCTGCCTCAAAACTATGCCACCCATTTACAAATCTACAGTAATTGCTTGGCTTTCTAGACGCTTGAGGGTTTTTGTTGCCCTGGGTGTCCCGGAACTCACTACACACACCAGGCTGGCCTAGAATTCAGAGATTGCTTGCCCCTGCCTCCTCAGTGTAGAGATTAAAAGCATGCACCACAGACTGCTGACACAAGGCTTTGTTTTGTTTTGGTTTTTTGAGACAGGGTTTCTCTGTGTAGCCTTGGCTGTCCTGGACTTGCTTTCTAGACCAGGCCTGCCTTGAACTGACAGCAATCCACCTGCCTCTGCTTCCATAGTGCTGGGATTAAAGGTGTGCACCACCCAGCAACACCTGAGTTCTTAACCTCTGGTCTAGGCCCATTTTTAGGAGTTTCAGAGGGGCCAAGCAACCTGGCCAGAAGCGCCCAGCAAATCTGTGGCAGGGCCAGATAGTGGCTTCGAGCTCCAGTGCCAGATAAGGAAATGAGACTTGAGGTTGTGAAGTCAGACGCTAAACCATTAGCAACTGGAGCTGTGGGAAGGAGATCTGTGGACCTAACTTCCACATTGCTGCAGGGTCTTAGTTGTGTAGCCTTGGACAAACGTCCTAACACCTTCAGACCTCCACGTAACAGATTCTGCCACCAGAACCACTGCAATGACTGAAAGAGAGGCTATATGCATTAACACATTAACAGTGTGTTAATGTGCACGGCATATTAGCCCTCAATAAATGGCGACTCTACTTGCTCCTCATCTCTAGTGTAGGCCCTGCAGAATGCAAGGGACAAACAGCAGTCACTGGGGAAAACCTGTTTTGTCTGTGCTGGGCCAGTTGAACTCTGAAAGGTGTATGCTTTCAAGGAAGAAGGGATGTGAGGCTAGGTCAAAGGCCAGCCTGGGGTCAGAGATCACAAACTCACATATTTCCAGCCCAAAGTGGTCTTGCAGTTCTCACAGTGGATGTCCGCGACAGCATGAAGGCCTGTCAGCAGCACCCGCTCTTCTGCTGGCCCGCAGCCCACGTTCACCCTGTGGGGACAAAGTGTAGTCCCAGGGAGGGTCTCAGCAGCCCAGAGCCCCCTCTAGCTAGTATGTTCCGTGTCTGTTCTTAGCCTCTTAAGAGAGGCCCGATCATGGCTTCCTGTCTGAAACAGGGACTCTGGGAATATTGGCACGATGCCAGGGGTCACAGGTCATAACAGAGGTCAGGAAAAGAAAGGAAGGAGATGAATACTCACACAGAGTTGAAGAGGTAGGCACGCCCCTGACTGCCCTGGAAGGACTGGAAGGTAGAGTGGGGAGAGGAGAGGAGGGGGTTAGGGCTATTGGTGGGGAGTTGCCAGGCAGCCCACTGCCGCCCTAGACTCAAATGTAGCCTGCTTACCTTGGAGATGAGGTCGTCGTGATTGGCCAGGTGGGCACGGCAGTGGGCACAGCTATACCTCCGGTGACAATCATCCAAGTAGGCCTGAAACGTCTTGGGCTTTGAAATCCGCACCATGGCGGGGGCCAAGGGCAGTGGCCCCACGCGGGGAGCGGCCCACGGGGAGCAGAGGGAGCCCAGTGCCTGCCAGGGAGGAGAGGTGCACCGTCAGGACCGAGGCCACGCGTATGTGGGCAAGCCCAGAACTACAGGGACTCTGTCACACTTGGCTGCTCTCTCCTTTCCCTAGAGCCAGCAGTCTCACCAGGGACCAGAGTCATCTCAATTTTGACTCACTGAGGAGGCCTCAGGTTGCATCAGCAGGTAAACTGAGGCTAGGTGAGTCACCCACCTGCTTCTGGCCTCACCCCTGCTGAGCTGGCATCTGAAACGGGAAGAAGGGGCTTCAGGGTGGATGGGCTGCCAGTTTTTAGTTTCCAGGGGGCTTAGGGGGAGTGTGTAAGAAACTGATCTGTCCTTGGGACTCTACCTGGACTAGGGATAGGGCAAATGTGGAGTATATATGGAGTTGGCTTGGGCGAAGGGTCTCTCACCTGGAGGAGGGCAGGAAGCCTCCCCAAAGGAGGAGGGTCCCCTAGGAAGAGGAGGGACTTTCTGGTGGAGGCGCCGAGCCTCATCTCCGCCGAGGGGATCTTACCTGCCATCGCCAGACCTTACCTGAGACCCCGGGGCTCACCTGGGGCGAGGGGATGGGGGCGCGCGCGCGGGGGGGAAGGGGCAGTCCTCGCTTGCGGGGCGGGGGCGCAGGGCGACGCGCAGAGACGTCAGTCCAGGCCTCACCTCGCCTGGGCGCGCGGAGGGCCCGGTCCGCGGGGTGGCCTGGCCTGGGAGTGGGGGGCGCTCCTGATGGGCGCCGTCCCCCCCGGCCCGGTTCGCAGCCGCCTCGACTTGTTTACACCGAGACCAGCTGCTGCCGCGGCTGCGGCGGGAGGGGGAGGGGGCCGGCCTCCTGTCCCGGCGGCCGCCCTGGCCAATCGGAGCGCCGCATGCAAATGAGGGGGCGCGTCATCCGGCGGCCGGCGCAGGCAGGGCTGCCCCTCCCCCTGCGCCCGGCTCCCGCTAGCTCGCTGGCCCGGAAATGCGGCTGCAACCCAGGCGGTGGCCCGGCCCGATCGTCCCTTTAGCTACCCCTGGTGATCGGAGAGGCTCAGCGTGGGGGCAGAGGCAGGGCGGTGTCTGTACGCACACCCCTGAGAAACAGCAATAATGGTCTTCGTTTATCCACCCACCACCGTGGTGTGTAATCCCTGCCACAACCCTGTAGTTTCTCCATTTGACCGGGTTCTCCAGAGATTATCCAGATGGTAAGAGTCGGAGTTGGAATTCTCACTTTAACCAAGCTCGTGAAACAACAAAGTCCTAGAAGGGAAGGGCTAGAGATGCCCTTTTGCTATTAGACGCCCAGCAACCAACGCTTCAGAAGCCAATCTCTGCTGCTGGGCATCATCCGCCTCGGGCATCCTCTGGTTCGCCCCGCCTCCAGGCTACTGTAGGCCTGACCCTAATGGAAATGTCTGTTTCGACGTGTGTCTGCCATACAGAAGACTCGCGTTCGCTTGCAGAGTCTCAGTACCCAGCAGGCCTGAAAAGTACCGCATGGGTATAATCACTAAATGAATTAGGTTCCGTTGTTGGAGATCAGAAAGTGGGCAGTTGGCACGGTGGGGGAGCCCGTGAGCTCACTCATGCCTGCCTGCTGCACGAGTGGGGAAGAAGACCAACAGCAACAACCTGCGGGAAGCCAAGGGCCTTGGTGTAGGCCTGGGTCTCGTAATGGTTTCGGGAAAACCACTCTTCTCTGCATCTCTAGGGTCTGGGAGCGGACAGGTTAGTGTGCTTCAGAGTGGAGGCCGAGCTGGCAGCTGGGTGTGGTGCTGGGTCTTGAATGTGATGGATCAAGTGGGCCAGCGTTAGGCCCCCAGGCTATTTTTGTGGGGGAGGGTCTCACTTGGTAGCCATGGCTTGTAACTCACAGAAATCCACCTGCCTCTGCCTTCCAAGTGCTGAGGCTAAGGATGTTCGGTCACTGGTGACCCGGCTCACACCAGGCTTTCTCGATCTCCCCTAAGATGATATGAGGATGCAATCTGTATTAAACTCAGAGCTGCATTCATGGTATGCAAGCATTCTGCCACTGAGTTACCTCTCCAGCCCCTAAAATGCCATCTTTATAGTCTTCAGGACTGACCCTCCCAACACCTTGCTCTGTGAACTATGTTACTGACAGGAAAATATTTATTTATTTAATTTTTAAGAGAAAGACAGGTCTGGGCCTCAGTGTGAGGAGGCTGGGGCTTTTAGTTCCTGCTTGTCCAGGTAGTGTCTCAGGGCTGTGGGGTAATCGGTCATGACACCATTGGCTCCCAAGCTGAAGGCCTCTTCAAAATAGGATTCTTCGTTAAGGCACCAAAATAGCACCTGAGCAGGGAAGAATGAGAAAGTTAGTTTCCAGACATCTACCCAGAGCTTCCCTTTACCTCCAGGATGGAGGCGGCCCCGCTTCTGCACAGCCCTTCCAGCAATGATGTCCTGGAGCTGATGGTTATCTTTCTGGGGTTTTCAAACTGTATGATCTCAGAGCCAAGTGTCAGAGTGCGTATCTATAGGCCCTACACTTGGGAGGCTGAGGCAAGAGGGAGGAAAAGTCTGATGCCACCTGGGCCAGACAGAGTAGTGACCAGCTAGGGTTACAGGGCAAGACCCCGAGTCAAAAGCGTGGTGGCACAAGCCTGTAATCCCAGCAGAGGCAGGCAGATCTCTGTGAGTTCGAGGGCAGCCTGGTCTGGAGAGTAAATTTCAGGCCAACCAGGGGTGTGCAATGAAACTTTGTCTCAAACAAGAAAAGCTATTAAATAACAACAGTGGTGAACTGGCAGTGAGTTGGAGCTTCTTTGTTTTCACAGCACTGAGAGGCAAGACGCAGAAGGGAAAGAAATTGGAGGACACCATCTGGTACACAGGGAGGTCAAGGGCCAGCCTGGGCTATGGAAGACTGGTCACAAACAAACAGCCTGACAGCTGGGGATATTACCCTGGCCTGGTATGTGACAAGCCCAGGGTTCGATCCCCAGTACTACAGAGCAAACCCAACCCAGGGCCAGGGAAATGACTCAGCAGGGGAGGGCACCTGAGCGTGACTCTCAGGATCCACATGGCGGAAGGAGAGAAATGGTCCCTGCTATGTCCTCTGTGACCTTTACACGCACACTGTGGGATGCGGCCCACCCTGTGCACACACACAGACACAAATAAGTGTAAAATTCTTTAAGAACTAAAAAGCCCATCACTATTTTACAATCTCATGGTCTCTTCCTTGTCAGGGTCTCCTGGAGTCAAGTTGGCCTCAAACTCTATGTAGCCGGCTTCTGTCCTTCCATTTCCATCTCCCAGGAGCTCAGGTCACAGGCATAGACCACTATACTTTTGTTTGTTTTGTGTTTTCCTTTTACTGTTCTTTTTATAATTTTTATTTGTATTTATTTTTTTTTAAAAATTTAAAGATTTTTATTTATCTGTTTGTCTCACAGGTATGAATGTTTTGTCTACACGTAAGTCTGTGTGCCACATCTTGCCTGGTACCAAGAGAGGTCAGAAGAGGGCATCTGATCCCCTGGAATTGGAGTTAGAAATGACTGTAAGCCAGTGGGTGCTGGAACCAAACCTGGGTCCTCTGGAAGAGCCTGTGCTCTCAACTGAGGAGCCGTGACCTCATTTCTTTTTTCAGTGCTGGAGGCTTTATGGCTTCTGGGCAAGCGCTCTACCAACGGAGCGACTGGCTTTTCGTTTTTAAAATTTGGTTATATTTATTTATGTGGGGGTGGGTATACATACCCCAAGTATGTGGGTCAGAGGACAACACTTAGGAGTTGTGGATTGAACTCAGGTCACCAGAAAGCCTTTAAGCCACTGAATCATTTTACTGCCGTTTCTATTTTTTATATATTTAATTTCTGTTTATTAAATATAGTATATTATAAAACTTAAGTTTTTATTTTACTCATAATTTGTTTAACAAAAACCTATCAACTCTAGCAACACTGAAGATATATCTATTTACTGCCCTTTCTGTTTATCGCTGTTTTGCTTTGTTGAGGCAGGGGGAGTTATTTGGCCCAAACTGGTCTACAACGCACCATCTTCCTGCCTCAGTTTCCCAAGTGTTTTGTGCCTGGGCTCCTGCATCTGGCTGACATGGCTTTTATTTTTTTTAAAGATTTATTTATTTATTAGGTATACAATATTGTGTCTGCATGTACACCTGCATATCAGAAGAGGGCACCAGATCTCATTATAGATGGTTGTGAGCCACCACGTGGTTGCTGGGAACTGAACTCAGGACCTCTGGAAGAGCAGCCAGTGCTCTTAACCTCTGAGCCATCTCTCCAGCTCACCTGACATGGCATTTTTATTCCAGGAAAGTCACTGGATCTCTGGGTGTCTTAACAAATGAGGGTCCCATCTCTAAACACATGGAGGTCAGAGGTATGAGAGGGTTGGTAAGGAAAAAAAAAACAAAAAACAAAAAAAACCCTCTCTGTCCTGCCTGTCTGTGACACCAGACACAGGCAGCAGACAAAGCCTCTCTCTCAGCTAACCCTTCCATCTCTCCCCACTGGTGTCACCCAAGCTTGATTCCTGTCCATGGCAGTATCAGGCTCTTACTGACACTCTCCATCTGTCCCATCACAGAGTCTACGTGTTATAGACCAAGTGAACTTACCTGGATCAGGTTTCCTGAGGCAGACCTTTAAAAGCTTCCCTCCCTGGGTGCTGAAGGTTCCGATCCTGTCAGACATTCGGCCATTGGGCCTAACTGACCTCCACTGCCCTTAGCCTACAGAACCCAACCAGTTCCTCTTAAGCCCAGCCTCTCGCTCCTCCAAGCTTTTAGCCCTGTAGATGCCTGTCTGGGAAGTTCTTCCTCTCCCCAAGAGTCATCTTCTTCCCACCGTTCTTCTGACTAATCCCACCTTCCTCTGTTCATGGACCTCAGTACTGGCTCCTGTCCTTCACACGTGGGGGTAACAGGTCCCTACGCTTCTTTCCCCCGCGTTTGACAGAAAGCTCTCATCCCTGGTAAATGTCTGGAGCCATCTCAGTGAGGTCTGGGGCTGAGAGACTGCTCAGCAGTTAAAAGCCCTGGCTGCTTTTCCGGAAGACCCAGGTTCAAATTCCAGCACCCACATGGCAGCTTACAACTACTTGTCTGTTACTCCAAGATCTGGCACTCTCATACAGACATGCACACAGACAAAACACCAATGCACATAAAATAAAAATAATAAATTATCTTTTTAAAATGTTCAAAAAAAAAAAAAAAAAGTCCTAGGTCCAAAGCCAGGTATGGTGGTTTATGCCTGCAATTCCACCATTAGGGGGGCAGGGACAGGAGGACTGCCATAAGTTTGAGGCCAGCCTGGCCTACATAAAAACAGAACATAACTAAACAAAACAAAAAATCAGGGGCTAGAGAGATGGCTCAGTGGTTAAGAGCACTGGTTGCTCTCCCGGAGGATGCTGTTTCAGTTCCGAGCACCGACGTGGTGGCTCACAGCCACCTGTAACGACATTTCCAGGGGATCTGATGCCCTCTCCTAGCTTCTTTGAATACCAAGCACACATGTGGGTCACAGACATACATGCATTCAAAACTCCTGTACACTTAAAATTAGACAAGAGCAGCTGGGCGTGGTGGCTCTCGCCTGTAGTCCCAGCACTCGAGGAGGCAGAGGCAGGAGGATCTCTGTGAGCTCTAGGCCAGCCTGGTCTACAGAGCTAGCTCCAGGACAGCCAAGGCTGTACAAACAAAACAAAACAAAAAAAGGGTGCTGCTGAAATGGCTCAGCAGTTAAGAGCACTCGCTGCTCTTCCAGAGGACCTGGGTTTGATCCCAGCATCTACACAGCAGCTCAAAACTACCTGTAACTCCAGCTTCAAGAGATCTGAAACCATCTTCTGGCCTCAGCACCCGGCCAGAGACAATATTATTGTCAAAACACTTATTACAAAACACTTATTTTTTGTAAATAAATACAAAACACTTATTACACATTAAAAAAGGATAAAACGAAACTCACCAAGACACACACAAAAATGCCTTCACTATTTCCATAGCCCACCATCAAGGCAGGGCAATCGGGTGGGCTGGGCCTGGCTTCCTAGCATGCTCCTAGCAGGCCACAAGTCATGATCAGTGGCTAATGCTTATCAGTCCCTGACTAAGTGCCAGGCACACATTCAAAAGAGCTACAGATGCCTTTCCCTGCTGTTTGCAAGCAAAGAAACTGACATCCAGGGGTAAGATCCTGCCCAAACGATCGGCTGCATAGCACAGAATGACGGAAACTCTGCTAACAGGGAACCAGCTCCTTGCTGGGGCGCTGGTAGTGTCCTCACCTGCACCCCTCGGTCCTGCAAGTGTCGGATCAGACTTTTCCTCATGATGACCCTGGGGAGTAAAGATGGGGATGGCAAAGGTGATGAATACGGGGATGAGAGGAGACAAAGGTCAAGGGCACATGGCAGGCCCGTGTGTGGACCCTCCACCCAGCCGCCTTGCCCACTCACCACTTTGTAACCAGAGCTGACAGTTTGTTGAGGCATCCACAGGAAAACGGAAAGTATGTCCTGTGGAGAGAAGGGGCGGGGTCAGCTCCTTGGTATCTTTCTGTGTGTGTGTCTCACAGGGGTGGGGTAGTAATGACTCCTTGGCCAATATAACCTTGGCCTAGCCTGAAGAAACTCTTGTTGGCCTGGACCAGCTTGATTCCAGAAGCAGACATCACAAAGGTCCTCCTGGTTGAGCCTGGGTGTGTTTTGTTATTTATCTGCTTTTCTAGACAGGGTTTCTCTGTGTAGCCTTGGCTGTTCTGAAACTCACTCTGTAGACCAGGCTGGCCTCAGATCAGAGATCCTCCTGCCTCTGCCTCCTGGGGTGCTGGGATTACAGGCGTCTGCCACCTGCACCAGGCTCCAAGGGTGGGATTTTAAGAATAGCCCAGGCTGGTCCAGAACTTGCAACCCTCGGGCCTTGGCCTTTCATGAATGCTGGGATTACAGATGTGTGCCTAAATTTGGGCCAGCCTCTTCAGATGAGGTAATGCTCAGAACTTCTCCCTCTCCAGGGTTGACTTGTAGAGCTGTGTCCCCGGTCGGGCACTCAAGTTTGCCCAGCTGTGGAACCTTGGCAAATTTTCATCTCCGAAACTATTGGGGAGAGGATCATGACGCTGCCGTTTGGGAGGGGAAATGTAAGGTAACAGCCTTTAACCCTGTTACTGCAGACACAAAGCTTTGGGGTGGGGCTGTGGGGCTGGCTAGCTCTCCTGAGAACCGAGTCTTTGGGGACAGTACAGTCCTGGGGAAGTTGTTAGAGAGGCAACAGAGGAGGAGGCAGGCTCAAGCTAAGGAAGTATCTAGTTCCTAATACGTCCTCCTGAAGTTCCTTTGTCAACAGGGCTACTGTGGGGTGGGCTAACTCACCTTCTGAGCACAAGGAAAGACTGGTAGCTGACCCAAGCACATCAGGTTTCTTTACTAGACTGACCTACCCAAATCACTATGTCCTACTACAAATGCATTGACCGGTTTTAAGTGAATTTCTTCTAAAACTGCATAGTGCTATATACTAGCCTGCCAGCTCAGGCAGGTCACAAATACCTTAGGTGTTCATGAATGCCAGGCAAGAACCACAGTGGTGCGGGCCTATGATCCCAGCACTGGGAAGGATTGAGAGTTTGAAGCCAACCTGAGCTACACAGTGATTCTGTCTCACAAAAACACCATCGGGCCCTCTAGATGGCCTAAAGCACTGTGGTTCTCAGCACCCCGAGCCCTCTTACACAGTTCCTCATGCTGTAGTGACCACCAGCCATCAAATTATTTCCATCGCTATTTTGCTCGTGCTTTTTGCAAAGTAAATATCTGTGTTTTCCGATGGTCTGAGACAACCCCTATGAAAGGGTTGTTCAACCCCTGAAGGGGGCCTTGACCCATAGGCTGAGAAACAGTGGCTTTAGTGGCTAAAGGCCCTTGCCATGAAAGCCTCATCCCTGGAAGCTACGTAAAGGCAGAGAAAATGTTGTCCCTGACCTCCGCATACACGCTAGAGCATGCGCACACCTGTAACAAATTAAAAACAAAATATGGTTCTGCTGGCGGAGTGTCCCCAGCATAACCCAAAGCCCTGGTCCAGTCTCTAGCACTGAATAAAACCAGGTGTGGTAGTGTATGCCTGTGACCGCAGCACCAGAGCGTGGAGGCCGGAGGATTAAAAATCCAGTGTCTTCCCCAGCCACTTAGTTCCAGGCCAGCTTAACATACCGTGAGATTGTATCTCAGTAAAACAAAATCAAGAACAAAAAGGAATCGCTAGCCTCTTTAAAGGGCCTTGGGCTTGGAGGGATGGCTCAGTGGCTAAGAACTTGCTGGTCTTTCTGAGGCTGGGTGGTTCACAGCCACCTGTAACTCCAGTTCTTGGGAATCTGACACCCTCTTCTGGTCTCGACAGGTAACTGCACACACGTGACAGGCACCTAGGCACCTGCACACACACACACATACACACACACACAAAGTAAAAATGAAATATTTAAAGAACCTTGGGGACTCTGAGGAAATTAGGGAACTGGGGATCCCGGTCATCCCCACACAGATCCTAGACAGCATGGCCCGAGCAGGGCGTTTTTAAGTCCCACCTCACCATGGGTACCTGTTGATGATGGTGGGCAGGAAGCAGAAGAAAAACCTCTCAGGGATTGAAACAAAAGGCAGCAGCCCCAGGTAGTACAGCAGCAGTATCCGGATCGATCGCCATATTGTGAAGGACATTGGCATCTCAGGGTTCTGGGCGGCAAGGGGAGAGGTGAGGAGGCAGACCCGTCTGTCTGCACCCGAGACAGCGGAGAGTCTGTGGGGGCTGAGGGGATCAGGGCTGGACTTCAGAGTCACACCTTGAACTGTGTAGTGGTTGATTCTGTCAACTTGACGGGATCAAGCAGCACCCAGGGGTTTGCTGAAACGCCCCTGTGGGCATGCCTGAGGACGTTTCCACAGAGTTAGCTAAGGGAAGAAGACCCCCACTGCGGGCAGCACCAGCTCCGTAGGGTGAGAAGGAAGCAGCAGGCTGGCACCCGCTTCCAGGCTGGTGTGTGGTGTTAGTTACCTCTCAGGCCAGAACAATGGGGAAGAAGGGAGAAGGCATTGTCTCTCTGCTCCTAAGCTGTTATTAATGAGCAGCCCTGCTTCACACGCCCTCTTGACCCCTAGCCATGGGGCCAAAGTGATACGGGTTAAAAGTCATTGCCTGAAGTTCTGTCACGGTAACAACTGACCGACACAGGTTTGGAGGTTTCCTAGAGCCGGCCCCATGACAACACATGCACACAGTCACACTGTTTTTCCAAATCCTGCTCTTCGGGATGGTAGTTCCCCAAGGCTAGTTCCTGGGGCTCCTCTGGGCCCCCTTAATCATAGGCTCCATGGCTGGCTGTCATGGCTTCTAGCCTGATAGCAGAGAGGGAGGGACTCACAGCAGCCTTGCACCTCTTCATGACTGAGTTCTTCTCTGAAGCCCAAATGGTAATCTCACTTCGGTCAAAGCGCCTCGCCAGGTTGGTTACCTAGGATGAAGGTCAGGGGAGTAAGGGAAGCCAGGCCTTCTTGGGCCTGCCCTCACCTGCCACGCCACAGCACTACCTTATGAATGAGCTCCTCATTTTTTTCTTTGATCTCCACGATCATGGGCGTCCTTGGAAATTTCTGGAATACGTCCTCCAAGCGAATCATGTGCCGATCTGACCCGTGAGCAAAATGGCCTGGGCATGGGGTCACAGAAACTGGGGTCAGGGTAGGATAAGTGGATTCGTGGGAGGAGTTTAGGGGAGCACATGCGAAGGTGGCTGGGCCGTGCCCGACTGGCTCTACCCATCCTACCCGGTGAGAAGTAAATCTCCAGTTCTTCCTTGTAGAGGGGCAGTTCCTGTGGACGGCAGAGGAGCGTCATCAGGGCGCATGTGCGCCAGAACAGCAACTCGCAGCGTGAGGGGCTGCAAAGCTCACCTCAAAGACCAGGGTGTTCACATCCTTATTTAGGCCTGACTGGCGGGACAGGTTCTTGTCGTGTGACACCACCACCACACCGTCCCGTGTGAGCTGGCAGTCAAATTCCAAGAGATCTGCTCGCTGGGCCATGGAACTAAGGGAGCAAAGGTTGGTGGGGGAAGGGGGCGAGGGAAGGGTCAGGGTGTGGAGTGGAGGGGAGATGTTGGGACGGAATTCATGGTAGGACGTGTGAGCCCATCTGTACGATTCCAGGGGCTTCCAGACACCCAGATTAGGGAGTGAGTAACTAGCAGCCCTGACTGCCCATGCAGAGCACAAATCACCTTGCGTGTAACGAGCTGGGGAATGGACTCACTTCTCTATCGCCTCCATGGTGTTCTCCAGCCGCTCGCCAGACCCTGTGTAAAGGATTTGGGTGGGTTCCCCGGGACCTGGGCTGACCTTCCTGCCTACCTTTCTCCCACTTGCTTTAGGCTTCCTCTCTTCCGGTCAGCCAAGTTGAAAAGGCCTCTCCTTCACCACCCCATGCCCTCCAGCCACCCCCAGCCCCCCCAACCCTCCCCCGCCCCTTACCTTTGCCTCTATTTAACATTCACTCATACCTTGCGTCTTCACTGTTCGTTGCCCACCGTGACACCTGTCTCGTTAGGCTCACTCCACCCCAAATGGCTACCAACCCTCCTCGCCTCCTTGACTCGGCTTACCTCCGCGATGAGCAGCCAGGCGGATAGGGAAGGCTGGAGCCCTGGGTGTGTGCAGCAGATGAGGTCGGCGCAGGAAGAACATAGACAGCAGGACATAGCTGCCCAGGGTGGGCAGAGCCAAGTACAGGAGGGGGATCATAGCCTCGCTCCCACAGCAGGCTTCTGCCGAGAGCACAGCCTCCTGAGAGCACAGCCTCCCAAGTCCCCGAAGGGCTTTGCTGCCTGGGGCTTGAGCCTGCCTGCTGAGTCGATGTAGGCTGGCTCCTTGCTGGGCAGTGCCACGCCCCGGGACCTGCTGAGCCTGCTCAGTGCTCGGTGCTGCTGGAACGTGGCCAGACTGCAGTATGGCCCAGAGCTGGGGCAGGCACAGGAACTAAGGCAGGCAGCCCTGGGCTTCGTGTCCACAGACCTCTCATAGATCCCAACAGACCCCCTTCTGTACTGGAGCATGGTGAGGGGTTAACCAGCCCCTCCCCCATCTTTTAGCTTCCCTGCCTCCCTTGGGTGCTTGTGACCAGGATCTGGAAGTTACCACCTTTGCCACTTCCCGGGAGTTTGGGGGTGTGTAGGGTGCCCTGAGTCACCCCAAATCACTCCAGCCAGTTTAACAGGAAGCTGTTGGGGAAGACACTGACTAAAAGTAAACTGACCCCTTCCCAGGAGACAGGCCTCCTTAGAACCCATCCTCATCCCTGGCCAGCTGGAGCCAAAGGCCACCAGGAGCATGTAAAGCCATCAGATGGAAGCAGGGACCGATCACCAGAGCAGCAGGAGGGGTCGAGACGGCGCACAGAGACGGAGCCGGGGTCATCCATATACACATCTCTATATTTATATATTAGATACAGGCACGGGGAGGCGGGGAGGGGCACCGGCTCTCCACGGGCCCCACCTCCACTTCCAATCACCCACACACAGAAGCAGCAAGGGCGTTACACGTGGCAGCTTTGAGAGGGAGAAGGGTTTGGCCTCGGCCTGGCTCCTCAGGAAAACTAGCCCTTGAGACTTAGGAATGTTCCCTCAGGGAAGATGGGGTGGGGTTCCCACAAGATGAGTAGGGCAGAGCTTAGCCTGGGTCCCCACTCGGTGTCCTCCACCCCTCCATAGCATAGGTCTCAGGGCAGTCAGAGCCCTTCCATTCCAGAATGGTCTACCAGAGCTGGGGCTAGCAGGAACAGGTAAAGGCGGAGCAGCAGAAATCAGCTCTGGGGCCACCTCACCACTCAGGCCCCAGGGAGATGGGGCAGGGGGGTGGAGTGGGAGAAGCCTGCCTAAAGCAGGAGACCCCAGGAAAGTGAGAGAAGGTGGCCAGGCCCACCCTTGGTCCAGCCTGGGCTGCCGGGGTCTGGGTTGAGCAAAGTTCATTTTCTGACAATCTGCAGAGAAGGGGCGGGTAGGAGCAGGACCTGAAGGAAGGAACGGACAGAAAAGAACTGTCAGCTGGGTGAGAAGACCCCACAGGGTCCACTGGGTTTGGAGGGGTGGTCTTGGCTTCCTTATGTGCAGCCAATAACAGCAGCCACCACCAAGTGCTACTTTGACCTTAGGCCCCTCTCAAAACCACCGTGGTGTACTCTGCCCCCAAAGTACCGGCTCCTCAAAAGGGGTTGGATACCCCCCCTTGGTGGGTCTCCAGTGGATGCTGATGACAAGTGGGAAATGGATGGGGCTGGAGGATGAGTGGTCCACAAAGGACCGGATGGCCACAAATGACCAGCAGGCCCTGACCCTTCTGTTGCTACCACACATGGGGATGATGAGGCACGCAGGACGGGTGGCCTCGGACCAGGGCGTGGCCCTGCAGGGGCACTGTGAGCCACTCACCAGGTCCCAGGGGACAGGGACATCTGTTGTTGTTAAGGGGCCTCTGGTGCCCCTGGCTGGAATCGGGCTGTCTCCTGGAAGATCAGCTCCTTTAGCCGCTCCTTGGGGAGGTCATCCAGCTCCATGTCAAAGGTGAAGGGCTCCTCAGCCACTGGCTAGGGGGCAAAGACAGTAAGGCACAGGCCAGGCACTTGGGATGCTAATTCCCCTCCGGGCCGCTGGTGGGGAGCTAGCCCACCTCATCTGTCGGGTCATAGTACTGTTCCAGGTAGGGGTGAGCCAGCGCTTCCTCCACGGTGATACGCTTGTTGGGGTTGAAGGTTAACATCCGGTCCAGCAGGTCAAGTGCTAAGGAAAGGCAGGAACAGCAGTCAAGAGGAAGCCTGGGGGAGTTCCATGGGCATCCTTTGTCCAGTGCCCGGGAGCCCACGTACTGAGGCAGGTGTTAGGGGCACACACCCTTCTTTGCTGCTGGGTTTTCGCCTACCCGAGATCCTCTGTCTCACTCACCTTTGGAGTCAGATTTGGGAAAAAGCTTGGCCCAAGCCACCTTGGTCTTAGAAGGCAGAGACTGCAGGTAGTTTCGAGCTTTCATGTTGATGATACAGTTGAGGTCCTCCTGGGATGGGGAGCCCAGGATGCCTGCGGATAAACCAGTTGTCCGGGTAAGAAGCCAAGTCCTCTTCCCAGGAACAGGTCAGGAAGCAAGAACAGGAGCCCAAGCCCAGCCACCTACAGCCCCGCCGCCTCATCTACCATACTGGGGTAGGGATGAAGAGCAAAGAGCTGAGATCCAGGGAGCCCTGGCCTCAGATCCTGGCTGCGGTCTTCCGCAGGTGCAGGGCTCAGCCTTGCTTTCCCCCAGCTTTCAAATGGGAAAAGTACCTTACAGAAACACTGGGCGAGGCTGGGCCCACAATGTGGTACCCAGGCCTCACCCTCCAGAAATGTCACCTCTGATAAGCTAACTCCCATTCCTCTCGGCCAGCCAGGCCTCACACCTAGAATGTGGTTGAGCTGGTCCAGGTAGTGCTTGCCGGGGAAGATGGGGCGGTTGGAGAGCATCTCAGCCAGAATGCAGCCCACAGACCAGATGTCAATGGATTTGGTGTAGCCCTGGGGAGGAGAATGTGCTGAACTCCCTGGCCAGCCTTATCAGGGCCATTCCTGACATTTGGGACAAGCACTATATCCAACTTAGATCCAAAGGGTGGAGGACAGAAGCTAGGAAAACTCTTATCTCTACATCTTGCTAGGCCCAAGGGCCAGAGGGATTGTGCCAAGGCTCAAAGATGGCTTTAGGACTTCCTTGCAGGAGTGGGAAGCTCTCCTACCTTGGAGTTAAGCATGATCTCTGGAGCTCGGTACCAGCGTGTGGCCACATACTCGGTCAGAAAGCCAGTGTGGTCGTGCTCAGGGTCAGCAATCCGGGCCAGGCCAAAATCACAGATCTGGAATCAAACCCGGGCCACTGAACTAGGTGCCTAAGGCCTCTACCGCCCAGGAAGTGCCCCTGCCCTGCCTATGCTGTTTTTGCCTGCCATGCTCCAACGCTGCTTCTGCCGGTCACCCAGAAGTCCTAGGCCCAGGGAAGCGGAGGCAGGCATTCAGCCTCTGACCTTAAGGTCGCAGGTGGTGTTGATGAGCAGGTTGGAGGGCTTCAGATCCCGGTGGAGCACGTTGGCTGAGTGTATGTACTTGAGGCCCCGGAGGATCTGGTACAGGAAGTAGCAGATGTGGTCATTGCTCAGCTGCTGGCTCTTTAGCAGCTTGTACAGGTCTGTCTCCATGAGGTCCTGAACAATGTAACTGAGGATGAGTCCAGAGACCGCCCCCAGGTTGTGGGGAGGAGGAGACACGTTATTAAGGAAAACAGGCTCTGGCCAGTAGGTCAAGTATTCCCTCCAGCGAGGACCCCTTGAGCTCCACAAAGCCTGGAGCTGCCGGGGTGCGAGGCACATCTATTCTGGGCCCCCAGTTTTCCTACTGGGCAAATGAGGATGCTGATACACTGTAGTGGGTGAACTTGGGAAGAGCAGTTCTAAGTTAACCCACTCATGTCTGAAGTCCCCACTCTACCTCAACAGCTCTATGTTCTTAACCTGTCCATACCCCAGTTTCCTCAGCTGACAAACAGGGAGAGTGACTGCTCCTCAGAGGCGGCTGTGAGGACAAGATGCCCACCGAGCGCTCAGCAAACAAGTGCTGCTGTTACTCCATGGGCGAGCTATGTGGCCGGTGAGTGGGTTAAATGAGATAATGCTCGAACACCATCTGGCACACAGTAACTGTTTGCTTAAAAATAAATGCCTGCCTTATGGGAATGATTTGTGCCAGAAAAGTGAGGAGACACTCCCCAACAGCATGCTCCTACAGAGCGCTTGACCGCACACCAGAAGGCGGGGAACTAAAAGTCCTTCTATACTTGAAGATAAAACAAAGATTAAACATAAACAAATGGCATCTGGCTTGTCTTTGGAAGAGCAGGCAGGAGCTGGGTGTGGTATGTCAACTCCTGTAATCTCAGCACTTGAGAGGCAGGGGCAAGATTATTAGCTCGATGGTTAAGGCCAGTCTGGGCTACAAAGTTAGCCTGAGGCCAACCAGGGATGCAGTGACACTTTTTCAAAAAGGTAAGTCTGAACTGTCTTCTACAGAGGACCTGTGAGCTGGGCCTGGTGGCACTCGGGAGGCAATGGTAGTTAAGTCTCTGAGTTCAGGGCTAGTCTGGTCTACACAGTGAGCCCCTTTCTCAAGAGGAGAGAGGACAAGCACAAGGAGACATACACACATGGACCAACCCTGCTGCTTTGTAACTGTGGGAGTCTGGGGACGCAGCGACCTGCTTAAGGTCACACAGCAAGCCGGGAGTTTGGAGCTCCCATGTGGTCAGGCTTGCCTGATGCTGCAGAACAAATCCTGGGGTTGGGAGGGGCGGGTGGGGAAGAGGCCGTGGCTGCTACAGACGGCTAACAATGGAGCGAAGCAGGAAGCAGATGTGGACAATGAACTAGATATTCGAACAGAGGCAAGCAGTGTCAAGCGAGGGCGGCGGTGGCTGGACCGCCTGCCCTGGGCAAGGTACAAGTCCACAGGTAATTAGGGTGGGGCTCTCCGAAGAGTGGGAAGGCTCCCAGAGAGCCAGGTGGGGGAGAAGAGGAAGCAACACACAGAAACAGCTGAATCCAGGCTTTCTTGTATAGGCAGACTCTCTGGACCCCTCATCCTTCCTCGAGCTCCTGGGTAGGCCAGGCGCGGGAGTGCAAAGGCTTTAGCTGCCACCTGTGACTCCCCAGGTGCCCTTCCCTTAACAGCCACCCCCCCAGGGTGGAGAAAGTACTGCCCAGCCCCCAGAAGGCGCTGCAAAACTTCACGCAAGGAGCCTCAGTTTCCTCATCTTTGAAATGGAAGTGGTAAAGCCGCATCTCACAGGGGAGTTAGAGAGTTGAATTAGAACATCAAAGCACCAGCCATGCCCAATACCGGTTTTCTTCCCTGCTTTCCGTCCCGCGTGAGGTCTCCAAAAAAAGAATCATGAGTCTGTTAAGCAAGAATGGGCTGTGGGCAGAGACTGGGTCATGCCCCTGATTTGCTGAAGACAAAGCTCCCATAGAGATCATTTTGCCCAGCGTTAACCCCTGCCCCCAACCCTACACACACACCATACTGGGACACAGAGCAGAAAAGGCCACTCCATTCGGCTGCAACAGTCCAGGATCCATTTAAGGCCTGCCAGTGTGTTTATACGGTGGGCTCTCTGCTAAAAAGTTATTTTGCTGCCTTTTTTTTTTTTTTTTTTTTTTTTTGAGGGTGGTACAAAAGATGGAAACAGAAAACAAACCCAAGTTCCCTAGCCTAGCTCTGGGGCCGTGGCTAAAGTGAGGATACACATCCCTCATGGCCTCCAGGGTGGGCGCTCTGAGGATGTCTCGGATGCCTATGACGTTCTCATGGCGGAATCGCAGCAGGATCTGGATCTCCCTCAGCGTGCGCTGGCAGTAGGTTTGATGCTCGAAGGGGCTGATCTTCTTGATGGCCACTCTGGTCTTGCGCACGTGGTCATAAGCAGAGCTGAGGGGGCCAGAGAGAGGTGGCCTTACAAAGGGGGAATCTAGGCCCAGTGGCCCCACCCAGGCCTTGGCAGGGACCAGAGAGAGCAGGAGAGGGCTCCGGCCAAGTCGTAAACAATGCTGGCTCCTTCCTGCTGTGAAGGCCTGGAACCTCCAGGGAGAAAGCTGGGGACCAGCCAGGCAGCCTTTCAGTGACTTCACAAACAGAGGAAGAGAGTGGCCACTCACTTACTTCCTTTCTCCTGGACCCTCTTCCATTCCAGTTGCCCTCACCCCCCTCCCCATTCCCAAGCTGCGCTCTCAATCCAAGCAAGACAGGTCCAGGGGATGGGAGCTGAGCGAAGGATGTAGATGAAGCCAAGGAGATTCAGTAATGGGACAGGAGGAAAGAGATGAGGAGGGGCAGGTCTCCCTCTGAGGTACCTGGGTTGCAGAGCCTTCCCTAGAGGAACAAAGGCCCAGAGCACGTAGTGGGGAAGGGAGAACTCACAAACCCGAATCTCACAACATAGGGCAGACCCTCGGGCCTCCTGCTACTTTGGGCCCTTTGGCCTTGTCCCGGGCAGGGGTGCAAAGGTTTGCCCCGCCCTGAGCTTTCCTCTCCTTAACTCTCTAACACAGCCGCACTATGGGGATCGAAGGCTCCCACTACCTGCTTGAGGGTCCTTCACCACCACCCCCCTTCACCAAGAATACTCATCCTCTCAGCTCCACCCTGTGTCCCCAGGGTCCCCCAGGTGCCCCTCCCTTAACAGTACAAGGTGGCTTCAGCGCCTCCAACCCCCCCCCCCCCCGGAGAAAGTAGCGCCTGGTCCACCAGAAGTCACTGCACGATCCCTTCCTGCGACACTCCCCGGGCCCCCACGTCCGGGGCACGCGCCTGCTGTCCCGGCCCCGAAGCCCCCCTCCCCGGGACGCCCCCTCACCTGACCATGCCGTACGCGCCCTCGCCGATGTACTGCAGCTGTGTGTAGCGCGGGCCCACGTCGAAGGGCTGCCCCTTTACCACCTCCACCTCCCCCGGGACCCCCGGGCCGACCCCAGCGGCTCCCCGGGGCTCCCCACCCCCGCCCCCCGGAGCCGCCGCAGCCGCCGCCATCTCCACTCCTCCCGCCTCCCCCCGCTGCCCCTCCCGCGCGCGGCCCCGCCCCTCCCGCCCTCCCTGTCACCCGCGGGGCCGCGCGCCAGGCTCCGCCCCCGCCCCCGCGCGCCCCGCCCCCGCGCCTGCCCGGCGAGCCTGCGCGGGCCCGCGGCGTCACGTGGTCTCCCGGGCGCGCGCCCGGGTTTCCCGCCTAGGTACGCCCTCCTTTCCCCGCCTCGGCCACTAGGGCGCCCTTCCGGGAGGGTTCTGCGGCCCGATGGGGCCAGTGGCCCGCAGGAATGCTAAGGGAACTTACCCACGTTTCACAGTGGACCTCTGGAGACCCGCCCCTTTCCCTTGGATTTTGTTGAGACAGTAATAATCCAGGCTAGCCCGAAGTTGCTGTGTGTGGAGGTTGGCCTCGAATATAGCATCCTACCTTTAGACCAGAGCCATCATGCAGATTGAACCCAGGAACTCCGGATGCTAGGAGAGCATCCTACCCCTGGGCTACATGTCCATCCTTTCTTCTCTTACCCTCTTTCCTCTCTCTTTTAGACAGGGCCGCTCTGCATAGATCTGGCTGTCCTGAAACTCACTGTGTAGACTAGGCTGGCCTCGACGTGTGATTAAAGATGTGCATGACCACGCCCAGCTTCCATACTTTCTTTATTCGTTGATTTCCCACATGTATTCGTTTTGTGTGTTGGGCCATGAGTGTGTCACAGAGCCCTTGTGGAGGTCAGGGGATATCTGGTTCCTTCCGCCATGTGAGTCCCAGGTACCTAACTCAGGTTGTCCGACTTGGTGAGACGCGCCCACATCCTCTGGGCCACTCTGTGGTGCTGGGGAGCCCATCTTCTTATATTCTATGATGAGGGAGCAACCAGAAGGGTGGTAGGTGGCAGCGCTCCAAAGCTGCCAGCTCCGTCCTGACTCCAGTGTGAAGAAGCAGACCTGCAGGTGTTTTCAGGTGCGTTACGAGGCCCCGAGGACAGCCAAACCCAGCCCACCTCACATGAGAAGCAGGGGCGGGGTGGGAGTGGTGGGAAGGGGTATTGAAATCAATTAAAACGCACTACCAGCTTCTCTCGCTCTGTCTCTGTGTCTCTGTCAGTCTAGCTGTCTGTCTCTCTCTCACACCTACACACACAAGCCAAACAGCAAAACCAAGACCCTGAATCTGGACTGGTAGGATGGTTGGGCCAAGAAGATGGCTTGCAAACGAGGCTGAAGATCTGGGTTGGATTTCTGGGACCCACACAATGGATGGAGAGCGCCAACCCCTGCGGATTGTCTTCGAACCAACACAGGCATGCTGTGGCGTGAATGTGGATACTCGCTTATTCCCACACCAAATAAATAAAATGTACTTTAAAAAAAACCGTGTGCAGGTAAATTCACGTGCGTGCAGGTAAATTCACGTGCGTGCAGGTGTCCCCAGAGGCCCGAGCAGTTGCGAGCTGCCCGATGTGGGTGCTGGGAATCAAACCCGGGTCCTCTGGAAGAGCAGCATGCGCTCTTCAATGCTAGCCCATCTCTCCTGTTTAAGTTTGGATTTGAGAGTCTGGAGAGACGGCTCAGGGGTTAGGTTAGGTTAGTGCCTTTCTGCAGGGGATCCAGGTTCGGTTCCCAGAAGCAGTGTGGCAGCTCACACCCATCGACTTCCAGGGAATCCAGCACCTGCCTCTCACCTCCCAGGCCTCCTACATGTACACGACAGGCCTACATATGCTCAGGCACACTCGTACATGTGGAATATTGATCTAATAAAGCAGTTCGATTTGACAAAACCAACTAGATTCCTGTGTTCACTTGGAAGGCCGAGGCATGAACTCTGTTGGTGTGAGGGTGGCCGGGCTATGCACCGAGCTCCTCCCTCTAGAGGCTTGCTTGTGTATTTTATGTAGATGAGTGCCTTGTCTGCCTGCCTAGCAGAAGAGGGCATCAGAACCCATTATAGATGGCTGTGAGCCACCATGTGGTTGCTGGGTATTGAACTCTGGACCTCTGGAAGAGCAGCCGGTGCTCTTCACTGCTGAGCCATCTCTCCAGCCCGAGATCCTGTCTCTAAATTCATAAATAAAACTTAAGTCTTCCCTTTGACTCTACAGCACAGGAAAACGCCACAGTCTAGGTCTCATCTGGTTCCCGCAGCTGGCTGGTCAGAGATCACTGTCTTGCTTATTCCTGTTCTCCCAAGTGCCTGGCACACAAATGCATCTACTCTCTGCCCTGGAGACGCTCACCCTTTGCCTTGTACTTGGGTTCTGCTAAAGAGAGCACCGCTGGGTGCGGTGGCCCATCCCTGTAAGGCCAACAGTCTGGAAGCTGAAGCAGGAGGGTAGAGCGTTTGAACCTGAGCCACAGAGGGAGGCGCTATGGCAAAGAACGCAGTTCTCGGTTGCCCTGGCAACTGCTCAGCCGTTGGTGTGGTGAACTTCCCAGACACAGAAGTGACTGTCGTCCCAGAGTCAACAGCCACTGATTCACACTGGATAACGTACTTTAAGAACCTTCCCAGGCTAGGCCTGTTACAGTCACTTTGTTGTTGTTTTCTAAGACAAGGTTTCTCCGTGTAGCCTTGGCTGTCCTAGAACTATTCCAGGCTGTGTGAGGCTGGCCTTGAACCCACAAAGATCTGCCTGCCTCTGCTTCCGGAATGCTGAGATTAAAAGAGTGTGCCATCACCACTCTGCTACAATGACTTTTTAAAAAGTTTTATTTACTTATTTATTTTCGCCAGGTAGTGGCGGTACACTCCTTTAATTCTAGCACTTGGGGGCAGTTCAAGGTTAGCCTGGCCTACAGAACTGTTCTAGGTCAGCTAGGGCTACACAGAGAAACCCTGTCTTGGGGGGGGGGGATATTTTAAAGTGTGTGTGTGTCTCTCTGTGTGTATGTGCACATGAGCATAGGAGCTGGAGTTACAGTTATAGTGGTTTTGAGCCACCTGAGGTGGGTGCTGGCGACTCAGGCCCCCTGGGAGAACATCCCATGCTTTCAACGGCTGAGCCTTCTCTCACAGCCGCCCGCTTTTAAATGAATCAATCATTTTACAAAGGGGGAGTCAGGATTACGTTGTCTAACTGGAGCCAAGAAGGGGACACTCCTACAAGATGTCTTTTTACACAGAGACTCTCTCAGATACCATACTGTCTCAGAGCGATAGACGTGTCGCACGGAAGAGGCCCTCCAGAGCTGTGTGATCCAGAAGCCTCACAAATATACAGAGCCTAGGCTCTGGTAAGTAACCACTTTGTCTTCCTCCCGGTCAGGGTGCCAGGAGAAGGTGCTTGTATGCATTACGGATCAAGAGACAATAGAAACAATCGTGAGTGTTCAGGGTTAGACATATGGCCAAGGGCTCAGATCAATGAGGCCGAGCCGGTGATCCCCCAGAGCCCCTAAATCACTGAAGGTTTAAGAGGTACCGATTAGATCAGCGGCTTCTTTGGTTATTGCTTCGCATCGCACTATGAGCAACACTCTGGGCTAGGCACCGTGGGCGCTAAAAGAGTGCCATGGTGTGGGCTCCCATTGAAGAGCTGGAACCCGCTGCAGCCAGATCGGCTGGATTAAAACCTCATCTATGATGCCGGCTGTGCATATAAGAGAAAATATATCAGAAATAAGCCCCCAAAGCTCAGGGGGAGGAGCAAGGTCACTTTCAGGAGAATCGATGAGGTATGTGGCCTTTTAATTTATTATTTTATTTTTATTTCCTGTGTGTGTGTGTGTGTGTGTGTGTGTGTGTGTGTGTGTGTGTGTTTTCGAGGCAGGGTTTCTCTACGTAGCCCTGGTAGCCCTGGCTGTCCTGGACTCACTGTGTAGACCAGGTTGGCTTCAAACTCACAGAGATCTACTTGCCTCTGCCTCCCCAGTGTTGGGATTAAAGGCTTGCAGAAGGTGGAGATGGGGGAATTACATCGAGGAGAAGGGATAGAGGCAGGAGCCGGACTTGTCTGACAGCTGCAGAGAAAGGACCCAGAGAGGTCCTGGATAGCCCTAAGGAGGGCAGGCCAGACTGAGCAGGGCCTTAGCTTCAGGCAGAGTTTGGATGGTCCTTGGGAACCAGTGAAAGCCCTGGAGGGACTTTCGTCAGATAATATTGCTACTGCTGGAGAATATAGTGACTCAGAGAGCACCTTGTGGTTCCGCTTTTAGCTGGGTTTGCTGAGCGTAGGGCGCGTGGGAAAGGCTAGAGGAGAGATAGTCGGGCCGTGTTAAAACCCTCACGTCTCTGGGTAAGGGAGCGCGAGTGAGCTCTCCCCCTAGTGGCGGAGGTTGGAATTTCCTTTAGGACTCCGGCTGGGATTTGGGGATTTCTCAGAATCCTTTACAGATCAGTGTTTAACTAAAGTAGTGGCGCACGCCTTTAATCTCAGCCGTCGGGAGGCAGAGGCAGGCAATTCTCTGTGCGTTCCAGGACGGTCTGGTCTACACAGAGAGCTCCAAGACAGTCAGGACTACACAGAGAGACCGACCCTGTCTCAAAGGCAGACTGAACACCTATTCTTCACCAGTCCTCTTCATGTGTAGCAGCTCCTGCGATCCTCGCATCCGCCAAACGAAGGAAAGAACAGCGACTTTCAGCTCGGGGAAAAGGAGACCCTGAACTACAGAGAGTGAAAGGACTTGTGTCCTCCAGCAGCTCACGGTCTGAAGAGGAAGGGTCCCCGTAGGCCCTTTAATATAATTGGCAGGACTGTTTGAGAGGATCAGGAGGTGTGTCCTTGTGGAAGGAGGTGTGCCATCGGGGGTGGGCTCTGAGGTTTCAAAAGACTGCCTTCTGAATCCCCTCCCCCCACTGTGTCTCAAGATCCGAGCTCCCAACCACTGTGGCCGCGAACTCGAACCCTCTGAGACCATGAGCTCCAAACTAAAGGCTCTCTTTAGTGAGTTGCCTTGGTCATTTAGGTCTGTCGCAGCAAGAGTAAAGTAACGCAGTGTTTTGCCTCTGTGTGTGTGTGTGTGCCCCCGGTGCCCACGAAGGTCGGAAGAGGGCGGCAAGGGAACCCCCAGATCTGGAGTAATGAGTGGGTCTGAGCAACTGTGTGGTGCTGGGAGCAAAGCCCAGGTCCCCCGCAAGAGCACCACCACTGTTTATTTTCTTATATTATGTACGCATTTGTGTGTGGCGTGTATGCCTGTGTGGGCGAATGCCACATGTGTGCAGGTACCTGAAGAGGCCAGAAGAGGGTGCTGGATCCTCTAAAGCTGGGGTCACAGGTAGTTGTGAGCCAACCGAGGTGGGTGCTAGGAATCAGACTCCGGTCCTCTTATTTTATTTATCTTTTTTTGGGCGGCTTCAAGACAGGGTTTCTCTCTGTAGCTCTGGCTGTCCTGGAACTCACTGCCTAGACCAGGCTGGCCTCAAACTCAGAGATTCACCTGTCTCTGCCTTCCGAATGCTGGGATTAAAGGCGTGTGCGACCACTGTTCTTAACCACCGAATCGTCTCTCCAAGCCCGTTATCAAGCACTGTATTGCACTTTATAAATAATTGCTGCGGGCTGGAGAGATGGCTCAGAGGTTAAGAGTGCTGTCTGCCCTTCCAAAGGTCCTGAGTTCAATTCCTAGCAACCACATGGCAGCAACCATCTATAGTGAGATCTGGTGCCCTCTTCTGGCACGCATGCAGGCTGAATGCTGGATACGTAATAAATAAATAAATCTTTAAAAATAGAATTTTTTTTTTTTAATTGTCGCACAGGAACCTCAGGTTGTTGTTGAAAGGCAACATAGAGGATAAGATAGAATTCAGTGGGTAGAAATGCTTGCCAGACAACCCTCGCTTGACCCTAGAACCCAGGGTGGAGATAGAACTGACTCTTGAAATCCTGCTCTGACTTGATGTATGTGCGGGACACAGAATGCTACAAGCACATCCACCAAAATTAGGACTGGGGGTATAGGTCAGCGGTAGAGAATTTACCGAGTATATTCCAGGCCTGTGTCTAGTTTGGTTCAGACCTGAAATGCCTCTACTTGTGTGCCTTGCTTGTGGTGTTTTCTTCCAGGAAGCTCAGGAAGGTCGGCAGGGCAATGCACTGTAATGGAGGCTGCAAGATCTCTTGGTTCTTTGTTTATTTTTATTTTTTAGAGTCTTAGGTAGCCCAGGCTGGCCTTGAACTTATTATGTAACTGACGATAACCTTAAGCTCCTGAGCCTCTTGCACAATCTCTTTTTTGTCCGGGTCTTTAAATCCACTTCCTGTCAGCTGCAGAAGCAGGCAGCTACTGTTTCAGCACGCATTGATCTCCAAGCATGTGGTGCACAGCCATGTCCCCGGTCCTTAAGGGATGAAGGCAAGAGCATGGAGTCTCTAGGGCCAGCCTGGGTTACATAGCAAGTTCCAGGTCAACCTGAGCTATAGAACAAGATACTGTCTTAAGAAAACACACGCGCACGTGCACACACGAAACCATAGAGTTACTGAGTGTCTTAGTCACTATTTTATTGCTGTGAAGAGACACCATGGCCAAGGCTACCTTGTAAAAGAAAGCATTTAATTGGGGGCCGGCTTGCAGTTTCGGAGGGCAGGAAGCATGGCAGCTTGCAGAGTGCTGGAGAAGGAGCTGAGTGAGAGCTATACCCTGAGCTGCAGGCAGAGAGAGACCGGGTCTGATGTGGCCTTTTGAAACCGCAAAGCCTACTCTCCATGACTCACCTACCTCCTCCAACCAGGCCACACCTCCTCACACTTCCTAAACGGCCCACCCACTGGGAACCAGACATTCAAACACCTGCTTGACCATTCTCACTCACCACGCTGAGGATCTCTGTGCCGGGGAGGCCACGGCCAACTCAGAGAGGAAAATGATGCCGGGCCTTGCTCACTCTGCAACAGCGTGTGAAATCGATGCCATCTTTGTGACGTGGCTCTGGCTGTCCTCCAATTGTGACGCTCCTGCCTCTGCCTGCCGAGCTCCAGGATTACAGCTGTGTGCTGCCCGCTTTGCTTCTGTGGGCTGTACATTCCTCTTCTCTGACTTTTTAGCTCCTGAACAGTGTTGCTTCATTTCCACCCATTTTTGAATTCCCTAAATTTCTCTTGTTATTATTATTATTTTTTTTTTTTTCTGATTTTTCGCTCTTTACATTCTCTGTATGATGTCAGCCCTTTCAAGCCCGTGGAGCCCAGCTGGCTCTGGTCTGTCCTGGAGAACATCTCTGCAGTACTTTGAAGGTCTGCAGCTGCTGGGCAGGCCACCCTGATGGTGGCGTTTAGGTTTGGTTTGTGCACACTGCTCAAGCCTTCTGTTCGCTTGCAGCACTGAAGTCTCTCACTGTTGCTCCTGAATCATCATCTCCTCTCTCCCTCAGTCTGTCAGATCAAGCCTCAAGATGCTGCCCTGTGGGTAGAGGCGGCGGTTGTGTCCTTACACATCCCTGAGAGGCTGACATTTTGGTTTCTTGTTTTGAGACAGAGTCCAGCTCTGTCTGTATCTCACTGGAACTGGCAGTGATCCTTCTGCGTCAGCTTTCTGAGTGCTTGGAATACAGGTATGAGCTGGTGTGCTCAGCACAACCGCTTTAAACACTTTTCAACGGCAGGGGGAAGAACCCTATAAACGAATATTGCCTTTCAACGTGGCCTTCTCTTTAGCTGCTGCTCACGAGCGTTCAGGTTTCCATCTCTTAGCTTAATGTACCAGGCTTCATGTCTCCCTTCCTTCCTTCCTTTCTTGTTTTCTTTTCTTTCTTTCCTCCTCTTCCTTCCCCTCCCCACTTCTTGTTTTGTCTTGAGACAACGTCTCACTATGTAGCATTGGCTGGTCTGGAGTTTCACTATGTAGAACAGGCTGGATTCAAACTCTCAGCCCCCTGAGTGGTGGGACTGGAAGTGTGCAGCATCGAGCCTGGCTTTTCTTTTTCTCTTTCCAAGACAAAGACTCACTTTATAGCTCAGAATTACAGCCCTCCTGCCTTAGCCGCAGCTGTTGCAATTGCAGCAGCATCCTGCCAGTTTTTTTTTGTTGTTGTTTGTTTGTTTGTTTGTTTAGTCTTTTTTTCTTTATCAGTGACATCATCTAGGATCGCACACTCAGTAAGTGAGCAGTCAACTACTGAGCTATACCTGTTTGCTTTTTTATTTAGTTGTTCTTTAATCACGTGTGTGCGCGCGCGCGCGCGCGTGAGTCACAGCGTGTGTGTGGAGGTCTGAGAATAGCTTTCAGGAGTTCGTTCTTGCCTTTCACCATTTAATTTCCAGAAATTGAACTGAAGCCACGAGGCTTGGCAGCCAGCGATTTTACCCACTGGGTCGTCTTTCTAGTCCCCCGCTTTTTTTTTTTTTTTTTTTTGAGAGAAGTCTTGTCAAGTTGCCCAGGCTAGACCCAAATTTCTGTTTCAGAAGCCTCCTGAGTCGCTGAGATTACGGACAGGCATAGCTGTGCCGAGCTATGTGTTCTTCCCAGACAAGGCCTCTTGTAGCCCAGGCTGGCTCCAAATGTCTGATCCTTTTGCTTCTGCTCCTGAGGGCACCGCTGCGTCTGTACTTCAGTGCCACCTTCCGTGTCTTTATTGGTGCCTAGCTGCTCAAAACGCTCCCAGCTGTGGTGATGAGGCACTGCCTGGCATTCCTCAGCTCGCAGAGGCTTGGGTGTGCGTTATGGAGAAAAAAACCACGAGTTACCCTCAGGCGTGAGTTATGGTGTTGTTAATTATGAGTTCAAAGTTAACGAATCGATACTGTATTCTTTAATAGTATCATTTTTTTTCCCTAAGACCAATGTTCAGCTTTACATTTTTAAAATTTATTTATTTATTTTATTTGACGTGTCAGTGTGCGCATGCACACACACAGGCCGCCAGGTGCTTGTAGAGGTTGGAGAACAACTTTCAGGAGTTGATTTTTTTTTTTTTCCATCTTGTAGGCTTTGGGGACCAGATCACCAAGCTTTATGAGCTATCTCACTGGCACTTGTGTGTGTGTGTGTGTGTGTGTGTGTGTGTGTGTGTGTGTGTCTATTGGGAATTAAACCTAACCTCAGGCACACTATGTCATCAGAACTTCTTAATTTCAGACAGGGTCTCTTTATGTAGCTCAGGCCGGCTTGGTACATACTTTTGATCTCCCTGCTTCAGACTCCCCATTAGCTGGGTATTGCAGGCCGGTGCCATGAGGGCTGGTGCAGCACTCGTCAATTTAGTGTTCGTGGTGACTTTACAGAAGAGAATGACTATGAATGCCAATAGTAAACTGTCACTTATTTATTAACTTATTGTTTTTATCTTATTTGTGGTTTTTTGTTTTCTTTTTGAGACAGGACCTTGCTATGCAGCCCTGGCTGGCCTGAGAGTCACTGTATAGTCCAGGATGGCCCCAAACTCTTGGCAGGATCTGTACGCTTTGCAGGTGTGGAGATCCCAGCTGTGGGCTACTCTGCCTGGCTTGCTGTTTTGTGGGATGTGCTTGGAGTGTGCCACCATCCTGCCGTCTGACCTCTCGCGTTGTTCGTGCGGCTAAGTTTCCTCGTACGTCATGCAAAGCTTCTCTCTTACTGGTGCCGACTTTCTCCTTGTCATTGTCCTTTGGTGTGTTTACTGTGATGTGTCTGAGTATGCTCTCTTCACATTTACTTCACTGGGCCATCGCCTAGTTTCTTGGATGTATAGATTAGCATCTCTCACTAAAATTGAAAATTATTCGGCTTTTTTGCCTGTTTTGATTTGGTTCGAGGCAATGTCTCACTCACTATGTAGACTAGGCAAGCCTAGAACTTGCCATGTAATTCAGGCTCTCCTGGAACTCCGAGATCTGCCTGCTTCTGCCTCCAAGGGCTAGGACCAAAGCCGTCATGCCCAGCAGATTTATTTGTTTTTATTTTATGTGTGTGGCGTTTTGTCTGAATGTTGCTTATGCCCCACAGACAGGCAGTGCATGAGGAGTCCAGGAGAGGGTACCTGAGCCTCTGCAATTAGAATTACAGACAGCTGTTAGCCACCAAATGGGTGCTGGGAACCGAACCTCAGTCCTCTGCAAGAGCAACAAGCTCGCCTGACCACCGAGCCACCTCTCTGCAGCCCTTCTTTTTCTTCTTTATTTTTGTAACATTTATTATTTTGTGTCTGGAAGTTCCGCCTGTGTGTTTCTGTGCACCCCATGTGTGCGGTGCCTAAAGAAGGAGTTGGCTGCCCCGAGACTAGAGGTACAGATAATGATTGTGAGCTGCTATGTGGGTCCTGGGAACTGAACCCCGGTCCACAGAACAGCCTTTGCTCTTAGCCACTGAGTTGTCTAGCTAGCTAGCCCTCTCTTTTACTTGTTTAAGCATGGTTTCCCTTAGTTCCTAGAACATGTTTAGTTTAGCTTTTTGTTCTGTGGTGCTTGAGATTGGAAAGGGGGAAGGCAGAGCCCTGCACAAGGTAGGTGATCTCTTTCCATTCCTTTTGCTGTGATAACTACCCTGACAAGAAGGTGGAAGGGTACCGGAAGGCTTACAGTTCACTGTCGATTACAGCGGCCGGAGCTTGAAGCAGCTGGTCCAATCACACCTGCCATCAAGAACACGCCAAACTCATGCTCAACTCTATTCACCATGATTGCGCAGCCCAGGGCCCAGCCCTGGAAATGCTGACACCCACACCCACGTGTGTCTTTCCACCTCAACCATCAAGACGAGCCCTCACAGACAGGCCTGCATGGCTGCCTTTATTTAGATAATTCCTTATTAAAACTCTCTTCCCACGTGACTTAAGCTGACACTTAAAACTAACCAGCATGGCCAGGCATAGAGGCATGAGCCTTAAATCCCAGCACATATGTGCCCTCATGCCTGTGGAGGTCAGAAGGAGCACTGGGTCCCCTAAAACGGGAGTTACAGATGGTTGTGACTCCATGGTTGATGCCCACCATGTGGGAACTGGGAAGTGAACACCGGTCCTCTCCAAGAGCAGCAAGCCCTCTTGCCTGCTGAGCCCATTGAGTGTGTTTCTGTTGTTTGCTTTCTTCTGGGGTTTGTGACCTGACTAAGCTCTTTCTTTCTAAGATTTATTTTTGTGTTATGCGTAGGAGTATTTTGCCTGCCTGTGTGTATATGCACCGTGTGCATGCTGTGCCCAAAGAAACCAGAAGAGGGCGTCAGCTCTTCTGGTACCACCAAGTGAGGAACCACCAAGGGAAGTCTTCCAGAGGACTGCAATGCGGCTCCTGATCCTCACCGTTTTGTTTCCTGACCAGGCATGATAGTCACCCAGGATACTCTTGACTAGTCCTGAGTCCAGGCTGGCCTTTCCTGAGTTTCCCTTTTCTCAGCTTCCTGAGTCGCTAGAATTACAGGCTGTGGCAGCAGGCCCGTTTTATTTGGTAGGTTTCGAAAGCAGGTTTCCCTACGTAGTCCAGGCTAGCTCTAAATGTGGGGTTCCTCCGCCTGTGTGCCTCAGGTGCCGGGATTACAGGCGTGCACCGCCACACTCCGTTAATGGTCGCACCGCTGGGGAGAGCCACCGAACCACTGCGCCTGTGCTCAGGTTTCCCTGCGTCATCTGCGTTTCCCCGAAGACTTCCTCTGTCCCTGAGATCAAGGCAGAAGGCAGGCGAAGCCCTCAAAGTTCGCCTGTCAGCGGTGTAGAAAGGCTGCGGTGGGATGCTGGGAGGAAGGGAAGTCCATCCGGCTCATGCAACTTCCTGCTGTTCCCGCCACGCTCTGCTAACGAGTGTCCAGATACCAAAAAGTCAGGCTCAACCACTTAAGATAGTTTATAAGCGCAAAGTAGAACAGCACCAAACGTCCTTAGTAATTTTTTTCAAATCTCTCAAAGTTTGTCTATAATGGTTGCAAGGCAGCTTCTGTTGGAATCTAGAGTACAAGCTGGGCCCAAGTCGGTGGTCTAGAATATTTTGATGGAGTTAATGCCTTCATCCCCCTCTTTAAAGATTCCATTTCCTCTTGACCATCATCTCTATCTCTCTCTTTCTCTTTGTTAGTTACTTTGGTTTTCTTTTTCTTTCTTTCTTTCTTTCTTTCTTTCTTTCTTTCTTTCTTTCTTTCTTTCTTT
>NW_026596088.1:1376487-1380845 GCF_907164565.1 Psammomys obesus
TTTCTTTCTTTCTTTCTTTCTTTCTTTCTTTCTTTCTTTCTTTCTTTTTCTTTCTTCCTCTCTCTCTCTCTCTCTCTCTCTCTCTCTGTCTTTCTTTCTTTCCTCTGGGGATCAAAGAGAGTGGCCAGCTTTGCCACTGCACAACCCCGGCCCCTACCTCCAACCTCAAGTCATTTTAATCCTGAGCACCTTCTTCTGGTTGAAAAGACAGACAAAATGAAAGTTTGAAGTTCTGTTTCTTCTCGGTCATCTGCTGATATTACCCCATCTGCCCCAAGCACTGGGTTGGTCTCTTCCTTCTTCCAAATATAGCTGTAGCCTTTTTGCTGCTGGTTGTGTAATCTCAGCTCTGTCCACTTGCAGCCACCCCAATGCTGTCCATACAGGTTATAACAGCCTTGTGTGTGTGTGTGTGTGTGTGTGTGTGTGTGTTGCATGTGTGCATGTGGAGGTCAGAGGACAACCCGTAGAGCCATTCCTCTCCTTCCCCATAGGCTTCAGATCTTGAACTCAGATCATCAAGCTTGCCCACAAACGCCTTTACCTGTTGAGCCAACTCTTTGGCCTCCTCCTTCTCCTTTTAAGGTAAGGTCTTACTACACAGGCTGGGCTGAACTTTTGGCCTTCCTGCTTCTTCTTCACCGTGCTGGGATTATAAGTGGATGCCATTAGGCCCAGCTTTTCATTCTTTTTTTGTTATATGTGCTGCCGAAGCCAGCGCTGCCCAGCCTCTTTTTAATCAAAGAATTTCCAGTCTGCTTTTTTTTAGTCTCTTGAAGTCCTCTTTCCTCCTGTGGTATCTTCATCAATATCCAAAAGAATGAGAAAAAGACATTTTGTTTTTTCTCATTGTATCATCTTGAAATTATATATATATTAGTCCATTATTGGAACAGGGTCAATAGCTAGTGTATGTATTGCATTTGTGCAATTAACTTAGTGTCCTTTGATTGATGTGGTATTCTAATAGTCACATTCTCTGGTTTAGTCTAAGTACATGAATACACAACCACACAATTTTCCCCATAGAGTTTGGTTCCATCATCTGTTACTGTACAAAACCCTATCATAAAGCACCTGTGCTGGGGCATGCCCAAATCCTGGCACTGGGGAGGCAGAGGCAAGAAGGATGCACGCTTGTGCACAGCCTAGGCTGCTCAGGGAAAACCTGCCTCAAAAACAAACAAACCGACGCACACCTTTAATCTCAGCGCTCAGTTAAAGGCCGAGGCAGGACAGCGTGTGGGCTACGTAGAAGAACAAAAGTAGAAACAACAAGCAAAATGCCCTCATTTCCTGGCATAAGACGATGCTTTGGTTTTTGACAGTTCTTGGTTCCGTGTGTGGGTAACACTGCCCCCTGGCCCCGGAACTCCCAGCCTCATCTGGACCGCTGAAGCCCAGAGCAACTGTACAAGCCTCACAGCTGGGGTGGGAACCTGCCTTCCTCCTTCACACACCTGCCTGCGGTCTGGGCAGCTGCAGGGTGGGACTGTGGCCCGGAGAGCCTGTCAACATCCCCACCTCCACAGCCGTGTCAGCACCTGCGCAGTGGCTGTTGCTACTGTGGCTGTTTCTTCTGTTCTCCCACTCGACTTGATGTGGTCTGGCTGTGTGTCCCACACTGGACTAGAACTCACAGCATAGCCCGGGCCAGCCTCAAACTTAGGATCCTTCACCACCACCCTGCCCCCAGTGCTTTCTCCTGAGTGATGGATGGGTTACAGGCCTATACACCGAGCCCACCCACTGAATTGAAAGCCAAATAAAACAGTTATTGCTCTAAGTCATAAAAATCATGACCATGCTTTGACTGCCACAGCTTTATAAATAATTTATTATAAAGACCGAGTATGAATCGCTGGAAAGCCTCCAAAATCATCAGGGATTTTTCTTTTCAACCACCTTCTTCTTTTGATAATTAAGACTAAGTGGCCCAGGCTGGCCTCAAACCTGATGTTTTCCTGCCTTAGCCTACGAAGTGCTACAACTATAGGGATGTGTCCTACTAAAACATCTTTTGTTTTGTTCTTTTGAGACAGGGTCTCTCTGTGTGGTTGTCCTGGAACTCCCTGTGTAGACCAGGCTGGCCTCAAAAGCACAAGATCTCCTGTGCCTCCCAAGTGCTGGGGTTAAAGGCGTGTGCCATCATGCATGGTTTAAACCACCTTTTTATAAAGAGACAGACACATGATGTTGTAATAAGAAAAAAAAAAAAAGAGTGTTGGGCAACACAATGTTTATTATTAGCCCGAAGATTATCATGGCGGTATTATATAACCTGCTATCACAAATAATAAGACACAGACACCTGTTAGATTTGATAATTGCCTTATTTACCTTGGGCTGGGCTGATATTTCACCCCCGCTGGCTCAATAACCTCACCATTCATCTCCCAGCCCCCCATCCATGCCATCTGCCTTGATCCTCCTCATCTGGTCTACTCTCCATCCATAATTGCATGGTATTTGCTTGTATTCTTCATCTGGGCCTTTCCACGTCATTACTAGAGTCCTTCCTCTTAGCCCACATGGGTTTTTGTTTGTTTGTTTTAATCCACACTAACCCCTCATGGCATCTCCCTTCCTCCTTTCCGTCTGTCTGTCTCCTGTGATTCTCCTGTCCTCTCCAAGCCAGGGAATCTTAGCCACACCTACCCCATTCTGCCCTGCCCAGGTACAGGCCATTTAATCAACCAATCCCGTATGTCTTAGGCAGGTTTACAAACCAGGTGTAAAACCAGATCTTGAGGGCCAGTAACATCAAACCAACCTCCAACAAATGATTTTGAAAGCCGTGAAAGTTCAGCTGAGTGTGGTGGCTCCCAACTGCGGTAACGGCAGCTGGGAGGCTGAGGCAGGAGAATCATTGTGAGTTTGAGGCTACATAGTGAGACCCTGTCTCAAAAAAAAAAAAAGAAAAAGAAGAGGGAAGGAAGGAAAGATAGATAGGGAGGGAGAAACAGCCCACTCAGAACACCAGCTGCCTTTTCAGAGGGCTCAGATTTGGTTCCCAAAACCCATATCTTCCTCGATTTGTAACTCCAGTTTCAGGGGATCACAAGCCATTTTCTGGCTTCCACAGACCAGCCATGAACATAGCATAGATACATACATACAGGCAAAACACCCGCAGCCATGAAATATGACAATAATATTAATCAAGTACTGTACTACTAGGCCAAAATCCCAGCCCTTCAGTTTGTTGGCTTTTTGAAGATTTATTTATTTATTTTATGTAGTTGAGCGTTCTATCTGCAAGGGCACCTGCACGCCAGAAGAGGGCGCCAGATCACTTTAAAGATGGCTGTGAGCCACCATGTGGTTGCTGGGAATTGTCACAGCCACCATGTGGTTGCTGGGAATTGAACTCAGGACCTCTGGAAGAGCAGGCAGCGCTCTTAACCACTGAGCCATCTCTCCAATTAGTTTTGTGGGTTTGTTTTTTTTTTGTGTGTGTGTGTGTGTTTAATTTAAAGACTTACTACTTTTCATTGTATGTCTGTGAGTGGGAATCCAACCCCCCTCTTACCTGCTGAGCATCTCTTCAGCCCTTGATTAGATTTTTTTTTTTTACATAAATTAATCCATTTATTGCAGGTCAGACACATCTCAAACGGTAGCGCCTCCGCTAGCCCTTCAGGCCATTCAGCTTTCTGACTTGGCTGTGACTTTAGAAGCGGGTATCGTAGGTGTAGGCCCTGCCAGCTGCTGTTTCCATGCAGGAAAACTCTCTTCATCCTCTCTCGCCACAAAAGGAGCCAAGAGTATTTGGTGTGCTGGCTGATTTCAATTTCCTTCACCATTTTCTAGGGGGTGGGGGGACCATAGTGGCTTCCATATTTCCTGACCTTCTTGGTTTATTTAGCCACGTCACCAGAACCTAAGCCTGAGAGTCCTCAGATTTTTTTCCTCCCCCCCACCCCCCAAGGTTTCTCTGCATAGCCCTGGCTGTCCTGGAATTCACTCTGTAGACCAGGCTGGCCTGGAACTCAGAGATCCACCTGCTTCTGCCTCCGGAGTGCTGGGATTAAAGGTGTCTGCCACCACCCAGCTTATTCTCATTTGTAATTTTTGTGAAGGTGAAAATGTATGCCTCTCGGTGGTGGCACACACCTTTAATCCCAGCACTCGGGAGGCAGACAGATCTCTGTGAGTTTGAGGCCAGCCTGGTCTAGATACCTAGTTCCAGGACAGCCAGGGCTGCATGGAGAAACCCTGTCTCCAAAAACCAAAATAATAAAATTAATTTACAGGAGCTCCCCAGGCAGCTGTTTTTCTGTTCTCCAAGTAGCTGGTCCAGCTCCTTCAGTGTGTGTGTGTGTGTGTGTGTGTGTGTGTGTGTGTGTGTGTGTGTG
>NW_026596088.1:1380855-1398411 GCF_907164565.1 Psammomys obesus
GTGTGTGTGTGTGTGTGTGTGTGTGTGTGTGTGTGTGTGTGTGTGTGTGTGTTTACCCAGCGGTGGTAAACAGAAAAGGACACCCCCACCCCACCCCCAGGAAGAGCCGCACAACGCTTGCTGCTCGGACAGGGGCAGGACAGGGGCAAAGGTGAGTTTGGGAGCAGCGGCCGCATTGGCCCTGATGTGGGTGCTGTGAAATGGAACTGTGCTGCCTAAGGGTAGGACATCTGTCTGGACAGTTTCCTTCCCCATGTAGCCCGGAACGGCTTGCTTTCTCGGGGTGGCGGCCTCTGCGCTGGGTGGGGAGGCACGCGACCAAGGCCTCTGAATGTGGGGTAGAGCTGTGGCAGTGCTTGGGTGGCCATCTTGTCCGTGGTAGGGGGTGGCATGCCTCCTTAAAGAATGAATCTTCCCTAGCAGCGTGGGGGACGCTCCCGGACAGGGTGATGGACTGGAGAAAGTTTCACAGTGGCTGAAAGTAGCATCCGGGGGGGGCGGGACTACGCGTGTGGGCTGTATGTTGCGCCAAGGACTGTGAGAGAGAGAGAGACGTGCAGACACCATCCGCAGTACTCGCCTTGACTTGGTGGGACCAGCGGGGTCCCTTCAGGTCCAAGCTTCGATACAGAGGAAGAGAAAACCCAAAACCCAACCAACAGAAGCCCTAGCAAAGCGCAGCAAGGGACTGTGATGCCCAGGGAGCACTCAGCCTCCGAACTGTGTGGATTGAGAAAGACTTTAAACACAATTAAAGGAGCCTCAGCTTGGCTTATGAGGTTTCTGGGCAGGACAGGGCCGGGAGTGGTCTGAGGGCTGTCAAAGCGGACAGACACACGATACAGTTAGTTAAGCTCACCTTGAGACAGAGGCTCCGTCATCAGAGGCAACAGGAAATCTCAATCCGAGTGCACACTTCTGGGCTGGGTGATGTCTGAGTCCGTTCTCAGCCACCACAGCACAGCTGTGGGCGTCACAGGGCGAGTCACAGCCTTGCCTCCTGCCTCCCGCTCCCCTGGGGCAGGCTTTCCTCTCTTCTAAAGCCTGGTGTGATGCGGAATATGGGCATCTCGAGGAGCCTGCCCCCCACTGTCAGACTTCCCAGCCTCCAGAGTGGCGAGCTGAACCCAGACGGCAGGACTCCAAACAGTAAAGATGATAGCCTCAGGGGAGGGTTGGGGTAGGGGCCGGGGTTTTATCAAGTTGTACACAGGAATGTTCACAGCAGATGCTTTTTTTTTTTCCATTTGTCTGGTGACTTGAGTATCTCCTCATATTTAGCAAGTCTAAAGCAGGAGGATCATGACTTCTGGGCCAGCCTGGGCTATGAAGTAAAACCCTACCTTTTTTTTTTTTTCAATTTTAATGTACTTACATTTTTAATATTAATTTTTTTTGAAATTAAAATTTTCCTTTTTCTAAGAAAAGATTTTGTCTATTTATGTTATGTCTATGATGCTCTATCTGAGTGTTCACCCGAATGCCAGGAGAGGGCATCAGATCACATGACAGCTGGCTGTGAGTCACCGAGTGGTTGCTGGGAATTGAACTCAGGACCTTCGGAAGAGCAGCCAGCGCTCCAGGGCCTGCATAAGCGCCGGCCTCCAGGTTCCTGCCTTGTATGACTGTCCTGGCTTCCCTCAGGGATGGGCTACAGTGTGGAAATGTAAGTCAAATAAACTCCCAAGTTGCTTTGCTCATGGTGTTTCATCATAGCAACAGTAACCCTAACTGAGACTGTGCGTATGGTGTGTGTGCGCGCGCGTGCGTGTGTGTGCATGCGTGCACTGTGTGAGCGTACAGAGACCAGTAAAGGGCATTAGAACCTTCAAGGCTGATGTTCCAAGCATTTGTGGGCTATCTCACTTGTTCAATGGGATCCCAGTGGCTGCTGAAATCTCTGGTCCTTGAGATTACAGAGCACGTGCTTTTAACCACTAAGACACCCCTCCACTCCCAAGACCCTGTCTCAAAAAACAAAAGCGAAAAACCAAAAGATAAACAAAACCAGAAAGCAGAGATGATGTGTTGACCTTTAATTGCAGCACTCCGGAGTCAGAGGCAGGTGGATGGATCCCTGAGTTCCAGTCTAGACTGGTCTATGGAGAGAGTTCCTGGATAGCCAAGGCTACACAGAGAAACCCTGTTTCGAAAAAAAAAGAAAGAGGGAGCTGGGGGTGGTGCCCCACGCCTTTAATCCTAGCACTCAAGGAGGCAGAGAGGCGGAGGCAGGTGGATCTCTGTGAGTTCAAAGCCAGCATGGTCTACAAAGCAAGTCCAGGAGAGCCAAGGCTACACAGAGAAAAACCACAGAAGGAAGGGAGGAGGAAGAGAGGAAGGGAGAAAGGGGGGGGGGAGGGAGGTGTTTTCTCCACCAGCTCATTTTGCTTCCTGTTCTAGTAAATAATTTACCATCTGTCTGCTGGCTACCTGGCTTTAAAGGCTTACTCCTGGGTCAGTCAGCGTCCTGAAATGAAGATCTATGAGCCGGGAGGAGGCCAGGGAGGGGTGGCAGGTCAGAGGCCAGAGGGCTGGGGTGAGGAGGTCAGGGTTTCTGTTGGCAGGAATGACAAGAGCTAAGATGCTAATCAGCTCCTGGGTGTCACAGTGAGACATTTACACATCCCAGTGCTGGTGAAGACATCTGCAAATATAGACAAAAATGTGGTAATTTGTGCTGTCTCCTGGAGAGCCTCAGTTCGTGTTGGTGATGTCATATGATCACACTAGTCACAGTGCATGAAAGGCGTGGGTAACACCGGGACTCTATACCCGCTGTGGGAACATCAGGTGTGAATTTTAAGGAAAAGGAAACTATGATCTCCGGCTCAGTCATGCTGGCAACAGCAACACGGAACCTGCTCCCTGTCACCGTTTGGATATGAAAGGTCCCTCCTGTCCCTGGAAGGATTGGGTGATGAGGATGTGATCTGAGCCACGGGCCTTTGGGTGGCATTTCGATCCTCAGACTGCTAAACTCACCAGTGAAATGGTCTGTGAGTGACTTCACAGCTGAGGGGAAGTGGTTGGTTCCCCGGGAGAGCAGGTCTTATTTGGACACCTTTGCTTTCTGTTACCCGGCTGCTGTGAGGCGAGCAGCTTCGTCCTGCCACGACCTTTCTGCCTCTCTTCTTCTAAGGGCCCCAACCCCCCGAGTATTTCCCACAGAGACAAGAAGTGATAGACTACACAACAGATTTGAGACAGAGCTTTCCTGAATGCTCTATTACTAAAAGGCTGAAGTCGGCAGAACAGAGTGAACAGTTACTTGACTTGGGGTCAAACCTTCATCACTGGTTAACAAGGAGCTCCGGTTGCTCTGCCTGCAGGCCCCACCGTGACGAAGGGGACCGTGAAGTGATGATGTTCAGAGAGGTGAGGCCAGACCTGCAGGAGCTGATTGCTTCCCTCGGCTCAACCTCTGGAGTAGAAAGCTCAGAAGAAAACCAGGTCTAGGAATGTTGTCAAGGCCAAGGCCAGCATGTTCTGTGATCATCAGTTCATGGTCCCCTTCTTGAGCGCCCCCCTACACACACAAAATAAGTTTCTGTAGCTCTCTATAACTTTGAAATGTCTTCATGTTCCACAGACATGGAGGCAAGGTCTTCCTTGGCTATATAATGAGTTTGAATCTAGCCTGGGCTGCATGAGACTGTCTCAAAAAGAGAGAGAGAAAGAGAGAGAGAGAGAGAGAGAGAGAGAGAGAGAGAGAGAGGCTGTTTTTTTCTTTTTACACTTTGAAGGAAAAAAGGAGAAAGAATAGGAGTGGGAAGTTTTATAAACTCCACTGTATGCCAGGCTCAGCTGACAGATAAGGTGAGTGAGAGAGCATTACCTCATGCTAGCTGTACTATTCAAATAAGGATCACAGGGCTGGAAAGATGGCTTGGTTGTTAAGAGCATTTTCTGCTCTTAGAGAAGGCTAGAGTTCAGATACCAGCACCCACACTGGCTGCCCCCAAACTGGCTGTAATTCCAGTCTCGGGGATCCAGCACCCTCTTCTGGACTATGAGCAACCCCCCCACCCCACACACACACACAAAATAAAAAATTTAAGGCCAGGCGGTAGTGAGGCATACCTTTAATCCCAGGACTTGGGAAGCAGAAGCAGGAAGATCTCTGAGTCTGAGGACAGATAGGGCTACACAGAGAAACCCTGACTAGAAAAAAAAACAAAAAAACAAAAAAAAAAAAACTGAACAAAAACAAATAAAATAAAAATGTAAAATAAAATGCTTCATTGCTCTTTTAAAATTTACATTTTGTGTGTGTGTGTGTGAGTGGGTTTATGCGTGGACTCACATGCCCCACAGCACGAGTGTGGAGGTCAGAGGACAGCTTTTGGGAGTTGGTTTTCTCCTTCCAACACGTGTGTCCCAGGGATCAAAGTGGGCCATCTTGCTAGCTCAGCAAGCTCATTTTGTTTCTATAGATTTACCTATTTTGGATAGGTAAATGTTCTGTCTATATGTGAAATATCTGTTAAAACAAATGAGCTAACTTTCAGCTATTATTGTTTGACAGCTAAATGACTTTTGTCGGTAAAAAAAAAAAAACCCACATGACATTTAGATCTGGGTGTGGTAGCATGTGTCTGTGGTACTGGCATTGAGGAGGCTGAGCCAGAAGGGGAGAGTGTTATGATATATAATGCTGATGCGAGAGGGCACCACGGCAGACCGATGCCAAGATTTAACCTCTGAGAAATTACACCGCGCAACAGGTCTGGGTGTAAGGAAGTTTATTGGGGTAAGGGAGAGGAAGGCCTGAGGAAGGGCTGGAGGCAGCGAGCCAGCCATGTAGACAGAAGACAAGAGCTGTGAGGGTGGCGGTGAGGGGGGGCGGAGGACAGGAAGGGAGGAGAGAGTGCTGAAAACAGAAAGAAAGAGAGAGCACGAGGGGCGGGCGATGGGAAGTCCGTTTATGTGCCACATACATCCACCTCGCACCTGGTGGTGGCCTCAGTGATGACATTCAGCAAGGGTAGCTTGGCCAGCATAACATGAACCTATCTAAAGAGCTAGAGAGAGAGAGAGAGAGAGAGAGAGAGAGAGAGAGAAAGATTTAAAAAATAGTACCTGGCCTCTGAAAATCCTTTATTAGGTTCAAGTGATTTATTCCCATTGGCACTTACTAAAACAACAAAGTTTCTTTTAGAGATGGGGTCTCATGGCGTAGCCCTGGCAGGCCTGGAATTTGCTATTTAGACCAGGCTGGTCTTGAACTGACAGGGATCAGCCTGCCTCCCAAGTAGGATTAAAGGTGCTTCCACATGTGGCAAGCTGATTTTAGAGACCTTGGGGACATTACTACCAGCCTTACAGAAGGATTTTAAAGGAAGACAATGATCACTTGTGAATGATCACAAAAAAAAATCCGATAACTTAGATAACATTAGTAAAGACCCAGGGGAAACAAACAAACAAACAAATAAAAATTCTGTAACCAACCTATAGAAGAGAAAATGTGAATAGAAATTTCTTCCAAAATTGTCCACATACTCAGACACAAAGTAAGTCTTAAAAAAAAAAATCCAAGAAAATTGAAATAACTCCTGTATTCTGGCTGCCACAGATTAAAACTGGATTTCTTTTTTTATTCATTTATTTAATTTTAGTTTATGTGCATTAGAGTGAAGGTGTCAGATCCCTTGGAACTGGCAGTACAGACAGTTGTGAGCTGCCATGTGGGTGCTGGGAATTGAACTTAGGTCCTTTAGGAAGGGCAGTTCTTAACCACCGACCCATCTCTCCAGCCCCTTAAAGCTGGATTTCAACAACAACAAAAACAATGGAAAGCTTACAAACTCATGGAAACTGAACAACTTTCTACTGAATGAAAAAAGGTCAATACAGAAATTAAGAAAGAAATTAAATACTTTCTAGAATTGAGTGAAAATGAATATACAGTATGCCCAGACTTATGGGACACAACAACCTAGTTCATAGCAGGCAAGTTCATGGCACCAACTGCCTACATAAAAAAAAAAAAAATCTTTTTTGAAGAGATCTCATACTAGAAACTTAAAAGCACACTAGAAAGCTCCAGAACGAAAAGAAGAAATCACACCCACAAGGAATAGAGGCAAGAAATAATCGAATTTGGGACTGGAATTGATAAAATAGAAACACACAAAATTACAAAGAATCAATGAAACAAAAAGTTGTTTCTTTGAGAAAATCAATAGGATTGACAAACCCTTACCCAAATTAACTAAACGGTGGAGAGAGAAGACCCAAATTTACAAAATCCAAGATGAAAAGGAGGGTTTAACAGACACCGAAGAAACCCAGAAAATCATAAAATCTGTACTTTAAAAGATCTGTTCCCAACAAATTGAAAAAAAAATTTAAAGAAATGGATAATTTTTTAGATACATTCCAGATACTTATGTTAAATCAAGATAAGATAAGTAATTTAAACAGACCTATGACCCCTAGTGAAAGAGAAGCAGCAGGCAAAAGTCTACCTACAAAACAAATATCAGGGCCAGATGGTTTTAGCACAGAATTCTACCAGACTCTCAAAAGAGAGTTACTGCCAAATTTCTTCTAATTATTTCACAAAACAGAAACAGGAGAAACATTGCCCAATTTGTTTTACAAGGCCACAGTTACCTTAATACCCAAACTACCCTAAGAAAGAAAGAGAATTATAGACCAATTTCTATTATGAACACAGATGCAAAAATACTTAATAAAATACTTGCAAACCAAATCCAACATCACATCAAAAAGATCATTCACAATGATCATGTAGGCTTCATCCCAAAGATACAGAAATGGCTCAACATACATAAATCAATAAATGTGATCCACCATATTAACAATCTGAAAGACAAAAACCACATGATCATTGCATAAGATTCAGAAAAGGCCTTTGACAAAACCTAGCACCCCTTCATGATAAAAGTCCTGGGGAGATTAGGGATACAAGGGACATAACTCAATGTAATAAAAGCAATTTATAGCAAGCTCGTAGCCAACATCAACTTAATAGAGAGAAACTCAAAGAAATTCTACTAAAATCAGGAAGAAGACAACGTTGTCCACTCTCTCCATACCTATTCAGTATAGTGTTTGAAATTCTAGCTAGAGAAAGAAGACAACTGAAGGAGATCAAGGGGATATAAATTAGAAAGAAAGAAATCAAAGTTTCTTTATTTGCAGATGATATGACAAGATACATAAGTGACTCAAAAAATTTCACTAGGAAACTCTTAAAGCTGACACTTTCAACAACGAAGCAGGATCCAAAATCAACTCACAAAAACCAGCAGCCTTCCTATATACAAACAACAAATAGACTGAGAAAGACATCAGGGAAACAACACCTTTCACAATATCTTGTGAATATATCAGGGTAACTCTAACCAAGCAAGTGAAAGACTTGTGTATGATAAAAATTTTAAGACATTGAAGAAAGAAGTTGAAGAAGATATCAGAAGATGGAAAGATCTCCCATATTCATGCATCAGTAGGATTAATATTGTAAAAATGATGATCCTACCAAAAGCAATCTCCAGATTCAATGCAATCCCACCAAAATCATAACACAATTCTTTGCAGATCTTCAAAGGACAATTTTCAGCATCAAATAGAAACACAGACACACACAAACCATGGGCTGGAAAGATGGCTCTGAAAAGTTCCCAAAATTCCAAATGTTACACAATTGAAAAACCATTTGCAGCTGGCAAAATCACACCTTGCCAGAGCATGAGGCAAGTCATAGTCAGCTGCTATGAAGCAGCCCAATAGGCCCACACCTGGAATTAAAATGAAAACATTCTTATAATATTTCTGTGGGGTTTGTTTGTTCTCTGAGACAGTGTTTCTCTTCGTAGCTCTGGTTGTCCTGGACTCCCTTTGTAGACCAGGCTGGCCTAGAACTCACAGAGCTTACCTACTTTTGCCACCTGAGTGTTGGGCTCAAAGGTGTGCGCCACCATGTGGCTATTTCTGTGTTCTTTGAAGAAACCAAAACTCCAAAATTGTCACTGCACCTATGGACAATTAATTTTTGATAAAGAAACCAGAAATACACACTGGGAAAAAAAAAAGGTCCAGCATCTTCAACAAATGCTGCTGGTCATTTGTATGTAGAAGAATCCAAATAGGTTCATACTTATCACCCTGCAAAAAACTCAAAACCAAGTGTATCAAAGACTGCATCATAAAACCAGATGCACTGGCTAGGAAGTGGCTCACGCCTTTAATCCCAGCACGTGGGAGGCAGAGGCAGGTGGATCTCTGAGTTTGAGGCAAGTCTGGTCTACAGAGTGAGTTCCAGGACAGCCAAAGCTGCACAGAGAAACCCTGTCTCAAAAAACCAAAATAAACCAAACAAAAACAAAAACCCCAAATCCCTGATACACTGAAACTGGTAGAAGAGAAAATGGGGAGTAGCCGTGAGCTCACTGGCACATGAAAAGACTTTCCAAACAAAACAGAGTTAGCAGGCACTAAGAACAACAATTAATAAATGAGACCTTATGAAACTGAGAAGCTTCTCCAAGGCAAAGGACAGTGTCATTCAGACGAGCGGTAGCCTACAGAACGGATAAAGACTTTTACCAACTCTACTCTCAATAGAAGGCTAATATCCAAAATATAAAAGAACCTAAAAAATGAGGTATCAAGAAAACAAATAACTCAATTTAAAAGTGGGGTGCGCTTCTAAACAGACTTCTCAACAGAGGAAACTCAAATGGCTGAGAAACACCTAAAGAAATGTTTAACATCTTTAGTAATCACGGAAATGCAAATCAAAACTGCTCTGAGATTTCATCTTACCCCCATCAGAACGGCTAAGATCGATAAAGCAAGTGACAGCTCACGCTGTCCAGGATATGGAGTGAAGGGAATGATCGATCGTCCGTTGTTGGTATGAGCACAAACTTGGACAGCTACTATGGAAATCAATGGGGCAGTTTATCATGAAGATGGGAATCAACCTACCTCAAGACCCAGCTTTACACTCTTGGGCAGATACCCAAAGGATGCTTCATCCTACCCCAGAGACACCTGTTCAGCCATGTTCCTTGCTGCTCTTCATAAAAGCCAGAAATTAGGAACAACATAGACATGTCTCAACAGATCAATGGATAAGAAAATGTGCTACATTTGCACAGTGGACTATGTTACTCAGCCATTTGAGAAATGAAACAATGAAATTTGCAGGCAAATGGAAGGAACTAGAGAAAAAAAAAATCATCCTGAGTGAGGTAACCCAGACCCGGTAAGACAAATATGGTATGCATTAGCTTATTATGTGGATATTAGCTGTTCAGTATATGAGAATGACAGATGTTAGATACAGAGCAATGGACGGGGGAATACGGACAGACCTCCGTGGTAAAGGGAAGTAGGATAGTTAGGGATGGATGGGGAGAGAGACTGGAACACGGGGATCAAATGGAGAAGGGAAGCAAAGAGAGGGATGAGGGAGGTAATATGAAGAGAGACAGCTAAAATTAAGGGCCATTTTAGGAGTAGTATGGAAACCTAACACAGTAGAGACTTTCTAAAATATATACATATTCAAAGGTGATTTAAATAAAATCACCGAATAATGGGGGAGACAGAGCCCCAAATGACATCTGCCGTCACCAAATGAAGCTTCTGGTACCAGGACTAGGTTACCTCTAATTGAGTTGGTAGCCAAAGGGACCCCATCGAAACCCCACACAAATCAAGTTGTTGCCCTGCACAAACTGACGGCAAGGCCCCATGGCCGAAGAAAACACCTACACAACTCACTTTGATCTACCATGGTGCTTTGCCTGCAAGATAAGCTAAGGTAATGGTGGCACTGAGCTCGTGGACGTAGCCAATCAATATCCGATTTGACTTAAGGCCCACTCCGTGAGCCGGAACCCATGCCTGACTGACCCTGGTTGGGTGACCAAGAACCTGGAACTAGATAGCCTGGGTATCTAGGGTAAAACCAAGTACTATTGTTCTAAACAAGCAAACAAACCCCAAAGGGTAGTAATAAAATGACTCTTAATGACATTCATAGGATCTGTGTTTTGCTCAGGTCATCATAATAGAAACTTCCTCCTCCCCAGATGGGAACAGATACAGAGACCCACAGCCAGACCTTATGCAGAGTGAGAGAACTTGGAACACTCAGGGCCCTCCCCTAGGGCTCAGAGCCCTGTGGAAGAGGAGGTGGAGACAGCGTAAGAGCCAGAGGGGGACACAGGAAAGCAAGGTCCTCTAAATCAACATGATGAAAGCCTGTATGAATGAACTCACAGAGACTGAAGCAGTGTGCACAGGGCCCCCATGGGTCTGTTCCAGATGGGGCCCTAGAGCTGAGGGAAAAGTGGACGCATGACCCTATCCCTAACCCGGGAGCAATCTCCACTTGACAACCACTTGCAAAAGAATATTTAGCTTTCTCCAAGGGACCCCTCTTCCAAGGGTCCTTGTCTCCTAATACAGAGTCAGGGATTTTCTTTTTTAAACATTATCTTGTTTTAAAATTTTTACTTATATTTCTTTCTTCTCTCTTTTTACCCTACAGTTTCTTTGCGTATATAACGTGGATTCTCGTTTAGTGTTTTTATGGGATGCCTGAGTGTGCTAATAAGAGGCCATCTCACCCATGTCTGTTTCTTGTGCCTTTTCTCAGACACCTTTCCTCCTGCGTGTTTGTCCTATTCTGATGTGTAGGTTTTTGTTTTATCTTGTTATAATACATTACTGTATTATATTGTATTAATTATATTAGAAGCCCTTAGAAACCTTCTTCTTTCTTTCTTCCTTTTCTTTCTTTCTTTCTTCCTTCCTTGTCTTTCCTTCTTTCGTTCCTTCTTTCTTTCTTTCTTTTTTTCTTTTTTGTTGTTTCAAGATGGGGTTTCTGTGTGTAGTTCTGATTGTTCTGGAGCTCACTCTGTAGAGCAGGCTGTCCTGGAACTCACAGAGATCTGCCTGTGCTCTGCCTCCTAAGTGTAGGAATTAAAGGTGTGCACCACCACCACTCTGTTTTCTAATGGGAGACAGGAGGGAGGTAGATCTGGATGGGAGAGAAAGTGGGGAGGAACAGAGAGGAGTAGAGGGAGGGAAAACCAAAATCAGGATATATTATATGAGGGGAAAAAAAAATCTTATTTTCAAAAAAAGGGAGAAAAATGGCAGATGAGGACTAGAGGAGCAATATGGACCTTTTTGGTCAGACAGTAGTTAGATGCCTTGGGCTAGAGAGATGGCTCAGTGGTTAAGACACTGGCTGCTCTACCAGAGGTCCTGAGTTCAATTCCCAGCACCCACATGGTGGCTCCCAACCATCTTTAATGAAATTCAACACCCTCTTCCGGCAATCTTTTAGATTGCTGTTACACGGTGGATTGGATTGAAGTTTAGGAAGTTCCTGGTGCTTATTCTTGGACGGGCCTGGGCTGTCTTTCAAGGAGTGTCCTTAGGCCACTCCCGAAGAGAAACTTGAGAGGGTCTTGCAAGTTTTTAGAAATCTGGCCCCCTAATTGGAGCTGTGCTTTGCTGACTGTGTAGAGGGGACTGAGGTGAGTCTTCTTGGACACAGAGCCACCTGGTCTCTATTCTGCCATTGTTAAATAGCTTTCTTTCGGCAATTTGTTCGTTTATAGTTTAAGATTTGTGTATATTTGTTTATAATTATTGTGCACACCAGTGTGCGTGCCGGGGTGGGAGTGTCAGAAGACAACTGTGTGCAGTTGGTTTTCTCCTTCTGCTTTTATATGCACTCCAGGTTTTAAAGCATGGGTGTCCTGGTTTGCGGGGCCAGTGCCTGCGCCAGCTGGCTCACCCTGCCCATCCCCCTGAATGTTGTACAGTTTTATTTAGTCTTTGAACCTTTTCCTCCAATAAGCTGTACAAGTTGAACAAAGGAAAAGAGAGGGGTTTGTTTTGTTTTGAAATAAGGGGTGGTTGGCTCCCCTCTTGGGCTCTGCCCAGGTGGGATTTTGAAGGTAGCACACACTGTCGGACTATGCTGTCTTTGTGGTTCTGGGGATCCAGGAACCTACAGTTCTGTTTTATTACGGACTGGAAGCTATAAAAAAAAAAAAAAAAAACGTAGGGAATTGTGCTTTTCTGCCAACCCTGGAGAATGCCATGTTTTTATAAAACACTTTGGCAGATGGCTATCTTTTCTCGCTCTTTTAAAAATATCTGTTTTATTTTTGCCTATGTGTGATGTGCGCATGTGTGATGTGCCCATTGAGGCCAGCAGAGGGTGATGTATTCCCTGGAGCTGGTGTTATAGGCAGCTGTGAGCCACCCAGCATAGTACCGGAAGAGCAAGTGCTCTTAAGCAGTGAGCCATCTTTCTGGTCCCTCAGTTATTTGTTTGTTTATTGAGACAAGGTCTCACTATGTAGCCCTGGCTGGCTTGGAACTCCTGTGCAGACTATACTGGCCTTAAACTCACAGAGATCCACCTGCCTTTACCTCCCAAGTGCTAGGATTAAAGGCCTGAGCCACCACACCTTGCCTTCCATCTTTTTAAAGAAGAGATAATCTTTACTGGGTTTGAGCCTTCAGCCTGGATCTCAGTGGAGATGCTGTTTGTTGCCGTTGATAGGATTAAAGATTTAACCCTGTCTAAGTTTGAGAATAAAAGATTCTTTTCTGTTTGTAACAGCAATCTAAAAGATTGATGTGGGTGCTGGGAATTGAACTCAGGACCTTAGTTTTTTTATTTTTTGTTCCAGTTTGCTTGTTGTGGTCATCCTTCACATCGGTGAAGTGAAATATCACTGGGTCTTCAGCTGCTTTTCCATAATAATTAATCTTCGGTGGATCCCTTTGGATTTTCTGTATATGAAGTCAAGTCATTCATAAGCACAGTTTTAATTCTTCTTTTCCAAAGTAGGTGCCTTATTTTCCTTTCTGTGTGATCAAACCTAGGGTTTCATGCATGCTAGCTAAGTGGTCTACCATCAAGCTGTATTTCTGATTCTTGGGTAGGTGTTATTATTTCATTTTCTTCCTTAGTTTTCATAGGTAGAAATTATTTTTCAAACTTCAACAAATTTCAAAGTCTATTGTTATTTACTTTGGAGAGATGTAATGCATGAATAGGACGTGTTCTCCCTCCTACCCCCCCCAGGGTGCCACCATTTGTCCCCCTCCCACTTTCATGTCCTCTTTTACTGTGCCCTGCACACAGTTGTCTTCTGACACTCCCACCCCGGCACGCACACTGGTGTGCAGGCATCGTGTACACAATAATTATAAACAAATATGCACAAATCATAAACAAACTATAAACGAACAAATTGCCAATGGCAGAATAGAGACCAGATGGCTCTGTGTCTGCGAAGACTCACCTCAGTCCCCTCTACACAGTCAGCAAAGCACAGCTCCAATTAGGGGGCCAGATTTCTAAAAACTTGCAAGACCCTCTCAAGTTTCTCTCAGGGAGTGGCCTAAGGACTCCTTGAAAGACAGCCCAGGCCCGTCCAAGAATAAGCACCAGGAACTTCCTAAACTTCAATCCAATCCACCGTGTAACAGGCTTTCTCTGTGTAGCCTTGGCTGTCCTGGACTCATTTTGTAGACCAGGCTGGCTTCAAACTCACAGTGATCTGCCTGCCTCTGCCTCCCTGAGTGCTGGGATCAAAGGTATGCGCCATCATGCCCAACTGAGAATAAAAGATTGACCTGCCAGGCAAAATAGGCCTACCACAGGGGCAATAACGGCATGAGCCTTATGGGGGTAACCAAATTCTGATTGGAAAGACCTATTTTACAGAAGGGAAAACAATTTTAAGTGTCTGAGTGTTTTGCTTACACGTATGTCTGCACACCATGTGCCTGGAGTGCCCCTGAAAGTCAGAAGGGGGGATTAGATCCTCTGGGAGTAGAGGGGAAAGCCGGCACCACCGTATGGGTTCTGGAAAACAAAGCTGGGTAGCAAGAGCAGCAAGTGCTTTTACCCACTGAACCATCTCTCCTGCCCCAACGTGTCCCTGACGGTAAACCTGGTCAAAAGCCCTGTAGTTCATAGGCTCTAGATGGGGGGAGCGTACTACCGTTGTTTGGCTGAATGGATACGTTGTCAAGCTGCTTTCTGAACCTTTATGACTCTAGCCCCCAATTCATGCTGTTCTCAGCCTCGGTAAGCACCGTCCGGCAGTCGGCAACAGTCACTGTGGCATCTCTTAAGCCATCAAAGAGCTGATAGTAAACCACTGCTTAGCCCTCGGTGAGACTGAGGGAACACCCCGAAAGAAGGGCCAAATAACGTAAGAGCCGGAGGGTGGGGAGGGGGAGGAGAGCTAGGAAACGCTGTCTACATGGCCATTGCACTCACAGCGGTTGGTTGTGCTCGCCTGCTCCAGATGAAGCCAACAAACTCAGCCGGCGTGTCACAGGGCACAGTAGAAGAGGACGTGAAAGTGGGAGGGGGACAAACGGGGGGCATGGAGGGGGGGTAGGAGGGAGAACACGTCCTATTCATGCATTACATCTCCCCAAAGTAAATAACAATAGACTTTGAAGTTTGTTGAAGTTTGAAAAATAATTTCCACCTATGAAACCTAAGGAAGAAAATGAAATAATAACACCTACCCAAGGATCAGACATACAGCTTGATGGTAGACCACTGAGCTAGCATGCTTGAGACCCTAGGTTTGATCACACAGAAAGGAAAATAAGGCACCTACTTTGGAAAAGAAGAATTAAAACTGTGCTTACGAATGACCTGACTTCATATACAGAAAATCCAAAGGGATCCACCGAAGATTAGTTATTATGGAAAAGCAGCTGAAGACCCAGTGATATTTCACTTCACCGATGTTAGGATGACCACAGCAAGCACAACCGGAACAAAAAAAAATCAGAAAACTAAGTGTTGGCAAGGATGTAAAGAAATCTGGACATGGTGGTGGCAGGGGAGCACTCCTTTAATTCCAGCATTCGGGAGGCAGAGGCAGGTGGATCTTTGCGTTCAAGGCCAGCCTGGTCTACAGAAAAGTTCTTGGACAGCTGTTGGTTTATGATATGTAAGCGTGTTTCTGTTAAAATTCCAAGTTGGGGGTTTTAGTTTCCTTACACCTGGTAAGCGTCCCCTGCCGAGCGTGGTGGCAGTAGTTGAATTCTGAGGCCTCTGAAGGGGTATAATTATGACAGCCGGGAGGAAGAAGACGGGGCTGCTGGGAGGAGGACTGCCTGCTGCTGGCCCGTCCTGCTGCTGCCTTGGCTGTTTGCTGATTTGCCGCTTACCTGGATTTCTGGACGACTGATACGGGTATTGCCCCCAAAAGAATCCTAAGACCCTACCCAGCGGGAAGAAGCAGAGAGAGCTCCGCCTGCTGTCCCCACAAACCTTCTTTCCTTCCTACCTGGTGTTGGGGGGTTGGAAGGGAGGCAGAAGCGTTTAAAAACCTTAAAAAAAGTAGGATTTTTAAAAAAAAAAAAAAAAAAAAGTCATGATCAACAGACAGCCAGGGCTACACAGAGAAAGCACCTCAAAAACAGTAACAGTAAAGCATAAAGAAAAATAAACCTTGGGTCCAGTGAGATGGCTCCGTGGGCAGGAGTGCCTGACAGCAAGCCAAATTACCCACCCTTGTGACAGGAGAGGCACCGACCCCTGAAAGTTGTCCTTTGATTTCTACGCGTGCGTGGTGTTCCCGCCGCAGACACTACACAAATGTCATGGCTTTTTTTTTTTTTTTTTAATTTATATACTGCTGGTGGGAGTGTAAAGGGTGTCATTGCAGGAGTGGCAGAAGGCTCAGGGACTAAAACACGTGCTGTGCGGCAGACGGGCCCTGAGTGTGAACACAGGTAAACTTGGGTGCAGAAGTGACTCTGTGATTCCAGCGCTGCCGCCGCAAGACTGAGCTGGAGACAGCAGAGGTCTCTGAAGCACAGAGGCCGGCCAGCCTGACGCCCAGAACAGCAGGCAACAGCAGAGACCCCATCGCAGATAAAGCCAAAGGCCCTCTACATGAGCCACGATGTGTGCACTCACACATAGCACTTATTGAGTGAGTGAGTGAGTGAGTGTGTGTGTGGGTGGGGGGCGGGGTGTCAGAAGACAGCTTGGGAGGGTCCATGCTCTTCTTCGTCTTCCTGGAACCCAGGGATCAAACTCCGGTTGACAAGCTCCTTTACCCTTTGAGCCATCTCGAAGGCGCACTAAAATTAAAATAAAATAAAATAAAATAAATGGTGTAGTTGCTCTGGAGAGCAGCGTAACGGTTGCTCCAGGAGGTAAAAATAGAACAGCGTCTGCTCCAGCGATCTCACTTCAAAGAGTCCAGAAGAACCGAGCTCCGGCTCTCAAACAGTATTAATTATAATCGCTCAAAGGTGGAAATAGCCTAAATACCTATAGCCGGATCAATGAAGGGTGGGGTTGGAGAGATGGCATAGTGGGGTAAGTGGTTGCCGGGTGAGTCTGACCACCTGAGTTCAGAACCCTGAATCCGGGTAAAACTGGACACGGCGGGGTCATGCGAGTGGGAGACCTGACCATGACCCTTACAGGCTGCAGCTCTCGGGAGAGCAGGCCGGGTACCTCGCCTGGGCAGCAGGGTAGAGCTGGCCCTGGTTGCTGTGGTTGCTGGGATTGCTGTGAGCCGGCCCCAAGGGGGTGAGAGTGGGAGAGCCAAGGGGCTGATTGGCTCACGTAGGCCCCCCCGATCCGGGGCTTTGCGTTGTCCCAGCCTTCCCACTCCCAGCCAGAGTGCACGAAGGGGCGGGTCCCACAGATCCAAAGCGGCAGGATCTCCGTGACACAGGGCCACAGCAGGATATCCCAGAGGAGTCCCAGGGAGGTACTGATAGGGCCGCAGAAGCCAGAGGCCTCACACCAGACTGAGTCACTGCAATGGACGTTCGTGAGCAAAGACGTGTGGGCAAAAGGCTACACTGTGGAAAACACAGACTGCAGCTTCCACATGATTGTTTTTTCTCTGTTGGGGGCAGTTTGCAAGGGTGGAGGGCTGGTAACCATGGAGGGGGAGATGAGCGGGACAGAGGTGCATGATGTGAGATTCACAGTGAACCAGTAAGAACTATTTTAAAAAGGAAAGAAAGAAATAAAAACATTGTGTCTAGTGAAGTAAGTCCGACTCCGGACAAACGCCGCTGGCTCTGTTTACCGGAGGCATCAAAACAGTTCCACTCCGAAACAGAAACGAGGACGGTGGTTTCCAGGGGGATGAAGAGCCACTGTCCGGTTTCAATCACACAAGATGAAAACATTCTGGAGATTTGTGTATAATACTGTGCTTACAGTTATATCCCCATTAAAAAGGTGTGTCTGGGGCTGGAGAGATGGCGCAGAGGTTAAGAGCACTGTCTACCCCTCCAGAGGTCCTGAGTTCAATTCCCAGCGGTGGTTCACAACATTTATAAGATCTGGTGCCCTCTTCTGGTGTTCAGGCAGAACACTGTATACATAATAAATAAATAAATCTTTTTTTTTTTTTTAAAGTATATATGTCCACTCTTTATCTCTCTTTTTCTCTCACACACAGAGGTATGTACAAGCACACATATCTTTTATCTATCTATCTATCTATCTATCTATCTATCTATCTATCTATCTAT
>NW_026596088.1:1398421-1401472 GCF_907164565.1 Psammomys obesus
TATCTATCTATCTATCTATCTATCTATCTATCTATCTATCTATCTATCTATCTATCTATCTATTGAGGTAGGGGTTCTCTGTGTCGCTCTGACTGCCCTGAAACTCACTGTTTACCAGGCTGGCCTTGAACTCACAGAGATCCAGTGCCTCCGCCCCCTAAATAAAGGCGTGCGCCACCACTGCCCAGTTCCATACAACTTTTAAACTTTTATTTATTTTTTTTAAGTTTTCAGTGTATGTGTGCGTGTGAGTGTTATGAGGGGAATGCACAGGAGAAGGTCCAAAGACAACTTTGAGGATTTGGACAGCTTCAGAGCTCTCTCTCTCTCTCCTTCTAATAAAGGGTTTTATAAACTGAACTCAGGTTATCAGACTCGCATAGAAAATGTTTTTACCCTCTGAGCCATTACTCATCCCATGGTAATCTTATCTCGCATTTCTTTCTTTCCTTTTTTTTTTTTTTTCCTTTTGATTTGTTTTAAGACATCTTACTACATAGCCCTGGTTGGCCTGAATCTCTCTATGAAGATCAGGCTAGCCTTGAGCACATTAAAAAACAAAACAAAACAAACAAATAAAACAAAACACCTTCCCATTCCTCCCAGGGGCCAAGATTAAAGGCTCTGGCTTCTGTGATAGATGTCCCTATAGTATCTGCCATTTGAGCCCCTGGTCCCCAGTTGGTGATGCTGTCTGGGAGTTTGTGGAAGCTTTGGGAGATGGAGTCTGGCGTGAGGAAGTGCATCGCTAGGGCGAGCTTTGAGTGTCTGGGTGCAGCTGCCAGGCCTGCTGCTCTCCCCCCTGCCCGTGATGAACTCTAACCCCTGGAATCACAACCAAAATCAAACCCTTCCTTTCACAAGTTGCTTTCACTCCTGGTGCTTTCTCAGAGTAATAGTAGGTAGTTAACGCAGTCACCACGGCAGGCTCTGTCAAACAAACAAACAAACAAACAAACAAACAAAAGATGGGGTGTATTATGTCCCCGTGGTTCAGACCCTCATACCTGCCTGTGGAACCCTTTCCCCACAGATCTCTCCCCCAATTTCTTCTTCCTTCTCCTTAAAAGGGCATCTATATCTTACGTGTGTGGGTGCCTGCACGCACATGTGCGCACGGCGAGTGCCTGGTGCTCTAACAGACCAGAGGGCTGTCAGATTCTCCGAACCGGGGTTACAGGCAGTAGTGAATTACCGGGTGGGGTCTGGAAACAGACCTAGGTCCTTGGCAGGAGCACCAAGTGCTCTGAACGGCTGAGCTGGCTCTCCAGTCCTATCTCCTTCTCCTCCTCTGTGGGAGAGACAGCTTTCCTCTGTAGCCCAGGCTGGCCTCAAAACCACAGGGATCCCCTTGCTTCTGCTTCCTGGGTGCTGGAATTACAGATGTAAACTGCCATGTAGATGCTACCAAAGTAATCTTGAAAAGGGATAAAGTTGACAGACTCAACGATTCTCATCTTTAAAACCTACTACCAAGCCACGGAAATCAACTGGCTTAAGAAAACACACACACACACACACACACACACACACACACACACAAACACACTCGCCAAGCCAGGCTTGGTGTCACATGCTTTTAATCCCAGCACTCAGGGAAGCAGAGGCAGGCAGATCTCTGTGAGTTCGAAGCCAGCCTGGTCTACAAAGTAAGACAGCCAAGGCTGCAGAGAGGAAACCCTGTCTCAAAAAACAAAACAACAACAACAAAATGGAATAGATTTGGAATAGATTCACACACAAGGTGTGTGGCCATTCACACCTCTAATTCCAGCCCTCAGGAGCAGAGGGTAGGTGAGCTCTGTGAGTTCAAGGCTCGGGCCACACAGGGAGTTCCACACTAGCCAGGACTACTAATACTTGTTTCCAAAACAACAAAACAAAACAATAGCTCCAAAGACCGAAGAACCAGATTAGAGTGTTGGTCAGGAGGAAACCCACAGCACTAAGGTCAATAGGCTTTGGACAGGGATGCCAAGACCAAGCAACGAAGGAGAGAACGGCCTTTGAATAGATATTCAAGGAGACAACACACACACACACACACACACACACAAACACACAACAGTGAATTTGGAGTTGTGACTTTATGCCATGTTAAAAAAAAAAAAGCCAACTAAATAGATGAAACCCTGCATTGTAAAAGTTAACTCTGAAGAAAGGGGAAAGCCTGCGCAGCTGAGGACTGCAGTTTATATAGTGGTTAAGGGCTGTGGAAAAAAAAAAAAAAAAGGCCCAGGATGTCTTTGAAGAATACTTCAAATACATGAGATGAATAAATTGTAAAAAAAAAAATATTATGCTCAAAGCAGGAGTATAACACAACTTAGGGTGATGGAAATTTCCAATGTAGACATAAGTTAAAAAACAAAACAAAAAACCAGGCGTGGTAGCATATACCTGCTGCCCTAGAATTTGGGAGGTCGAAGCAGGGGGATCCTGAATTTGAAGCTTGTCTAGGCTGTATAGAGACTTCGCTGAAAGCAGAAAAGGAAAACAACCAAACGTGCTATTATGATTAGTTCTGGCCATGTTAAAAAAGACGGTGTCTAATGGGCTCAGAAGAAGGCAAGGTGGCCAACAGGCCGGTCAGGGGCCGAGTGCAATGGAGCAGTAACTCAACTCTGGTAGCCTTGGTAGAAGGGGAGTGAAAGGGAGAGGTTCAAAGTCAAGGCTTTCTTCTCCCCAAGGTGGACTAACCTGAGGTGCTTTGGGGACATACAAGTCAGAGCCACAAGGCCAGGGGCAGGGGATTTCAGTCAGAGACACAGGCTGCAGGCTGCAGACAAAAGATGGTGACTGAGGCTACAGCGTGGATGGAACTGTGAGGGGTTCCGGGGTACCACGAAAAGGTATAGCCCACCATTGAAGGCTTGGCATGGGTATCAAATGAAGGAAGACGGTGGAGGGGCTGGAGGCGTGCCTCGGGGGACCACGCCCAGCACACTGAGACCCTGAGCTTCATTCCCTGGGCCACAGAGAAAAAGAAGTCTCTCCTTCCTTCCTTCCTTCCTTCCTTCCTTCCTTCCTTCCTTCCTTCCTTCCTTCCTT
>NW_026596088.1:1401482-1426206 GCF_907164565.1 Psammomys obesus
CTTCCTTCCTTCCTTCCTTCCTTCCTTCCTTCCTTCCTTCCTTCCTTTTGTAATTTACAGATAATTTATTCTCAATTTTGTATCTAGATTTAGAGTCACAGGAAGTCCCAAATAAAACAAACTGTGGAAAAGAATAAGCGTGTCTGTTGTTTATTGTATAAAGTCTACAAAACTTTGCCGTCGATACCTATAGTAAAATCTGAACACAAGTGATTCTAAACGGGCTGTAATACTAGATACCCAAAGGGAAGCGTTTCCTACTGCAGTTCCTACTGCCCTGTCCAGGCAGACTGTGTGGCATGGCAGAGGCAGAAGCCTCAGGCAGGGAGAGAGGAGGTGATGAGGAAGTAGAGACAAAAGCTGGCCAATCACAAAGCCTGAGTGTGCAAGGGAGAGGAGATGGGAAGTGGTCGGGGACGGGTTCTCCTGACACAGGGGACACTTACTACGTCTTTTTCTTTCCTTCCTTTCCTTTTGCCTGGTTCTTGCTGTGTAGTTCAGGCTGGCCCTGCTTCCTGCCTTGGCTCCCCCGGTGCTGGGGTTAGGAGTGTGATCCTCCCCACCTAGCCTGCTTGCTTAACTAACCTCCTTTCCTTTCTTGTGGGTCTAAACATGAAACCTAGGACCTGAACATGTTGGGTAATTGCTTCACCACTTATTTATAACCCTTGAGTGTTTTTTTTTTCCCCACTCTGTGTGTGTGTGCGTGTGTGCACACATGTGTATGTGTGTGTGTACCACAGCGTGTGTACAGAGGTTAGGGAACAATGTGCAGGGATCGGTTCCATCTTTCTACTATGGGGATTCCAGGGATCACACTAAGGTCAGGCCAACACCTGTCTTCACCGACGGAGCCATTTCCCAGGAATGAGCACAGAAACAGATAGGCTGGGCATGATGGTGCACTCCTTCATTCCTAGCACTTGGGAGGCGGGGCAGGCAGATCCCTGTAAGTCTGAGGCCAGCCTGGTCTACATGAGTCACGTGATGAGATCCTGTCTCAAAATGAATGAGAGGGAGGGAGAGAGAAAGACAGGGAGAGGGAGAGTGAGGAAGAGCAACGGGGCCTGTGTCCTTCCACAATGTCAGAATTCACTGAACAACAATAAACTCATAAAGAAGGTTTGTGTCAATGGCAGCAATGTGCTAGATAGTCCCGGATTTCCGTGGTAACCCTGGCTGAAGCAAACACGGCCTCTTTTTCTTTTAAAAGTTTTATTTATTGTTATTTTATGTGCACGGGTGTTTTGCCTGCGTGTATGTCTGTGAGCTACATGCGTGCGACGTCCATGGAGAGAAGAGGGAGTTGGATCCCCTTTATCTGGAGTTTTTTGTTCTTGTTGTTTGTATGTTTGGTTTTGGAAACTGGTGCTCCTAACTGTCCTGGGATTCACTCTGTAGACCAAGCTGGCCTTGAACTCATAGAGATCTGCTTGCATCTGCCTCCCAACTGCTGGGATTAAAGGAGTGCTCCACCAAGCCTGGTTTGGAGCTGGAGTCAAAGACAGTTGTGAGCCACTGAGAATTGAACCTGGGTCCTATGCAAAAGCAGCCAGTGCTCTCAACTGTCGAGCCATCATTTCCCCAGCCCAGAACACAGCTTTTCTCTTCCTCTTCCTCTTCTTCTCCTTTTGGTTTTTCTTCTTCCTTTTTTTTTCTTTTTTTGTTTTGTTTTGCTTTGTTTTTCCAGACAGGGTTCTCTGTGTAGCCTTGGCTCTCCTGGAACTCACTATGTAGACCAGGCTGACCTCGAACTCAGAGATCCACCTGCCTCTGCCTCCCACTGCCCGGCATAGAACACAGGTTTTTCTTACTCAGATTTTAACTGCTATACTAATTCTCTGTGGTGGTTTGTGTGAGAACGAAGGCCGCAGGCTCCTAGTTTTGAATTCTTGGTTCCTAATGAATGGGTCTGTTCGGGAAAGATGAGGAGGCGTGTCACTAGGGTCAGCCCTTCAAAGCACTTCTCTAGTTCCCAGTGACACCCTCCTTCCCCCCCCCCCCCCCCCGCTTCAGAGCCATGTATGAAGCCTCGAGCTCTCAGCTGTCCCATCTTCAGGCCTTTGCTTTGCCACGTGGACTCTAACCCCTGAAACCGTAAGTCCAATTAAACACTTTCTTTTGTAAGTTGCCTTGGCGATGGTGTCTTATCACAGCCATAGAACAGTAACTGAGGCAGATCGTTTGGTCCTGTCTTGTTTCTTTTGCGCCTCTACTGTACTCCATTCTTAGGTAGGCGTGTTTCCCATGAAGGAGAGACGACACCAGAACCACGGAGACTTTTCCCTGACTCTGTCACCTTTCATATACATGGCATGCTCATGTATGTCTTCCTCCTCCATCAAACGAGCAAGTTATGTACTTTCTAGAGATGTTAACATCACTTGGTGAGGAGCCACAAGGAAAGAGCAGCGAGGTCTCTCCAGGTCACTGGGCCCTGTCAAGTTCCACAGCCTCTTCAGAGGCAGACAGACTAGAAAAGGCCTTGAGAACCTCCTGCAGGAGTTTGGACTTCCTGTATTTTTGTCTGTCTTTACCGTGCATATCTGCCTGTTTGGGTCTCTGATCCTGTCTCCCTCCAGGGCAGCTAGACCATTTGGAATTCAAACTTATGTAGTTTATGTAGGGGAAAAAAACCCTTACAAACTTATACATAACTATACAGAAAGGTCGAGTGACTCTGGCACAGTTTGATCCAGACACTCCCACGATGCCTAAAATCTGGCTCTCTGTCTTGCCTCTGCAGTTTCCTGCATGGGCTGTTCTGACCAGTTCTTCCTACATGGCGACAAGACGCCCTCCCTTAGGGTTATGTTTACATCTTCAGTGCAAAGAGGGCTTTCCCCACCTCACGCTGCTCCAAGATGAGCCTCTTTCTCACTGTACAGATCGAATCAGTGGGGCTGAGCTGGGGAAAAGGGTCAGAGAAGCAATGGCCACATGCGGAATCCCAGATGGTCCATGATGGAGCGCTCCACCCCGGAAAGAAAATCAGAGTGATGACTCAGATGAACACTGGGGGTAGAGTCTAGTGGCAGAATGCTTGCCTGGCATGCTCCAGGCCCTGGGTTTGGTCTCCATCACACACACACACACACACACACACACACACACACACACACACACTCGCACCTCCGAGATGCTGGGCCCACCTGTCACTGACTAACACTCGTTCTTGTGTTCTGCAGACTTCTGCCTTGGAGAGCTCTCTCCCACTGGTTTCTGCGTCTGTCCTCGGCAGCATCTCCGCGTCTTCCCCTGCCCACACTGTAGACTGTGCCCGGCATCTGAGAACAGCGTGTAGCTACCTAGCTTTCTCTCTCCAGCCTGGCAGGCTCGCTGCCCCTGAAGGCTCGGGTTTCATCACTGTGCGTGTGCTCTGTCCGAGTGTGATTCTAGGCCCTCCAGGGCTGCCTGCCAGAGAGTACCACCATGTAGTAGCCAACCTCAGGGTGAGGGCTGTTTTTTAGGATCAAGTGAACATAATACTTTTTTTGTTTCCTTGTTTTTGAGATAGGGTCTTGCTGTGTAGCCTAGGCTGGCAACCTGCCTCAGCCTCCAGGGTGCTAGAATTGCATGTATGCACCGCCATGCCCAGCGAGCATGTAAATCTATAATGTTTAGAACAGTCTCGTAGATAGTAGCTACACAATAAACACTGGCTATAATTATTAGCTGGGGAGGGTTGAGACAGGATCTCCTATAGCCCAAGCTGGCCTTGAACTCCCTAATGTAGCTAAGAATGATCTTGAGCTTCTGAGCCTCCTACTTCTGCTGTCCAAGTGTTGGGATTACAGGCACGCACCATCGTATCTGCTTTCGTTTTTAGATTTTTATTTTATTTCTCTGAGATAGAGTTTCTCTGTGTAGCCCTCCTTGGCTGTCCTGGAACTCACTCTGTAGATCAGGCTGGCCTCCAAATCAGAGAACTGCCAGCCTCCACCTCCCAAATGCTGGGATTGAAGGTGTGTGTCACTGTGTCCTGGCTTAGATTTTTAAATTTAATTTTATGTCTGTGGTGTTTTGAACGAGAAGGGGCCCCACAGGCTCACGTGTTTGAACGCTTGGTTCCCAGTTGAACTACTTTGGCCTTGTTGGAATGGATGTGGCCGGGGTGGAGGAAGCGCGTCCCTGGGAGAGGGCTTTGAGGTTTCAAAAGCCCACAGCAGACCCAGTCTGTCTGTCTGTCTCTGCCTGGCTGTGAATCGGAGCATAAAGCTCCCCCCTTAGTTCCAGCACCGTGTCTGCCTGCTTCCCGCCATGCCGATCTTGAACTAACCCTCCGAGACTATAGCTTTCTTTAATAAGAGTAGCTTGGGTCATGGCGTCTCCTCACAGCAACAGAACGGTAAGCTTGCAACGCGTATGATTGCTTTGCTTGCCTGCATGTTCGTGTATCACACACATGCTTACAGATGGCTGAGAGCCACCATGTGGGTGCTGGGAACCGAACCCTGGTCCTCTTCGAGAGCAGCAAGTGCTTTTAACCCCTGAGCCGTCTCTCCAGCCCCAGAACCTAGTTTATGCGACGCTGGAGACCACTTTACGATGCTCTGCAAGCACCCTGCCAGCTGCTGCTGGCTGAGCTGCATTCACAGCACGCCACTGTCATCACTTTAGCTGAAGACCGTCTAGTCCCTGCCCACAGTCACAGAGCCTCAGGCACAATAAAATCCTGCCCGGGGAACTGTACGACAGCGTGGTCTACACAGCACGGTCTACGTCGCTGTGTTTGAGCCCCAGGAGCTGTGAGGTAGGCAGGGACACCTTTGCCCCTCACCTACAGAAGCTGAGGTTGGGCCTCTTGCCCAGGAGCACGCGGCTCCTCAGCGGAATTACAGCCAGGCCCTTCTTGTTCCTTTGAACCGCTTCTCCCTCGAAGAGCAGTTTCTTTTGACAGGGTCTTGCTAGGTAGCCCAGGCTGGCCCCCTGCTTCAGCTTCCTGAGTGCTCAGACTATGGATTACTATTAGCACACCTGTGTCCTTGAATTTTGATGACGCTGTGCCTCGGTCCCCCCCCCCCCCGCCTTTCTCCAAAGCCATGTCTGGTGTTTCCTCATCCTCTCAGGACAGTTGGCAAGTGACAATAATGGAAAGAAAGTTTTTCCCCCCATAGGGTCTCTCATGTGGCCCCGGGCCTGCACCTTCTGTGTGGACCAGGCTGGCCTTGGCATCACTGGGATTCTTCTGCCTCCCTAGGGATGGGGTTACGGGTGTGGCCACCCGGACCTAACATTATTAGCACCTGCCACTCGGAAGAGACGCAGATTCGCACCCGGCCAGAGTGCTCATCTCTCTCTGAGGCAGCTAAGACCCTCGGAGAGGGAAAATTGGGGCTGAGATGAAATTAACCTGCCCAAGGTCACCCACTGGAGTGACATCCCGGAGTTATAACAGTGGTTCTAGCGAAGGCCTTTCCCGCCCTGCCCTGCTCATGTGACAAGCCACCGACCCCTGAGGGACGTCGGTCCTCCTGCGTGGTTGACATCAGGCTTCTGTGTGCGCTCAGCGGCCTTGAACCGGCGGCAGACGCCTCCCACCCCTCAACAGGCTGGATGCTCTGGGGAGGCGGCAGCCTGACTCACTTGCCCTCTTGGCCCCAGCACCAAACAGGTGCTCCATAATGCCCAGTTGTTGTGCTTCCTCTGGGCCCTGAGCCTGCGAAGCAGAGGGCAGAGGTGTCCCCACTGAAGCCCTGAGCCCCTAGAGAGGAAAGATGACTCCCGAGGCCACCCTGGAGTCCTCAGGGGCGACAGGCGCGGTCCCTCCCGTGGCGGAGAAGGCTCTCAGGCTGGCCGCAGCCCTTCTGGAGCTCTCTCCCGTGCCGGGGAGAGGACCTCGGGGAGGCTGCGGGCGGCTGGGGGGGGGGGGGAGGAAAGAACGGGGTATTTTCTGCGTTTTGACATTAAAAAAAGAGCCGATTCGCGTCAGCCCCTGGTGGGGGTTGGCAGTGACAGCGCGGGGAGCGGGTCCCAGGCTCGCCGCCCCGGAGCGGGGGGCCGGGCCTCGCCGAGCTCCGCCCAAAGGGGCGCTGCCACCCGGAGGAGGCCGGCGCTCGGCCGCTGCTCATTCATTGTCTTGACAGAGCATCCTCGCTGGCTGGCCGGCGGCTCCTCCATCCTTCTCTCCTTCCTCCTCCGCTTGGGGGGGGGCGTCACGCTCAGCCCTCCGCGGCAGGTGAGGCTGGACGCCGCCGGGGGAGGGCCGGGCACCAGGGCCGGGCACCGCTGCCATGGGCCACCTGTGGGGCCAGCGCCGGCGTGGGAGCGGGGCTGTGGGGGCGGGCGAGCTGTCAGGGCTGCCAGGCTGGGGACAGAGAGCCGGTTCGTGAGCTCCACCGAGAGGGCCGAGGACCCAGGAGTGCGAAGGGGCAAGCAGGTCCCAGAGCGCTCCAAGGTGAGGCGCTAAGGACCATCGTGACCAAGATGGAGGTGGGTGCGCTGGGAGCGGCCGCAGCTGGGCTCGGAACCTATGCCCCCCACCCCCCCGGGAAGGAGTTTCTGGGCGGTGGGGGTGGGCAGGGTGGGGTGAGCCTGCCCTGGGCTTCGAGACAGGAAGGGGTTGAGTGCAAAACAAGAAAAGGCCAAGTTCCCCTTTCCGTGGTTTCCGGGCTTGGTACCTGGGTGGGGGAGGAGGCCGGGTGGGGCACATCTTCCGCCCCCACCTCTGAATTTGGTGTTTCCTTTTCCCAAATCCAGACTGCACGCTGGGGGCTTATGTCCCCTTCTTGTCTTGGAGACTTGGCTCACGCACTTCACCTGTTTTCTGGGTGGACCTGGGAGCCTCCTCGGGGATACCAGGGTGGCTGAGGGCTGGAGTGCCAGCGAGAAAGGGCTCCCGTTAGGGCAGAGCAGACAGATGTGGCTGGGGAGGAGGACAGATGCTCTGGGCAGGATGCCTTCCGCAGGGCAGCGGCCGCTCCACTGAGCAGGAAGGTGGAAGGCTTGGGCACAGGGATGGGGCTCTGGAGCACAAGGATGGGGGCAGCCCTTGGGCTTCACTGGCTGGCTGCCCAGCCGCGGTGGGTAACCATCTCCTCCGACCCTGGGGCAGTCACTGTGGGCCTCTCCTGAATGCAGCTTGCCGGAAACAGAGATGGCTCAGAAGAGCACCTGCTTTCTCCGAGCCGAGGTTAAGAGGCAGAGGTGTGGGGAGGTGCTGGGACCCAAGCCAGGGCTGCTTCTTGTGGCCAGAAACCCGGGGAAGCCATCCTGCTACCTTGTCCCCTCCTCGGCAAGCTGGCAGACATCCTCCTGTGTGCCATCCCTGAGCAGGCAGGCCAGGGAGGAGAAGCCCTGCCCATCCTTTAGGAGGCTCTATGTGGGTCTGAGGGATGTAGGATCTGGAGAGGTCAATCAGAGGGAACCCGTGTTCGTGGTCTCAAGACCACGAGGAAGGAGGTGCTGTGTCTCAGTCAAGAACCAGACCCTCGGAGCTACACCTTCTCGGGCTCTGTGGAAGGGGCTGATGGTGCAGGATTGAGGGTGTGGCTTGAAGCGCCTGGGAGTTTGACAGAAGAAAAACTGGGGAGACTGTCAGTCATGGAGAGGGGTAGGTCAGGGTGCCTCAGACACGATGCTGGAACTCTTGAAGACAGGCCAAGGCCTGCTCTGGGGCTGGCAGTCTATGACCGGAATTGATCTAGAGAAAAGTTTACAATCTGTGCCCCTCAGGATGAGCCGGCAGGTGGTTCGCTCCAGCAAATTCCGCCACGTGTTCGGACAGCCAGCCAAGGCTGACCAGTGCTACGAGGATGTCCGTGTCTCACAGACCACCTGGGACAGTGGCTTCTGCGCTGTCAACCCTAAGTTCGTGGCTTTGATCTGTGAGGCCAGTGGGGGAGGGGCCTTCCTCGTGCTGCCCCTGGGCAAGGTGAGCTTTGGGAACCATGATGCTCCTGAGAGGGGTACACTGAGACTGTGGGGTCCTGAGTAGGTGATTGTGACCAGGCCTTCATGGGCTCCGTGTTATCTGTGAAATGTGATAGGGCCATTTTGCTCCTTAAGCTCTCTGGGGACAAAACAAGGGGGCAGGTGTCCCAGGTCTTGGCCTGGGGTTTTCTGCTCGGGATAGGGCTGCGCCAGTATTCTCAGAGGGAGGACTCCAGGTCTGGCCCGTGAGGAGCTGAGCCTTTGGGAACTCGCCAAGTTGTAAGTCCTGGCTCACAGGTGAAAATGAGGCAAAAGCCTTTTCCTGCCCTCTGAGCCTGCTGCCCCAGTACAGTCCTGAACTCTTTAGGGGGTGAAACAGGAAGGGGAGATAGGCCCCAAGTTGTTACCTTAAAAGGGCCGATGGAAGCAGAAGAGAAGAGGAAGTGGTTGTGGGGCTGAAGCTGGGCCTGCACAGCTCTTTACACAGGAAGCAGTTGGCCCTCAGGAGAGGCCATTTCCAAACCTCTGCTGCTGTCTAGAGGCGTCGGGACAGACCTCCAGGCCCCTGTCCACAAGACACATTCTATAGCCCCTTCACTCTCCTCTTGGGAACCCCGACCCTATGCTCACCCTGGGCCCGTGGTACCCGGGGAAGACACTGAGATAGAGAGAAGGCCAGGGTCTCGGCAGCTTGGTGCTAGCCTTCCTGGTCCTGGGACAAAGGCCAGGTCCCCCCATCCTGGTGCTCCCAGGGACCCCACAGCCTTCCTCTGTGTCCCTTTGCAGGGGTGTGGGGAGGTTGGATTGGGTTTGGAGGCCAAAGTGCCTCCGTCAGAAGCCCTGCTGTGCCCCCCAGACTGGACGAGTGGACAAGAATGTGCCCCTCGTGTGCGGCCACACGGCCCCGGTGTTGGACATCGCCTGGTGCCCACACAGCGACAATGTCATTGCCAGTGGCTCTGAGGACTGCACAGTTATGGTGAGTCCGGGTAGGAGTGCCGGTTCCGAGGGGGCCTCCAGGAAGGACCTGGACCTGACAGGCCCAGAGACTCACTCGCCCCTTCCCGCAGGTGTGGGAGATCCCTGACGGGGGCCTGATGCTGCCCCTGCGGGAGCCTGTCGTCACCCTGGAGGGTCACACCAAGCGGGTTGGCATCGTGGCCTGGCACCCCACAGCCCAGAACATACTGCTCAGTGCAGGTGCCATAGGGCGAGGGAGGGAGGGCTGGGGGAATTGACGGGGGGCGGCAAGGCTGGAGGCTAAATGCTGGACAATTGTGCAGGTTGTGACAATGTGATCCTGGTATGGGATGTGGGCACCGGGGCGGCAGTGCTGACACTGGGCCCGGATGTGCACCCGGACACGATCTACAGTGTGGACTGGAGCCGGGACGGCGCTCTCATCTGTACCTCCTGCCGTGACAAGCGTGTCCGCATCATCGAGCCTCGCAAAGGCACTGTCGTGGCTGTGAGTTGCCTTGAAGCTAAAACCTTGGCCCTTGGATGCTGCTCTCCCTCCACCTACACGATCTGGTCCCTTGGCGAGCCTGGGAGAAGCTGACCTACCACTTTTCTCTCCTCTCAGGAGAAGGACCGCCCCCATGAGGGCACTCGGCCAGTGCACGCTGTGTTTGTGTCGGAAGGGAAGATTCTCACCACGGGGTTCAGCCGCATGAGTGAGCGGCAGGTGGCGCTGTGGGATACGGTGAGTGCTGGGAAACGGGAAGCTGTGGGCTGGGCATCTGCCCTATTGCATGACCACGGCCTCAGTTTACCTGGGAGATGGGGAGTCGGAGGGCCCTTGCCTGCTTGCTGTCCTGGGAAGAGCTGACACAGCCCGGCCTGTCGCTATCCCCACCTGCCCCCACAGAAGCACCTGGAGGAGCCACTGTCCCTGCAGGAACTGGACACGAGCAGTGGAGTCTTGCTGCCTTTTTTTTGACCCCGACACCAACATTGTCTACCTCTGTGGCAAGGTGACTGGGGCAGGAGGGCCGGGGGCAGGGAGGTGGGCATAAAGGCTGGTACTGACTCTCCTGTCCATACAACCCACAGGGTGACAGCTCCATCCGGTATTTTGAGATCACTTCCGAGGCTCCGTTCCTACACTATCTTTCCATGTTCAGTTCCAAGGAGTCTCAGCGTGGGATGGGCTATATGCCCAAACGTGGCCTGGAAGTGAACAAGTGTGAGATTGCCAGGTGACTGACCCTCTGACGCTAACCAGACCTTCAGTATCCAACCAGCCATGCTGTATGGTGCCGCTCACCTTCCTGTTTCCACAGATTCTATAAGCTTCATGAGCGGAAATGTGAGCCCATTGCCATGACAGTGCCTAGGAAGGTGAGGCTCCTGTGCCCCTCCCTGGGTGCTGGGGCGGGAACTGACCATAGGGGCTTCTAGGGTGGGGCGGGACTATAAACACTCTCATGACCAGCCCTGGCCTTGCCCGCAGTCGGACCTGTTCCAGGAGGACCTGTATCCACCCACCGCAGGACCCGACCCTGCCCTCACAGCCGAGGAGTGGCTGGGCGGTCGGGATGCCGGCCCCCTCCTCATTTCCCTCAAGGATGGCTACGTGCCCCCCCAAGAGCCGGGAGCTGAGAGTCAACAGGGGCCTGGACAGTGCTCGCAGAAGAGCTGCCCCAGAGGCCAGCGGCACGCCCAGCTCGGTAAGGCCGGTGGGGAGCTGGGCGAGAGGCCAGGAAGATGTCTTAGGGCAGAGACTGCACGGAAGTGTTCAGGGTCCCATAGGGAAAGAGCCTGCTGTTCAGGGATGCTCAGGCTCCTAATGGCAGGAGACTCTTGGAGAAGGAGTGGGTGACCCGGAGGCCTTAGAAGCCAGGTTGCAAGCCTACAGGCCTGCAGTCATCAAATTAGCCAGCTGCTGGGCCAGAAGGGCCCAACCCTTGGAAAGGGCAGATGAAGTCAAGAGGAAGGGAAGCTACAGAAAAGCTGGGCCTAATGCAGTGCTGGGTCTCCCAGGACACCGTGTCACGGCTGGAGGAAGAGATGAGGAATCTGCAGGCCACGGTGCAAAAGCTACAAGAGCGCTTGGACAGGCTGGAGGAGACTGTCCAGGCCAAGTAAAGGACCCCAGAGCCTTCAGCGGGGGCCAGCCATTCACTCTGCTCCCATCTCAACCCTCAGGCCATATGGTGAATAAGACGGAAATAATAAAATGGCTTTATTTTCTGGTAGCTCTCAGACTCTGGTGAACTGACTAGCCCAATGCTTCCCAATGCTTCCCCTTGATGGTTCTGAATGTGCTATCCCCAGCCGGGTTTCGGGTCACTTCCGAATGCATAGGAGTGGGGCCTTCGTTGGTAGGGTACTTGCAGTGATGGAGCCGAGAGACGGTTCCTATTTCCTAACTCCATCTCAGAGTGGGAGGTCTGAGCCATCCAAATCCCTATCCTATGGCCCCAAGAAGGTCCACAGTCGCCCCAAACCTTTTCTTGTGTTTTCTTTGGAAGTGCTAGGGACCAAAGTCATGCCTGTGAATATGCTATGAAAACTTTCTATCACTCTAGCTATGGCCCCAGCCCTGACCCCAGATTAGCATGTCCTGGTTAGCTCCAGCACAGACTGCACACGACCACACCGACACTGTTGTTTGTGGGGAAACCAACAAACACACGGTGACGGTGGCGGTTTTCAAACTATAGCCTCAGAGAACAAAAGGAACTAGACTCCTGACTGGCCACAGCTGTCATCCAAGCGCTGGGAGACTGAGCAGGACTGCTGTGGGGTTCAAGCCACGGAGAGTGCTTATAAAGTGAGATGCGTCAAAACCAAGCAGGACGAAAACAGATGGGTCCTGGGATGTGGCCTGGCTGGCAGCACGCACAGGGCCCTGGGCCTGATCCCTCCCATTGCCTGAAGCAGGTATGGCACACCTATGATGCAGGAGGCTCAGAAATTCAGCCTAGAGCAGAAAAACAACTGAAATAAACAACAACAAAAGAGAGAGGGGGGAGGCTGGAAGGATGACTTGGTGGTTTCGAGTGTTTGCCCTGCAATCCCGAGGCCTGGAATTCGGATCCCAGAACCCAAGCTGGGTAAGCTTGCAGACACCTGAAACCCAAGCTCTGATGTGGATAAAACAGGACTGCTGGGGCTGGCCGGCTGTCAGCCTAAAGAAGACACAAGCACCAGGTTCAGAGCTAGAGTGAGCCTCAAAGGAGTGAGTAGAAAGTGACAGAGGACAGACATCTGATGCCCTCTTCTGGCCTCCGCTCGTGTGTGTCGCAGTGTATACCTGCATGCACATACATTCACACACACATAGAGAAGTAAAAATTTACCTTAGGCTGGAGATACAGCTCATCAGCTAAGAGCACTTGCTGCCCTTCCAGAGGACCAGAGTTCAGATCCCCGACATCCACATCAGGCGGCTCACAACCACCTGCAACTCCAGCTTCAGGAGACTTTGACACCCTCCACAAGCAACCCACACCCACAAATACAAACAAGCCAGGTGTGATGACACACGCCTTTAGTCTCAGCACTCTGGAAGCAGAGGCAGGCAGATCTCCTAGTTCCAGGCAGCCAGGGCCACAGAGAGAGAGACCATGTATCAAAAACAAACAAACAAAAAATTGAGGGAAAAAAAATTAGACAAAACAAAGACTACGTAGCCTAAGGACAAAACTTAGAAAGGAAACAGCCTAACTCTGGACTGAAACACAGAGCGGAGTTTGCTCAGGGATTTCTGGAGTCATGGGTTAGGCATGACTTGTCATTCACAGCATCCCCCTGCTGCCTCCAAGCATTTCCTGTGCGTTTCAGAGGACCTGGCTTCTAAGGAAAACAGGAAAGAACAGATCTCTTCAACGCCATTGACAGGAGTAAGGTGTTTGTTTCTGTGTTTTGTGACTGTCTCACATAGGCCGGGTAGTCTTCAGCGCCTGATGCGTCTACCTCTCCAGTGCTATCCTGGGTGCACCACAATGCCTGGTGTTTATGGCACTGAGGACTGAACCTAGGCTTCACGAATGCTAGGCAAACACTCCGTTGAACAGCTATTTGGATGCATGCTTTCTGAAGGAGTGCTCTTGGTGTGCAAGCAGCTTTTGGTGCCCCATCGGTGGGAGATCCCAGGGCTGGGGTGACACAGAGCGTTTCTAGGGGATGCCATGGCCATCACTGGGCCGAATTCATACAATGCAGAGTGTGCCCAGGACCCCAGCCTCTTTCCTCTTCAGTACACCACGGAGTTATCTGCCTTCCCACTTGTGTTTCACCTTCTGACGGGGCACGTGATCCTGGGCAAGTCCCTCCCACCCTATAAACTGGAGGAGAGCTATCTGGGGAGTGAAGGGGTCAGTCGTCTGGGGACACAGGCTAGGCTACTCTCTGCATCTTTCCTGTGTCCCCTTTTGGGGTCCTTGTGAGTAGACTGAATCATCAGTCCTCCAGAGGAACTAAAAATGTTCAGAAAATGATACCGGGAATGGAGAAGGCATGAGCAGTGACTACTATGACCCCAGCTTAATCAAGTGGCAGGGACAGTCCTTGACTGTATGGGGAAGAACTGAGGCTGGTGGTGACATGTATTCATAGCTGCATGGAACACCAATGCAAGAGGATCATGTGAGCTCATGGATTTAAGAACAGCCCGGAAAACATATTGAGACCCTGTGTAAAAGACAAAACAAATGCCAGGCGCGGTGGTGCACACCTGTGATCCCTGCACTTTGGGAAGCAGAGACGGGTGGATCTCTGTGAGTTCGAGGCCAGCCTGGTCTACAAACCAAGTCCAGGACAGCCAAGGCCACATAGAGAAACCCTGTCTCAAAAAACAAAACACCAACAAAACAAACAAAAAAGACAAAACAAAACAAATCCAGAGATACACAATGGTGAGGAATTGGTTGTGGGAGGGGACTGAATATCTGGAGTGACCATCAGGCCTCTTGAGGCCTGTAAAGAGACTGACAACCTGACAGAAATCCTGTATCTTGTCTCTGATACCTCTGGGTGCTGGAGAAAGGGAGACATGGGAAGATGCTTGGGGTTTCTGGTCCTGAGGGCTGGCAGAGCAGGAACACTCTGTTTTTGTTTGTTTGTTTGAGGGCTGACCTTAGTGACAGTACAGGGACAACACGGACTGACAGTGAAGGCTTATAAGGCAACCTTGACAGAGACTTAAGAACAGAACTTTCATTGGTTTAAGTTGGGACCTAGAGGGCTCAGGAGAGAAATCCATACCAATTTGCCAAAAAAGACGGCTGGAGGAGAGTCAGGGAAAAGCCACGTCCTCAAACAGCACACTGACACCAGCTGGACCAGATTTACAATTTAATGGCTGTTCAGGCCTGGGCCCCACATTTCCGACGTTCACTGTTCTGGGTCCACTGTTCTGGGGTCAGAGTTTTCTGCTCAAAGGCATGGATGTGGCGGAGCTCTTCGGCTAAGCACTCATTCACCAGCCTGGGGCGAGAGATGGGATTGGAAAATGACCGGCCTCGGCTGGGGTGGTGGGCTCCGAAGCTAGCATAACCAAGGAGCTCAGAGATGTCTCCAAGAAGTGGGGATTCGAGGAGGGCACAGAATTCCAACCAGAAAGGCAGGAGCAACCCTCAGGGTTATGGGCCACACGGCGGGGGCTCTGGGAGTGAGTTAGTTCCCACCCGGGAGGACGGAGACCGGGCTGCCGTCTCGAGCCCGACGCCGCGCCGGACGAGGGGCTTCCAGGGGCTCACCGGTGTCTCTGGAGCAGCGGTTTTCCCTCGAACTTGGCCGACACCACCAGGACTCGGAAGCTGGTCGCGCAACGGTTGACAGTCGTGTCCTCCACCTCCTAGCCGACAGGAGACCCGGACGATGGGGCAGTCGCCCGGGAGCCCTTCCCCGCCGCCCGCGACCCCCAGACCCCGCACTCACCACGTGCTCTGCGTCCAGATGCTGCTTCAACTTCTCCCGGATGTAGTCAGAGCTGAGCTCCATGATCACGGCGCGGTGGAGTCGCAGCCCGGCATGGACACGGCCTCGCCTCGGAGCCCACCACCCGGCTTTCCGCCCTCACTGCAGCCACTTCCTGCGCCCCCGCTCACTTCCGCCCTTCCTGGGGCGGCGCTTCCGCCTAGCAGTTAGCCAATCCGGGCCGGGCTGGAGGGCGGAGGCTCGTCCGGCCGCCTTTGCACATCTTTCTCCTGCCGGCAGGCGGCGCACCAACCCCCTCCGCGTTTCCAGGTCGCTGCACGATCATCCTTGTTCCAGTGCTTTTTTCTTTTTTTTTTCCCCCTAAAATCCAGACCTTTCCGAGGTCCGAGGCTCCGGAAACCACCCCCTCATTTTGGACCTTCGGTCCAGAAAGTCCGGATGGGACACGCAGCAAGCCCGGGGCGCTTCTTCGGGGTCTACCTGCTCTACTGCCAGAACCCTCGGCATCGGGGCCGCGTTTACGTGGGATTCACGGTCAATCCTGCTCGTCGGGTCCGGCAGCACAACGCCGGTCGCAAGAAAGGTGGCGCCTGGCGGACCAGCGGGCGAGGACCCTGGTAAGAGGGCGCCGGTGCCCGGCCGGAAGGCGCTGGGTAGGAGGCGGGCCGCCGGGGCAGGACCGCAGTAACAGAGGTGGAGCCGGCGTGTGTGTGTGTGATCGCGGGCGGTGCCCGGCCTGTCACCCGGGCGAGCGTGGCAGGGAGGCGGCACCTTGTGGCTGTCAACACTCTGCCAAGGCCGGGTTAAGATTTGGCATGGTTAATCGGGGGGACCGGAGCCACAGGCTCAGTGCCGCTTTGTGACCCCACTGCCAGGGTGTCAGGCGCCGCCTTCTGACCTCCGCGCCAAGCAGGCGCGTGCGTGGTGCACATACATACATAGATACATGCGTGCGCAGTGCACATACATACATACATACATACATACAAGTAAAACACTCGTACACAGATTCATAAAACGAATCTAAGAAAAAGTAAACACATTAACCAAGTTCTGGGATCAACCAAGGTGCCCGTCTTGGGGTTACTATGGCTGTGATGAAACACCATGTCCGAAAAAGCTTACTGGGGAGGAAAGCGTTTATTTGGCTTTCACTTCCCCGTCGCTGTTCGTCATGGGAAGAACTCAGGATAGGAACTCAAACAAGAGCAGATACAAAGGCCACGGGACCCAGGACCACCAGCGCAGGGGCTGCCCCACCCGCCGTGGGCTGGGCCCTCCCCGTCAACCGCTAATGAAGAAAATGCTCTACAGGCTTACATAGTCTGATCTTCTCAGTGGAGGCTCCCTGTTCTCTGATCACTGCACCTTATATCGAGTTGATCTAAAACTGGTCAGCACGGTGCCCATCCAGCAGGTGAGTGGATGAAAACGTGACATACACGAGACGCAGTTGCTTTTTAAGTTTCATTTTTATTTGATTCGTGAGTGTTTGGCTAAACCTTCCTCTTAAGTGCACCATGTTCGTGCCATGCCTGCGGAGGTCAGAAGAGGGCGCCGGACCCCCTGGAACGGGAGTTACAGACAGTTCTGAGCCCAGGTTCCCCCGAACCGAAGCACCTCTCCCGCCCCCAAATGCAGTCCGACTCAGCATAACGATGAGAAAGTGGGTGGAGCTGGCCATCACTGGGTTCAGGGAGAGGCAAATCCCTCAAGTTTTCTCTCATTCGAGATTTAAAGGAAAGTTGTGAAAGTGGGAAGAGAACTATTTGGAATGAGGAAGAAGACCAAAGAAAAAAAAGAAAGAAAGTGATTATAATAAGTGATATCAAGATAAGTAAGCGACGGTCGACATAACCTGTTATTTCGTAGTTAATACGCACCAGTAAATATGGTTTTAAAGACTGGGATCAGGAGACGGAGGCCCTGTCAGCAAGGCTGGGACTAGAACAACTTCCAGAGAGGGATGGCGGACTTGGTGAGGACCCGAGGCTGGCAGGTGCAGGGGCCTTACACCTCCAGGAAAGGTTCAAGTCCGAACCGGGGTGTGAGGCGGTGTGACTGCTCTCTCTCGGTGTGAACTGGAGCACAGGCCTGGTGGGGGGATCCAGCTTCCGGCAGGGTTGAGGTGGCATGGGGACTCACCGTGCCCCTTCTTTCCTCAAGGGACATGGTGCTAATCCTTCACGGTTTCCCGTCTGCTGTGGCCGCCCTTCGGGTAAGAAAGGTGTTTTGTTTTGTTTTGTTTTTCTCAAGACAGGGTTTCTCTGTGTAGCCTTGGCTGACTTGGACTCACTTTGTAGACCAGGCTGGCCTCGAACTCACAGAGATCCGCCTGCCCTGAGCGCTGGGATTAAAGGCGCTGCCACTGCGCCAGGCAAGAAAGGTGTCTTAAGAACGAGCTAGACTGGGGGGTAGGATTTGTCCGGACGGCCTCGCCCAGGGTCCCCCTGACCTTGCCTTGGCTCGTCCCCTCCCGTAGTTTGAATGGGCCTGGCAGCATCCTCAAGCGTCGCGCCGCCTGACGCACGTGGGGCCGCGCCTGCGCGGCGAGGCCGCCTTCGCCTTCCACCTGCGCGTGCTGGCGCACATGCTCCGGGCTCCTCCGTGGGCGCGCCTCCCTCTGACCGTGCGCTGGCTGCGGCCCGACTTCCGGCACGACCTCTGCCCGGCGCCACCGCCGCACATGCCCATTGCCTTTGGGCCGCCCCCGGCCCGGCCCTCGGTCCAGAAACGGCTCGCGGCGAGGGAGGCCGGCGACGAGCCCCAGCCGGATCCGGGTGGCCAGCCCAGCTGCTCTCTGTGTGCGCGCGCGCTGCAGGTAGGGGCACCCACCCTGACCCATCAGAACCCGCCGGGAGCCCGATAGATCCTCCCACCCGGCCCCCGACCCCCCAGTGAGCTCGTTCCTGACCTCCTCCTGGAGTCACGGCTCTTTCGAGGGCGTCCTGCTCTCTCCCTGTCTCTTCCTTGTCCCGCAGGCTGCGTGTTGCCCTCGGTTGCTTCAGGCCACTTCCGTATCCGCTCACCTGCCACCTCTGACAGGATGAAGAGGGCCCCCTGTGCTGCCCGCACCCCGGCTGTACCCTAAGGGCCCACATCATCTGCCTGGCTGAGGAGTTCCTGCAGGAGGAGCCCGGGCAGCTGCTGCCCCTGGAGGGCCGGTGTCCTAGGTGAGTCTGGGACCCCTTCCCAGCCTGGAGGCCTGGGGGAAAAGGTGCCCCCGTGTGCCGGCCCTGGCTCGCTGAAGCCTCCCTCTGCCGTCTCCACCGACTGCACCCTTTGGCAGCTGTAGGAAGTCAGTCCTCTGGGGACACCTGGTTGGGCAGTGCCGCGTGGACACCGAGGAGGAAGAGGATTTGGAATTAGAGGAGGTGAGAGGCGACTCGGCCCCACCCTCCCCCACCCCTCCTAGACTACCTCTGACCAAGCCGTTGTCCTTCCAGGAACACTGGACAGACTTGCTGGAGACCTGATCCTAAGCGCCCCCGACTTTCACCCCGTGCCTCTTCTGCGCCCTCTTCAGTGGTGGGCAGCTTTTACCTGAGCACAATAAAATGGCTGAGTTAAGGATGCCTTCTGGCGTTTTCTCAGAGCTGGGCAGGAAGGGAAGAGGCTCTGGCCTGACCGCATGGCCTCGCTCCTCTCTTACCTTAGAGAAAACGGCTGCTGTCTTCATTCTCTTAGCCTCAGCTACGATGAACCTTGAGGGCCAGCGACTTGGGGAGGAAAGGGCTTGTTTCCTCTTACACTTGCAGGTGACAGCCCACCAGGGAGGGAGGCAGGAACCTGGAACGGAAACCATGCAGGGGGCTGCTTAGGGGCTCCATCTCTCCGGCTGGTGCTTTAGTCAATACTCTTCCATAACCCGGGACCACCTGCCCAGGCGTGGCGCTGTGCACAGTAGGCTGGGCCCTCTCACATAAATCAACGCCTCCGGGGACATGTCCGAGGGCCACTGTGGCTGAGACAGTCTCCCAGTTGAGGACCCCTCAGATGAGGCTGGACTGTCTGAAGCTGACTGAGTAGAATAATCAAAGGCTGAGGAGACAAGGACCGCTGACTTGGGGCCTATGTGCCTGCCTCAGTTGGGAGCACAAAGGTCCTTGTGCCCACAGACAGCCCTGGGGAAATGTCAGGGCTGTCAGGAATGTCAGACATGCAGGCTTGTCTTTTCAAGGGAAAAGATGTATCATCTGTTTTCCAAGCTGGCTATCCATTAGGGCCAGGCTAAGTAGTCTAGGAGACCTCCATGCATGACCAAGACCACACCCGATCCTCTCCTAAGCCCTTCAGATAGCACACGCAGCCTCTCTAGAGCCCACCTTCATGGAGGCAGTGACGTTTGAGAAGAGTTCAGAATTCTGCCTCCTTGTGCACACAGGATTGTGGTACACCAGGGCACTTAAATTATACTGCACTTATATACGTAAGCCTAAAACACCCTACAAGTTCTAACCACCGAGACCCCCCACATGCCTTCAGAGCCAAGCTTGCTGCTAGACCTTACTCTTAATGTTTTGTACTTGGGAGGCACAGCCTTTACCAAGTCAGTGTGACCACCCAGCCTCAATAAGCCAATTAAAAGAACCAACTTAAAATCGGAAAGCAGCCTGGGTGGTGGTGGCTCATGCCTTTTTTCAGCACAGGCTGGCAGATCTCTGTGAGTTCGAGGCCAGCCTGGTCTATAAAGTGAGTCTAAGACAGCTGAGGCTACACAGAGAAACTCTGCCTTGAGGGGGGAAAAAAAAACCAAAAAAAGGAAATGCATAAAAAGGAGATTTATTTATTCAGGGAGGTCATGTTTGGAAGAGGGACAGAGAGGTTCAACAAAGCCCCCGACTCCATCTTCAGGGCCCTGAATGGGTCAGAGTTGGTATGCACATCTTTGCAGCCCCTGTCACGTCATCCGGCTTCCATCTCATCCGGTAAGATGGCTGGACAAGTTGCTGAAGTCGTGAGCCTTTCAGGGAGACAGCTCCCTCTAGCTGGGGTCTTTTATTTTCTCAGTATGATAATCCTGGAGGCAGTTCCCATTTCTTTAGGGTCCATTGGTCCAACAGTGTGATAGTCAGCTTGAGAGACACAAGTGTCTATTTAGATCCTTATTTCTGCCAGCCAGTTACACAAACACTAAAACAGATGGTGGTGGAAGAGGGCTGCCTGCTCTCCTCAGAGCCCAGCCTGTTACTCGGATCTCTTCCTCCTGGGCCTTTTCTATTTAATTTTATTTTATCTGCATTAGTCAGTGCAATAGTATCAGATCTCTTGGAATTAGGGTTACAGATAGTCGTGAGCTGCCATGGGGGTAATGGGAACTGAACACGGGTCCTTTGGAAGAGCAGACAGTGCTCTTAACTACTGAGCCATCTCTCCAGCCCTCCTAGGATCCTTATGAGACTGGCCACTGTGCTAATGACCCACCCACGGTCCCTTCTCCTCGTCCACTTCCATCACTCCCATTTAGAATTCTCACACACCAGGAACTTTTGAGAAAGCCCTGACCTTAGCTTGTTTCCTCACTTGCTGATCTGCAGCCAACAGAAAGGAAAGTGCCCCCACCCATCCTGCAGAAGTGGAAGGGGCTTGGGGAAGGGAGAGAGTAGAGTGAATGGGCCATGAGGGCAGAGAAAGGGGTGGGAGAGAAAGGAGGCACCCAAGACAGAGCGTGGGGACAGAGGGAGGAGAGAGAGACAGAGAGAGCTGGGTGGCCAGCTGGTCCTTTTATCCAGCACACAGCTGGCAGGGGCAGGTGATGACGGAAGACGCTGCTGTGTCCCTGGGACAGGTAGGGGGATCACCTGTATACTCACACTGACCCCCCAAACGAGCTCAGTGCCTCGACTGACTGCATTTGTCCTCGTGCCAAGGGGAAACTGGGCTGGGCAGGTGGGCGCTAACAGGTCCACACCTTGAGCGCTGGCCTTAGGTGGACAGCCTGAGAAGCTCAAGAAGGGACACCACGGGGACAGGAGGCCGGGGCTGACAGCTGTAGTGGGAGGTATCTGGAGAAATGAAGTGTCTACAAGCAGATAGCATGGGCAGGTCCCGGGGACCTTCTCTGGTTCAGTATGGCATCTCCCAGAATGCTGCCACACTTTGAGGCTGGGCACTGCCCCCGGGAGTATTTTTTAATGGTCTGGATGCCAGTGGGGTACCGAGGTCACTGTAGTCACATCAACCCTAAGATAAGGAGTCCTGAGCTCCCCAAGACTGGACAGCACCTCCTGTGAGGCCTGCAGAAACTGCCAACAATCCCTGCCTTGCCTCTGATAACTGTGATTCTGAGGACGGGGAGCAGCAAGTACAGCTGCCTAGAATCTGAAACCCTGAGGACTGTGCCACCCCTTGAGGCTGGCAGCAGGACCCCCTGTGGTCTGAGGGTACGTGGTGAAGGCAGCATAGACAGTGGGCAGAGAGAGCCTCCAAATGGATGACCATGAAATGGTTTGCTGTTTGGTTTTGTTCTGTTAGTTTTTTGGAGAGCAGCTTTTCATCTCGGTCAGACAAGAATTCCGGTTTTTGAGGTCACAGAAATCACCTCCGGCCTCTGCCCGAAGTGCTCAAAGCCCAGAATCCCCGCTGGTGTATGGCCCAGCCAGGGACCGTCTACAGGGTACGCCTGCGCCAATGCCTGCGCCCTCAGCCCATCATCGCTGTTCTGTAATGCACTGTCGATCCTGCTGCTCAAGTCGAAGTGGCATTTTGTGCTTATTTAAGTCAGGCCTAGAGGAGCGGGGTGAGAGGACCGAGGCCAGCTGCCAGAGGGCAGGGGTCATCGCTGCGGCTATGCAGGGTTTAGGAAAAAATCATCTTGGTATCTCTGATGAGCATGTGTTGGTGTCTGAGAATCCAAAACAACCCAAGCAGGCACATGTAGCTTTTTGTTTTTTTTTCTTCTTCCTTGCTACTTTGTGGGCTCCTCTCCTGTCTTCTAACAGTATCTTCCCTGGCTCAACTCAGCATCTCCTGGCTCAATTGTCACCAACTGTCTTCTCTGACCCTACTCCAATCCTCAACATCTCTCAGCCTCTGCTGGCTTTTTATATTCTCTCCTCTTCCCAGAGGTCCAAGAGGTAACTGACACTGAAGGGCAGAGGTCAACTGGGGATCCTTTAAAGGGCCAGGCACACAAAATAAATCACGCTACAGGTACGAGAGTACAGCAAAGCAACAGCTTTATTTGAATTAAGCAGCAAAAATGGACTAGCGAGGGACCACAGCACAGAACTGGGAGCTGACTGTGTCTTCGAATGTTCACCTTACTATTTAAGCAGATGACACACACACAAAATCATTGTACTCAGGCCACTACTGTTCGATCAGGGCCATAGAACAGACTCAGGAGCTGAACTTTGACCCTAAACCGGAATGCTATGGGAGTTTTTAAGCCCAAAATCCACAAACAGTCTGTGCCAAGTTACAGTTACATTTTCCCCACCAGTCAGGATTTAGGGTTAGGGGACCTCCGTAGGAGTGTGTCTTTGTGGTACACTTATCCTGTTCCCATTGGGTGGACTGCAGAACTGTGGCATGGCGATTTGCCCAGCATTCATGTCTCACTTAGCAACCAGGGTGGATGTCACCCACATACATGTTTCTTTTTGCCAAGCACGATGTCACTTGCCTGGGAGGTCTAGGGAACTTGAACTTTATTTGACCCCTATTCAAAATGGCTTCAGCTTGGTTCCTTTTCATAGGGGGTCAAGACTCCAGGGCAGAGTTGGGTATGGTGGCGCACACCTTTGATCCCAGCGCTCTGGGAGGCGGAGGCAGCCAGGCAGATCTTAGCAACCTCTGAGGTTATCACCTGTCACCACTGCTAGGTGAGTGCTGGATAAAAAAAGACCCGCCTGCCACCGAAGCGCTCTCTCTCTCTCTCTCCCCCTCTCTCTATCATGGGTGCCCTCTTCTCCCTCCCTCCCTCCTTGCCCTCTCTGTTCCCCCCTCTCCCTTTCCCAGCATAAACTTCCTTTATACCAAATATGTTGCAGTGCCTTTAAGCATTATTATAACATTGGTGCCGTGATGGGGGGGGCTCTCCCGTTGTCTTGGCACCCCAGGATCCCCTCTATGCCCGCCTATATACTCACTTTCTGGTCCACCAATCATAGATGCTCCATCCAACACCAACCAATTTTCGCCAACCTTGGACCTTCATTTGGGCCCTTCCCCCTAAGATTCCCTCATCTACCAGCACGGTTTACTCTTTATCGAAAATCCTGGTCCTGGGTGAACTGTGTCTGCCACGGCAAAACTGCTCTCTGTCCCTGACCAGGGTGTGATGACCTGCTGGGACAGCCTGTACCTGTTCACTTTTTGTACCTCTGTCCTCCGGGATGCTCTTGGCTCAGTATCTGACTGCTCACCTCACCATGGGAACATGGGTCTACTCAACCAGGCTCTCCACTGAGATGTCTTCCGGAGAACAACCTCAGACCCCTACACCTGGCTTCTAAGTTGCCTCGTTACACTGCCCATGCGATTGGGGGAACCTGAAAAAAAAAACCTCTCCTTTCTTTATACCTTTTTCCTCGCTCCATATCCTGTTTCATTCACACGTGGTCTCTCTACCATGCTGTGTGCGCCAGCATGGGAACATAGACTTTGATAAACGCTTCCTCCTGTCAATGGCTGCTCCAAAGCAAGTAGCTGTTCCCAAGACCACTCCTGAGTATGTGCAGCCCACTTGTCTGTTAGTTTGGTCCCGAGTTCTACTTACAGTCAGATTTCTTCATGTGCCTCTGACTCTCAGCCTCCTATCGTGGACCGACTCATTGCTAGGCTCTACCCTTCTCCTGCAGCCGGCCTGCAGGAGTCCCAAGCTCACACCTTCAACCTCCCCCTTAAGTGGGCTCTTCATTACAAAAACCTGGCTGAATTCAAAGGCCAAAACTGGCATACTAAATTTCCAAATTCTTACAACCATAGACAAATCATTCCCAGATATCTACATTTTGCTCTCTGTTCCCAAAGCCTCTCATCTCTGAGGCTCTAATTCCCAACCCTTAAAAAATCTTTTCTCTCTGAGCCAAGTGCAGTGTGTACGCCTGTAATCCCAGCACTCAGGGAGGCAGAGGCAGGCGGACTACTGTGAGTCCGAGGCCAGCCTGCTCTACAAATCAAGTCTAGGACAGCCAAGGCTACAGAGAGAAACCCTGTATTGAAAAGCCAAAAAAAAAAATACACACACACACACACACACACACACACACACACACACACACACACGTAACTTGGATGCAACTCTAATTTAAAGATAAAAGCCTATAGAGTGTTTTAAATAGCAGCCCTGTCGACAACATGGCTTACAACCTGCCATCTTAAGATGACCAATTAGAAAGCCTCTTAGTCCTAACGGACTCTCTATTATTTTATCTCCTTTTAGACTAAGAAAGCAACAGCTCTCATTCTAAACTTGTATGGATCTTTACGGAAATTCAAAGTTGTACTTTTACAATATGCTGTATATATGATTCAACCCCTGGTTCGAAATATTCTTTATATAATGGTGAACTTTCAACGTTGTAAAGGTTGATGCAGATTAACAAGCTAATCTGAAACGGACTTCTAACTGCTTATATCTTTGCTAGCTCTTGAAAGCATAAATGAGAGCTGTTTTTTTTCTCTTGCAGCCAGCTGCCTGTGCTTGGCATTCACCTCTAGGCTAATAAATTTGATGTAATAAATACAAATGTAATTTTAAAGTTGCCTTATACTGTTCTACTGTATTGCTAACTCTGGAAATGAGTTACTGTTCACCCTTTCTCAGACCCAGGCATATTTTTAAGGTCCGGGGTCAAAATCAAACCAAAAAAACCACAGAAAAACCTCTTAACTCGGGCTTAGTAGTTGAAAGCTTGTGTTTAGATAATCTTAAACCATGTGACATGATCCCAAAGATACTTTTAAGTTGGGATATATATATATATATATATATATATATATATATATATATATATAT
>NW_026596088.1:1426216-1478093 GCF_907164565.1 Psammomys obesus
ATATATATATATATATATATATATATATATATATATATATATATATTTAAAAATTTTTTTAAGATTAATTTATTATTTATACAACATTCTGCCTGTACACCAGATCTCACTATAGATGGCTGTGAGCCACCATGTGGTTGCTGGGAATTGAACTCAGGACCTTTGGAAGAACAGGCAGTGCTCTTAACCTCTGAGCCATCTCTCCAGCCCCCAAGTTGGGATATATTAATTCTAGAGACATTCAGTTGTTTACAATGTTAGAACTTGGTTGTTATGCTCTGTCTTCACTCTTGAAGGGTTAAAAATCACTGCCTCAAAAACATGTTTTTTTGCTGTTATTAGTCTACAACACAGCTTTATATTTTTATAAGCCATAGACTTTTTATAAACTAAATCATACAGGAAGCTGTTATTATGCTCTATAGTGGTATGCCACAAAAAGATCAAAAAGGTTCCTAGTTTCTGCATAGACTATGTTTATGATTTTAAGGCTCCAACCTAATAGGGATGGAACCTAAAGTCCTAGTCGCTAATGATGATTAAGACATGCAAGTTAACAGTCAGTCATCTTATAGATGATCAAATCCTTTAATGTGTTCAGAAATATATTTGTGGTCATGCTAAGAACCAATGTGATTAATTACAAGAGTAAGCTTCATTTAGCCTCCCGTACATGTTTTCAAAGTTAAACAGAAAGTAACTAGAAACAAGCAAAGCTTATCTATTTAGATCTACTTGAGCTAGATGTGGTCCTCAAACGCTTATCTGCAGAATACAACATAATTATAGATCATAACCTCTGTTTTATGTTTGTAAGGCATAGTTTAGAGCCGATAACTAAAGACAGACAAAGATTGCCTAATTCAGATATGCTAGCCCTCAAACCTGCCAGAGACCTGCTGAAAATGGCATTTAATATGTTTAAATAACAGAGACTCCCAAAGCCTAAAAGTAACTCCCCAAGGTCTCCCAGAAGAGTTGGGAACAATGACCGATGACTCCAACCCTTGAATGTACTATGCTAACCACTGGAAAGACTGCCCTAATGCCCTGCCGGCTGCTGGGACCCAGCCTGAACTTTGGACAAACAGGAAACCCAGAGAGTTATTGTCTCACATTGCTAAAGACGAGGTGAGGTCAGTTGCTCCCATGTTCCTCCTCCACAGAAAAAGCCTCCCATCTTCTGTGTCTGATGGCCAGACTGCCTCTGCCCATGTTGCCATGGAGACCCCAGGAACCTGGGTCAACTGTCTAGGTAGTAGACTATAGACTAGTCTCTGTCACTGATTCATATATAGATTCATTTAGGTTACAATTTATCCTTCTCAGGTCTCTGATCACATTGACCACTAAGCTAATGGTAGCTTAATAGCTAGAAAATGGGCAATCAGCTCCTTACCCCAAGGTAATCCACCAAGTTAGTTCATCAGTCAATTAATCAGCTAGTTAAAACTACTAACTACTAGATTTCTTATTTTAAAAGGCAAACAGGTTTGCCTCAGAGACCTCATGTTAAAGATAAACAGGTCTCAGATGTAACTTAATTATCCCTTTAGCTAAAGGACAGTGACTGCTCCTAGAAATCTCTTCTTTGTCTCAGGGTAAATGAATGGATAGAAAGATGGAAAGCTTACTTAAGGCCTAAGGATACAGACACTTAGTTTATAAGGACCCAAAAGTATTTTTGGGTCTAAGAAGGTATTTTAAGGTTAACAAATAGAAGTGAAAGCCTAGATGGTTATAAGAAGGTGACTTAAGATATATATATATAAAGAAAAGAAAAATGCTTCAGATTTCTTCCTGTTGCTGTGCTACTGTTGTAATAATGCTGTTCAGAGCTTTGACATTAATCAGCAGAGCTCTAACTCTGGTAGAACATTCCATATAGTCCACTATCACAGTTCCAAGCTCAAGATTTTAAATTTCCCTTGGTTTAGTGTAGACTAAAAATGTTTCCCATTGTGCTAAATTTATATGCATCCAGTCTTCTGGAGAGAGGGAAGAAGGCCCTCTCTCATGATGTGCAGTCATACTGAAAATTAAGATCAAATGAGCTATTGCCTCTTCTACTTCACAGAAGGCTTCTGCCTTCCCTGAGCTCACCTTAAAGAGTGTTCATGCTGTTAACCCAAAATCATTTCCTAAGCCTCTGCTAAGATGTGTCTATTGCCTTTTTTACAATATGTATTTCACAGCAGATTACAAACAATGGCGATGCTGAAAGGACCAGGCCTGACCCCCTCCCACCAAAAGTCATCAGTCCCAGGAACCAGGCCATAGGTCACCAATCCCAGGAATAAGAAAACCATAAAATTACCCAAGGAATAGCCTGGAGGTAACCACAAGAATGGGAAGGTATCTTATCTCAGGGTGGGCCATCTGTGCTGGGCAGCCCACCAACCTAACATTCCTGATGTTAGTCAGCCAGTCACTCGGTAACAAGCTTGCCCTTGCTGAGTATCATCCAATCGTGTAACTGCTAAGCTGAGAATTCTGGGTTCTTGCTCAAGCCCCAAACAAAAACCCTGCCATGTAGCTGCTCAGAGCTCTCCTCTCTGCTCCACCACACTGGTGACGGTGGACAGACCAAGCTTAAGCCTGAATAAAGCTCTTTGCTTTTGCATACGTGGTCTGGCTCCTGGTGGTCTTTGTGGACCTTAAGATCTGGGCACAACACTTGGGGGCTCGTCTGGGATCCCCAAGACACCTCCCCCTCCACCACTGAGGATCCTGACATTGCAGCTGAACACCAGCCAGTAAGTGAGCACTCTATTCGTATCTGTGTCTCAAGAGATTTGGGCACAACGACAGATGAGTTTGAGTCTGGATTGTGGTATGCTAACCACTAGGCAAGACTACCCCAACTGGCCCACCACTAGGGCCCAGCTTATACTGTGGACACCTGGAGAGTCATTGTTTCATGTTGCTGAAGAGATAATGTTGGTGAGATCAGTCTTTCATGTTCTTTTTTTCCACAGAAACAGTCTCTCATCTTCTATGCCTGATGGCCAGACTGCCTCTGCTCATGATGCCATAAGATCACAGGAGCCAGGGACAACTGCCTAGGTGGTGGACTGACTAGTCATCTCTTGTCATTTTGATTGGTACATAGATTGGTAGGTACATTTATTTAGCTTATAATTTATCCTCAGGTCTTGGATCACACTGATGGCTAAGCTAAGCTAATGGTAGCTTCGCAGTTAAAGAGCAGTCAGATCCACTGTTAGTTCATTAGTCAATTCATTAGCTAGTTAGAACTGCTAGGTACTAGATCTCTTATTTAGAAAGGAAAACAGGTATGCCTTGCTCACAGGCTTCATGTTAATTGTGTCTTATGGTGAATAACTGGATAAAAAGATATAAAGTTTATGTAAGGTCTGAGGATATGAAAGTTTAAGTTATGAGGATCTAAAAAAATTGAGGATCTAGGATAATGTTTCAAGGTTGGTAAATGAAAGTTATGAAGGAAAGCCTCTCTAAGAAGATGTTTCAAAGCTGGTGAATGCAAGGAAGATTGGAGGATCTAAATAGGCATTTTAAGGTTGGTAAATGCAAGGTTTTTTTTTCATTTGTAAAGTGTGTGTGGGTCTAAAAAGGTGTTTTAAGGTATGTAAATGCAAGTTGTAATGATCTAAGAAAGTAATCTAAGGCATATTAAAAATGAAAGATATTTCAGATTTCTCCCCACCTCTATGCTATTGTTGTGCTTATGTTGTTATAAGATTCCAAAGGTTCAGAGTTTTGACACTGACCAATAGAGTTCTGATAAGCTGATGGAGCACTGACTGCTTATTATTCAGTCACAAGCTTGAGATTTTAATTTCCGTTTGGCTGTCTTCTGGAAATAGAGTTAAAGATGCTTCTCATCATGTTAAAAACATCTCTGTCTAATGTGTATACTTAACCCAAAAGCCATAGCTTTTACTAGTCCTAACGGCCTGGGCATGAGTCTGCTCTTGCTGTCTTACAGACACCTGTTACCTGCTTTTTCTAAAGTATGGCTCTTAATACAATGGTGATACTAATATACTTCCTTTGTAAAATGAAATTCATGAGTTTCAGGAAATCAAAAAAAAGTCCAAAGACCTGGATCTGCCATAGCTCAAAGGGATCCCAGATGAGTTTTTCCCTTGGTCTTGGGATTCCTCACTTTTCCCACTTACTAGACAAATTTTAACTCTGTCTATAGTCTCAGTTTGTCTCTGCCGCCTTCCCCTTTCCCATAATAAACCTCCTCTATACCAAATGCTGCAGTACCTTTAATCATTATTGTAACAAACATCATGTTTTAAGTTTAAATTGCTGTGCTTAAGCAATCTTGAATACACGTCTTTAATCCCAGCACTCAGGGGGCAGAGGCAGGTGGATCTCTGTGAGTTCAAGGCCAGCCTGCTTTACAAAGCATGTTCCAAGACAGGCAAGGAAAAAAAAAAAGTCAAACAAACAAACAAAAATGCCTGAAACCTGTAAAGCCCCAGTTAACCAAGGGCAGATACATTCCTGGAATGCAATGTGCTGTTCATGTACAAACTCGGTTGCCCCAAATGCACAGGATATGTGCATGGTTACATGAAGGCAGGAAGTGTATCAGGATATTTGTTTGCTTCTGATTGGATGAAGGCTGGACATATGTAGCCTTGTGAGTTCTGCCTTATGAGCCCCTGACTAATGTAATTCAGTGCCATATTCTGGGCATGGGTCTCCACTAGGGACCATGGATACTGGCCATGGTCCCAGTATTTAATAAATAAAGCTTGCTTCAATTTTGTCTCAAAACTTGTGGTAGTGCTCTTATTCTCTCCCCTTGGGATTAGTGGGTTAAGTCTGACCGACAACTTGTGTTCATTCCTTGAGATTCAGTGTAGAAGGGCTGGGGGGATGAATCCAGTGAGTTATCCTCTGACCTATACACAGATAGACACACACACTATGACTTGGGCAACACGTCCCCCCTCAAACAAACAAACAAACAAATAAAACAATTAAAAAAAAAGACTTGTCAGTGGGCCTTGGATGTGTAGAGCACATGCCTAGAGTCTTTAGGTAACCCAGCACCACAAAAGAGCTAGTGCATGCTTATAATTCCTATACTCGGGAGAACCAGAAAATCAATGCCATTTCGGCTACTTGGAACATTTCATATGGGCTTGAGTTTCATGAAATCCTGCCTCAAAAAAACAAAACGAAATGAAATAGGGTATAAGGTGACCTTCATTCACATTGCATTATGCTGTGTCTCTATATTTAATTGTTAACTGCTGAACCAGCAGTGAGCTAAATGCTAACAGAGAGTCTGGCATTATCATTGCTTTTAAGGAATTTCCTAACTCAGTGTTATGTAAAAACTGTTCCCCAGTTATCTCTGATTGGTTAATAAAGAAGCAGAAGAGACTGGGCAGAGGAGACAGCAGGCAGGACTTGTGTTCCCAGCCTGCGTGTCCCAGGGAGGGGGTGGGAGGAGAGGGTCATGGGGCCACAAGGACAGGGATGAAGCAGAAGTGGCCAGGGTGAGACTAGATGAGAAGTAACATGGGGTAGGCGGGATAGTGTAGATGGTTTAGAACAGATCAACATCTGTCCAGCTGTACTCTAAAGCTTATTAGTAAGTGTAATGGACTCAGAAAAATGGGCCAGTGTTTCAGAGCACTTGCTGCATTTCCAAAGGACACAGGTTAACGTCCGGTGCCTGTGGAGGCCAGAAAAGGGTGATAAATCCCCTGGAACTAGTTACAGATGGTTGTGAGTCCCCAGGTGAGTGCCAGTGCTCTTTACTCCCTGCAGCCTCTAGCCCTTTTCTTCACCACTCCCCATTTTGCAAAGCAGGGTTTCCCAATGTAGCCCAGGCCGACCTTAACTCCGAATACCAGGATTGCACGGCAAGGGCCCTTACGCCCTGAACGGAGTAATAGAGTGAGAATTGGATACAGAGGAAATGTACTTTTCTAAAGATATCCCTAACAAGGATGTGGACAAGAACATGACAGTTGCTTACTTAGGACGAGGGTGTTTGTAACCTGAGGTTTGCCACATTAACTCCTCATTAACTCTCATTCCTAAGTCTAACCAGCATCTCTCAGGTATGTAACTACCTTTAACCTCTTACAGAGAGAAATCTTTAAGAGGAGTAAACCATTGATACATTCTTACTTGACTTTTTAAACCTTAAATCTTAATTTTTGCGTGGTCCTTATTTTTTCTCAGGTTTAATGTGTGTAAGCGTTTTGCCTGTATGTATATGACTGCACACCAAGTGTGTGCTTGTCGCTTATGTCAGAATAGGGAGGGCATCAGATCCCCTGGAACTGGATCTGATGTGAGCCTTCATGTACGTTCTGGGAACTGAACTAGAGTCCTCTGAAAAGCAGCGGCGCTCTTAATGACTGAGTTATCACTCCAGCCCATTTGTTTAATCTTTATACCTTGTCACAAATTGCATCCTGCAGGGAAGTACTGAGTGTGTTAGGTTTCCAAAGCAGCATAAAGAAAACGGGAGGCAGGGTCAGCTGTGATCGCCTAAGAAAGGAGGCACTTTATCAGAGTGTTTGTTGTTTACATGGGCATGGCCATATCAAGGACTCAAAGCAGGGTTAAAGCCTTGCCCTGGGTGAGGTTCAGCAAGATGGCAAAACCTTCCTCCAGTCAGAGAGTAAATGTTGACCCTATCTGCAGAAAATGTCCATTCTGCACTCCTGTGTTTACAGCCTGCAGACCGACCTTTCACAGAGTGCTCCCACCACGATTAGCTAAACCTCACTCCGTGTTCTGGTGTAACCTCCTTGTTCATCTGTAGCATACACGTTAAGCTTCTGGAGTGCTGCAGCTTCTCCATCTGACCCCAGCTCTTCTGCACCCATGTCAGTGTGTTATCTTGTTTTTGTTTTTTGTTCGTTTGTAGAAGGGTCTGTGTAGCCCTGGAACTCGCTCTGTAGACCAGGCTGGCCTCGAACTTAGAGATCCGACTGCTTCTGCCTCCCTAGTGCTGGGATTAAAGGCCTGTGCCACCACTCCTCGGCTTCTGTGTTATTTCTTTATTCCCCCAAAAGTACCCAGGGACGGATGCTGTGCAGGATGAGGCAGCATCCTTTGAGAATGCAACCTGAAAAAACATAGGATCATGTAGCCACTGTAAGGAACTATAAGCAGTTCTCTTTAAGTAGCACACACCCAGGTCCTGGCGCGCGCACTGTCCTTTTCTTTGTGACTGTCTCAATAATTAAACTCACTGACTGCTTCACTTTGACTCATCCTAAAATCCTTTCCTGGAGCAGTCAAGGATTTGCCCTTACCTAATGGCTGTCCCTGAGGTTGTAAGGAGCTGGTGCTTGTGTTGGAAAGTCTTCTACCACAACTGACAATCCTTAATTTCAGTTGAGCTGTCTCTGTTTCTTTTGGTTTGTATGACTAAAGGTTTGTCAATCTTGTCTTCTCAAAAACCAACCAATGGCAGTTTCATTGACCTTTCAGCGTTCTTCTAGGCTCCATTCTTTAATTCCTGCCCTGCTCTCTTTCGTCTACTCATTTGTGGGTGGATTTTTTTCTAAGCCCTTGAGATTTGGGAACTCATAGCCGCATGAATGCTACGTGAGAACTTTACCGACTGAGTCACGTCCCTTGCCCCCAGTTCTTAGGAGTTTGTAATGTCCTCTCTGATTTCTTCAATGGTCATTCAGAAATCTATTGTTCAGTCCCCATGTATTTGGATAGTTTCTTTGTTTGAGAAACTATGGTCTCTCTATGGCAGTAATGGAAGTCAGTAAGTAGACCAGGCTGGCCTTGAACTCATGGAGATCAGCTTGCCTCTGCCTTCCTGAGTGCTGAGATTATAGGCATGAACCACCACAGCCTGGCTGGCACACTTGGGAGGCAGATGTTGGTGGTTCTCTGTGAGTTCAAGGCCAGCCCACTCTACAAAGCAAGTTCAGGATAGCCCAGGTGACACAGAGAAACCCTGTCTTGACAAAACAAAAGCAAAACAGTCTCACTGTGTCACCTTTCCTGTCTCTTCCACCTGGATGAAAAGCATGCTCCCCCACGCCTGACTCAAGCCTCTAGCACTGGCTACTCAAGATGACTTGTGTGTTGATTCCCAGAGCCCACATGGAGGCTCACAACTACCTGCAACTCTGGTCCCAGGAGATTAACGCCTCTGCATGTACCAGGCGCATATATATTATAGGCAAAATGCCCAGACACATAAAATTTAGACCATTTACAGTTAGTGTTCCTAAAGAGGTTTGCTGATTCTTATGATCTTGTTTTCTAACTGGCTGGAATACTGTTTTCTTTCTTCTCTATTAGATTACTACCCAACCATCGCTGTACCCAACTTGTGAATTTTTTCTCCAGCATGTTACCCATCTCAGTACCTTGGATATGGTAATTGAGACGTTATGATGTTTTAGAGGGCACATGCCGTGTTGTTTTTCATGTTGCTCTGTTCTGATTTGTGTACCTGCTGGGGTGGGTGTGGCCTTCATTTGAGGACTCAATCCCCAGCATTCCTCACAGAAAAACATAATAAACAGTTGAACCAACAACTATACAAATCAAACCAGATATAGAAATACACCTCAGTTGAGTGGTGATGGCACAGGCCTTCATCCCAGCACTCAGGGAGGCAGAGGCAGGCAGATCTCCGAGGTCAAGGCCAGCCACGTCTACAGAGAGAATTCCAGGACAGCCAGGGCTACACAGAGAAACCTCCTCTTGAAAAACTAAAAAAAAAAAAAAAAAAAAAAAAAGCTCTTCAAATCTGAAGTCAACTATGATGCCATCAAAACTACAAAAAATAAACTGCCAAAACCCAGCATAACTGGGCATCATGAGGTATGCTTAATCCCAGAATTTAGGATGCAGATCTCTGAGTCTGAGATCAACCTGGACTACATCTCTACTTCTAGGACAGCCACTTCTAAATAAGAGACTCTGTCTCAAAATTAAAAAAAAATGTGGTAAAAGTAGAAAAGCTTTGAGTGAAATAAAGGAAGAAGGTATAAAAGAGAAAATAGAATCCATAGTTAAAACACAGAGAAGACAAGACAATCATGTTAGGAAGAACAGAAAAATAGCAATAGTAAAATAAATAAACAACAAGAAGAGGTATGAGAGCACAATTGGATAAACATAAAAGGAATTTAAAAAATCAAACTGGGAGTGGCGTCCCATGCCTAGAACCCCAGCACTTGTTAGTAGCAGGAGGATCAAGAACTCAAGACCATCCTCTCAAGCTACATATGGTTTAAGATCAGCAAGTGCCACATAACACCTCTCAAAGTAAAATAAAAACAGCACGGGAAAACATGGATCGAGGGAAATGAAAACACAGAAGTGGCTTGGAGTAGCTGCTTCTGGGTTTGGATGTGGAGCCCAGCAAGCGAGAGAGGCAGGCAGTTAAGGTGGAGATTTTCCTGCTTTATCGTGTTTAAACTGGTGCTGAGCCCACAGTGTTCAGAGGTCAGCTGCTCAGCAAAACTAAAATCACTCAGAGACTTCCCTTCTTTGTGTACCAGGAGAAACTGCAGATTCTCATTCCATTCCGGGGACTTCCCAGTTTGTAAACTTTGGGGTTTCTGATATCCACCCGGCTGGCTTTCCAAGTGACTGAGATCTCTTATTGGAGGACCCGTCTTAACACTACTCTAACATGAAACACTCTGTAGGAAGGAGGCGCTGCACCAAGCTTCTTCCACATCTGCACAGCTGAGGTAGTCCTGGAGTTTGTGCCACCTGTTACCCTCTGTCTTGGTGCTTCTGGCCTCCAGATTTACCCAGCACCCTTTCCTATGGCGCAGAAAAAAGGTAGGCAATGTCCCTCACCTCTGTCTCAGAGCCAGCAGTCCTCAGTCGCCTCTTAGCTGGCTAAAGAGAGTGGGGTCAAGCTTCTCATTCAATCTGTCCAGCCTTCCCCTAATCCCTCCTCCCAGGAGCTGTGGCTGGAAAAACCCCGGACAACTAACATGATTACTTCCTGTTTTTGAGGCCCCCACAGCATCTTAGTCCCAAGCAATGTGCCTCTTTCCAGACAGAACCGGGGTGCAGACCTTTAAAGTGTGCACAGGGCCAAGATGGACTCCCCAGGAATGCTCACACAAAATGTCCCTCCATAGACGTTCTGCTCTGCTGGTGACACTCTCCATAGGTGCCCAGTTCTGAGAGGATCCTCTCTCCATAGGTGCCTGTTAGTGGATCCCATGCCTAGGTTACAGTGTGAGACCTTGTCTCTGCTGGGTCCAAAGCCAGCAATCCATTTCCTCATCGCTGGCAGAAGGGACAAATGGCTCTCTTTGGAGCCTATTAGCATACCAAGGTTCCACGTTTCAGATCCAGGCTGGTACCCTGGCTTTTCTCACCCCAATGCCATCCCGAAACTCCCCACAGCTCAGAAGTTGCCCCTCCCCCAGCTTCTCATGCCTGTAACCTGTCTTTCAGCGATGTACATTCATGGGCTCTCTCTTTCGTCTTCCTATCTTGGTCCTTTTCTTTGTCTCCATCTCGTCACCCCAGGCCCAATCGGTTTTCCAGCCACGTTCAGTCCATTTCTCTCTGGACTCTTCCAGAAGCCCATGGCTGTGCTCTCCCTCATCGCTACAATAAAAACCTTCCCCTATACCAAACCTTGCAGCAGTCATTAGTTTATACAATCTCAAGCAGAATTTCCCCCAGAGAAATGGAAGCTAAGTCTCTTTTCAGAGGGTCCTGCTGTCTGGCTTGCCACAGCTCTCCTCTGAGGTAAGGGTCAGGAGACACACACCTGTGATGTAGAGAGCCTCTACAGCGTCAAAGATCAAGGGGGCAGGGCTCCTCCCCATCCCGGGGCCTTAGGACTCTCCCAGCTGCAGCCTCTTCCCGTCTTTGGAGAACCACTTGCAAGTCCAGAAGTTAAACACCCTCCTGGGAACCCATCTTCACCAGTCATATGTAGTACTGGCTGAGGCAGGCCAGCAGCCATGAAGGTATGAGGGCTAGGTTACCTTTCAGGGCCTTTAGACTCACATTTCATGAACAGCCTTCCCAATTCTGCTGAACCTCCAATTCCCTGACCTTGCTCCCTCCCATCATTCTGGACTTTCCCTGACGTGAGCCAGAATTTCTGGGTATTGCTGTGGTTTCAATAATCTAAACCCAGGGTGTCCTAAGACTGGCTTGGAGCCAGCAGGACAGGAATGACTGTCTCCATCAGGCCACCTCCCTCTCTTTGCTGGAATCGTTTAGGAGAGCAAGGAAGGAGCCAGAAGCAGGAAATAAAGCCATTTTCCTTTCGGCCTTCTGCCTAGTCCCCGCCTTGTTTTCTACAGGCTAAACGTACAGTCCACAGTGATGGTAACAGAGTTCCGCCCCATCTCCACCCTCTTTTTTTTTGGAGAACAGCCAGTCCTAGCACTGCTTCCACTCCCTCCCACTTGGGACTTAAAAAATCTTCAGCCCAAAGACCAATTCTGCATTCCCCACATTGCAACACCCACACGAAGATCTCTACCACTGAGCACCCGGGAGGCGAGGCTCAGAACCTCAGGATCGGGTGAGTGGCAGAGCGGGGTGGCCACCGTTGTCCTGCCCAGACACTGGTTCCAGCGCTCGTCAAGCGCTGGCTGGTTTCTACGCTTTGATTAGTCTTCCTTGATCCCTGCCTGGGCCTCTGGCCTCTCTGCTCTTTCCCTGTGGACACCCCACCTCAGAAAAGGACCGGGAGCTTGTCCGAGTCCCCTCCCCTGTCCGGCTGCTTTCGGAATCCTTTTTCATTTTAATAAAAAGTCTCTCCCAACCCTGTAACAAGCTTAATAGCTAAACTGGTTATGTTTATCTCAGAGCAAAATCAGGTCTAGACGGTCTGGGGCATTTCTGAAAGTAAGATGAAGCCCAAGAAGGGGGAGTAGAGTGGGGAGGCACCCACAGGCCATCAGCTTACAGTTAGTTGCACCAGGAAGCAGTAAGAGACACCCAGTGGCTGCCCAAAGTTTTCTGAAGTGCTTGCTGGGATATGCCGGAAAGCATAAACACTGTACTGGTTCCGCCTCAGAGCGCTTTAATGCCTGGGCTGTTTGCTTGGGCACAAGGGGCATGGGGCATTCTGCAGGTGAGCGGAGGTATAGCTGCCAGAGTAGCGACTTTTGCTGGAGTTAGACTTGCCTTTGATCCCAGATCTACCTGCCCACCTTGGTGAGCTCTGTGAAAGCCTCAGGGTCCCAATCTTAAGGAAGAGTTCAGCACATGGTATTGTGACCTTGCTAGAAAAGGTTTTACTCTGTTCTCAGCGCAGCAACATGGAGCTGATTGAGGATAAATCCCGCCCACCGCTGGTGCCTGTGAAGGGCGTCCCACTCATCAAGTATTTCGCAGAGGCTATTGGGCCATTGCAGAACTTGACACCCTTGCCTGATGACTTGCTTATCAGCACGTACCCGAAGTCTGGTGAGGAGGGGTTCCCCTTACATACGCTCTTTGGTAAGCAGGTCCAGACCCTGAGCCCCACTACCTCTTGTTCCTTCCTTTCCAGGTACTACCTGGATGAGTGAGATCCTGGACATGATCTATCACGGTGGTAAGCTGGAAAAGTGTCGCCGGGCCCCCATCTACCAACGGGTACCCTTCCTTGAGTTCAGATGCCCAGGGGTTCCCTCAGGTATGTACACTGGGATGCTAGAGACAAGTGGAGAAAGGGAGGACCAGGCCCCAGCTTAACGAAGTTTCCCGCTCAACTGTAGGTCTTGAAACTTTGGAAGAGACACCAGCCCCACGGCTCCTGAAGACACATCTGCCCCTGTCCTTGCTCCCTCGGAGTCTGCTGGATCAGAAGGTCAAGGTAAAAATAAACAACCAAAAACCCCCAATTATAGGAGTACCTTCCAGCATCGGGAAGAGGCAGAAGGATCGGAAGTTTAGGGTCAGCCTTTGCTACGCAGCAAGTTCAAGACCATGTCTCAAAAAGATAGATAAAAAGGAAGGAGGGAGGGGGGGTAAGAAGAGGCAAAGGGGTTCGGGGGAGGGGGGGCCCGGGATCATCCTAGCTTTGGTTTGTTCTTCTGGAGATTTCAGGACTACTCAAGGCCTGTTTTTTGTCTCATATGGAGGGTCCCTGGTTGTCTGGCAAGGCTCACATGACAAGGAAAATTGAACTCTTCCATGTAAACTAGAGAGGCAGAGTCTAGGTGCTCACAGGACACAGAAGGGCTGGTGGGGCCCCAGACTTACCGTGTGGACGTGCTGACCACAGGGAGTCAGATAAAACAGTTGGCTAATGGGATGGCCAGGACTTTGGCATCAGAGGTCAGTGACACCCACACGAGATGTAAGTTAACTCCCAGTCCTGTTTTCTCTACTGCCATCCCAAATGTGCTGGGAATTCCCAAGTGGTAGAAGGTACCCCAACTCACTTGTTCCTGTGAAGGGTGACAGGAAAGCAGGACGGGGAACCAAAAGTGAGAATTGTCTGCCCCTGCAGGTGATCTACATTGCCCGAAATGCAAAGGATGTGGTTGTCTCCTATTATAACTTCTACAACATGGCCAAGCTGCACCCTGATCCGGGCACCTGGGACAGCTTCCTGCAGAACTTCATGGACGGCAAAGGTGGGTCTGAGTGTGCAGGCAGCAGAGGGCTGGACCTAGGAGTCACAGCTGGTGTTGACAAGGCCCGTGTCCTTCCCCTGTCCTCTTCCCCAGTGTCCTATGGGTCGTGGTACCAGCATGTGAAGGAATGGTGGGAGCTGAGACACAATCATCCCATTCTCTATCTCTTCTATGAAGACATGAAGGAGGTGAGACCACCTGCTGCCACTCCCTCCTGTGTCACAGCTGGTGGGCAGCAACTGCACCTGGCCCTGTCCTGGCCCTCTGGGCCCCAATCCTATCCTAGCCCCACTCCAGACCAGCACTTCCTATCCCACCTCCTGACGTAGGACCACAGCACAGCTCAGCAGAGAGTGCTGCACAGCCCTTATCATGGAGTAAGTGTCAGCCATATGTGCCGTTATTGCTGCTCTTGCTTCTCCCTGCTCCAGAGGTGCCAAGCCTACGCACCAGCAACCAAAGTCTGCCCTGTCCTCTCCCAGAAGAAACCCACAGGGATCATGCCAAAATGGCAGGGTAGGAAGCTACCTTTTCACCCCAGGGAAAGAGGCTCAGTCAGAGTGAGGGCACCAGGTCTGAGAACTCCTTGAGAGAAGTGACCTGCTCCCTGCGGGTGACCCTCCAATCTTATTCCAATAAGCATGCAAACTAAGATCCTCTCCTTGCTCCAGAACCCAAAAAGGGAGATCAAGAAGGTCCTAGAGTTTCTGGGGCGTTCTCTGCCTGAGGAGACTGTGGATCTCATTGTTCACCACACATCCTTCAAGAAAATGAAGGAGAACCCCATGAGTAACTACACCACCATCCCCAACGATGTTATGGACCACGGTGTTTCTCCCTTTTTGAGGAAAGGTGGGCAGTCGTCTGCATGGGCACTGGGAGTATTTGTGGAAGGGAGGCTGGGTGCAGTCACGTGGGCCCTCTCCTGTGGCTATGAATCTGGTTTCTCTGTCTCGGTCTCTCTCTGCAGGTATCGCTGGGGACTGGAAAAACACCTTCACCGTGGCTCAGAACGAGCACTTTGATGCCCACTATGCTAAGACGATGGCAGGTTGTGACCTCAAGTTCCGCTGGGAACTGTGAGTGGATATGGCTACACTGGGAACCAAGGCGAGCTGACATGATCCCTCATGACCTCAAGAGTAAAATGTGATGTATCCAACCCAGACTAATGTGTGCCTACAGGAAATCTGAGCCAGGAGAATGAATAGGCTGAAGGCAGAGGGCTTTATCAACATGTGTCAGGAAAGCAATAATCGATCCTAGCACTTAAAAAAAAAAAAAAAAAAAAAAAAACCTCAAAGTACAAACATGCAAAAACAGAAGAGATAAACTGTATTTTACCTGAAAGAATAAATGCCACTGGGAGCTGACTGGGCTTCCTCCCTCCTGCGGCCATCAATCCCACGTGCCTGATAAGGGATGGCAAGAGGGTCTGAAGCAGTGAGGCCCAGGAGACATGGTGAGGGGGAAGAGTGTTTATTTGATTATAGGAACTTCTTTGTTGTCTTCTCCCATGAGGCTGTCAGCTCGTTTCACTTTTTCTTGGGTTCCTTACAAGCCACCACGTACCTCTGGGCCACATTGAGGGGAGGGGAGTAGCCGTCTGCATAGGAGGTGTCTTCAAACAGGACCGAGTAGTCATCCTGAGGCTGTGGGATGCACACAGGAAGGCCTGGTCAAGATGCTTCTGTGCCAGGGCAGCCTCTCCTTGCCCTGAGCCCTAGATGCACCTGCCTACCTCTTGAGCTTTGGAGTCAAGAGGAAGCCTATGTTTAAGAGACGAAGGACAGTAAGAAAGCACCGGGCAGGTATCCGGAAGAGTGATGGGGATCAATACTTAAGGGTCTGGTGTCATTAAAGACCTTCCACGGTGGCTCCTTACCCGCTGGGGGGGTGTGTGGATCAGAGCACGGTAGAAGCAGGTGGTCTGGGGATAGAGGGCCAGCACCAGCTGCTCCTTCTGGAACAAGGCCTCAGGGTCTGTCTCAGGGTTGGCTTTCCACTGGGGCAGTGGGATGATTCGCCGACGGCTCAGGGTGTGTCTCCTGGGGGAAACAATATAGGTATGACCAGCAAGGCTTCTCCAGAAGCTTGGTGAAGCTTGCGCCCCACCTGGATACTCACTCTTTGCCTTCTTCATCAATGTCATCTACCTCATACCTGTGGGCAAACAAAAAAAGAAATGGTGCTGGGACAAAGGGTACAGTTTGCATTCGGGACTGAGGATGACTGGCTGAAGAAGCTCGAGGGAGCCCACCCATCACCCTCTGGGGAAAGTTTCCCTCCCATGCTGTGGAAGCTGCTGTGGTGAGAATGCAGTCAGGCACACTCACTTGTTGGTAGCGTGGCTGTAACTGACTACTTCAGCTAGGATCCACTGCTCGTCCCCTTCCACAGCCTTCACTCTAGCAGCCACCTTGTCTCCAGGTTTGGCCACATAGTCCCCTGAGGCTGGAATGGCTCCACAGAGGGGTGGGGGCCTGTGGAGAAAGCCTGTTAGTCTGGACCCCTGACACCAGCCCTCCCTGGCTAGTTCCTGCCCTTACTTGTCACCAGGCTTCCCGATCCAGAGGGGCAGGGTCATGGCTGACTGCTGCAGCAGCGTCATCAGCACCCCTCTGCGCATGGTCTTCCTTGGCGGCTCCGAGTCATTGTAGAGACCTGCGATCTTGGCCGCTGTGGGAAGCAAGTGAACCTCTGAGGCCCTGTGGGTGGTGCCTGACCCCGTCACAGCCCAGTAGCTGCTCTGAGGTAGAGCACATTATGCTGGGATCCCCGAACCTCATCCATATCCATTCTAACAGACACCCGAGGCTGATGTCTAAGGAATTGACAGGTCTAACTCACAAATGGGTGAGATGTCAGGACGGTGGCCCCTTCATAAAGAAGAACTAAAAATGTACATGGGGGGGGGGGGCTTCCTGGATGCAGGTTTCACTCTGGTTCCTGATGGGTGCTAGATAGGCAAATGTGCTGGGTCAATGAAAACTCCTAGAATGATACATCTATGTGGGTCTCCTTTCATTAGTGTATGGACCTTTTGCAAAAGTTGCATAGGTTATCTAGTGTAGACCCTTGGCCTCGTCAGCCATGGCTCATCACATTCTTCAACTGAAAACAAAACAAAACAAAAACAAACAAAGAAAAATGGTACCGTGATCACACTAAGAGGCAAAGAGTTGCCCCTGGGGCAAGACAGAGGTCAGGAAGCCAAGGAAATGGTACCTGAGGAGACCTAAAAGGAAGGGGCCTAAGCCGGCTTCAAATGTGTGGCTCGCGTGGGAATACAAAGTGACAGATTGTAGAAAGGAGAGAGATGACCAGCCCTGGCAAGGATGAGCAAGGGCAGTGTGAGGGGTGAGACAGAGACCTGGGCAAGCTCTGCTTCAGACAGCCCTGTGGGGTGACTCCACTGTGTCCCATGCTCCCCTGCCAGGGACCATGACTGCTATCCCCCAAGTCCCAACTTTGCCTGGTCAAGAAAAGCCCTGCATTTTATTTTCTCCCACTCACCAATCCGCCTCTCTTCCAACAGAGACTTGATCTCCGCTATCTTATCCAGTGCTTTGCGGAGGATGCTGGGCAAGAAAGGGAGAAAAGCATGCTGGGTGAGCATTCAGCATAGGCTTCGTGGGGTGTGGGTTCCCCAGACCACGTCCAGGCTGAAAACGACAGACCCTGCCGGGGGCGGTGGCTGACACCTGCAATCCCACCACTTAGGCGGCTGCTGCAACCCTGTTCTGAGTTTGACGTCATTTTAGCTACACAATGAGCTCCAGCTCTGCCTGGGCTAGAGTGAGGCCTTGCTTCCAACACAAAAGGAGACTGCAGAGATGCCCCAAGGAGTTAGGGACCTGCTGTGCCAGCCTGACAGCCGTATGGAAGCCAGACACCACGGTGTGTGCCTACAATCCCAGCACGGGTTACCACAGAGGCAGCAGGATCCCTTGAGCTCACGAGCCAATCAGCCTGGCCAAATCAGTGAGTTCCAGGCTCAGTGAGAGACCTAAGGAGGACAATAACCAAGGAAGACATCTAATGTCGACCTCTGACCTCCACATGCACGCTCAGCCACGTGCACTCACACTCACATGCCTGGGGACCTACACAAACGTATGTACATACTGCATAAACACATAAACCACATGCACACACAACATCATATAAATAACAAATAAAGAAGAGAGGAAGGAAACGACAATATTATCCCAAATAGCTCAGTCAACTGGTCTGTATATGTCATAATCCTGTGACAGAGGCCCCATGGGATAATAAAGACAAACAAATTGTACAGCTTAACGTCGCAGTGTAACGTTATATGCTCTGTACTGACAGTCGCATACAAGCAGGACACATCCAGTCATGTACACTCAGTCACCCTTGATTATAGTAATGACTATGCCACTGGTTTAGACATTTACTAACTTGCACTCTTGAAAAAAATACATGAGACACTGGCAGCTACCTTACATGTCTCTTTATCGTGTAAGAGGACACAGTGGGTGTCAGCGCCTCTAAGTTTGTGTCAGGGCTCTGTGATACTCATCAAATGACGAGTCTCAGAACATTAACTAAACAATGACTGCGATTTCTTTCTCAGTGCTAGAGAAGGAACCAACGGCCGCTTGCAAGCTAGGCAACCCTGTTTTTCAATCGTGAAAGCATAGACAGCAGCCAGGCATGGTGGCGCGCCTTTAGTCCCAGCGCTGGAGAGGCAGAAGCAGAGGTACCTCTGAGAATTCCAAGACGGCCTGGTTTACAAAGCATGCCCAGGACAGCCAGAGCTACAGAGTGAAACCCTGCGTCAAAAACAAATGAACAGGGGCTGGAGAGATGGCGCAGAGATTAGGAGCACTGGCTGTTCTTCCAAAGGCCCTGAGTTCAATTCCCAGCACCCACATGGTGGCTCACAACCATCTATGGTGAGATCTGGTGCACAGGCACACATGCAGGTAGAATGCTGCATAAAAAATAAATAATAAACCAAATGAATAAAGAAACAAACAACAACAAAAGCACAAAGGGCAACGCAGTAGAAAGTGGAAGACACAACTCAAGCAGGTGCACTGAGAGTCACTGACACTGCTTTCGCCAGTTCTGCAGAAATCCTGCCAAAGCTCTGACACTCCTCAATGGTAAGAAGGAAGTTCTGGCTTGAGAATGCCACGTCCTAATGGGCTCGTGTGTCTGAACAGGCGGTCCTTGGCTAGAGCTTTTTGCAGAGGCTGTGGATCCTTAACAAGGTGGGGCCTTGGTAAAGGAAGTGGCCTGGTGGACTGCTGACCTTACAGGTTCTGGCCTGAGCTTCCTAAGTACAATGTCATGTAGCCAGCAGCCTCCTGCCCCTGCTGCCACAGCTTCCCTACCATGACAGACATGCTTTGGCTTCAAAGCATGAAGCCAAAATAAATCCTCCTCCATTAAGTGGTTTCTTTTGGGAATTTCAATACAGTGAGGTGTAAGTAAGATAGTGAAACTCTAGGGGCTGTTCCAGGGGGAGAAGCAGAACACCCCAGGGGCCTAGAAAGACCAGTGCAGCTCAGAGCAGCCCCAGGTTACAGGACTCATCCCTGTGAGACTGAAGCCATTCCTACTCCTGTTCAGCCTGTTAGCCTGGACCTCCAGAAGTCAATTTACTAGGGTTCCAGGCTGGCAGGCGAGCTGGCAGGCGTGAAATCTCCCAGAGAAGGCTTCAACCTTAATCAGCAGGAACAACTCCACTGTGGGTCATTTCATTCTGGTTCCACAAACCCTTAGTAAAGCTTTAGCATGACAGTGTTAAGACTCAGAGAGTGAGGTACCCCCATAAAGCAATAAATGGTCAGGAGGCCAAAGGTACTGTGAAAGGCTGATGTTGCTGGGGCCTATTTGCAAAATATAGTTTCACGTCGTAAGTCCAAAGTTGCAGTCTATATGACATCAAAGGAAACAACAAAACCTGCCAAGAACCCAGCCCAATGCTCCAGGAAAAACAAACAAACAAACAAACAAACAAACAAACAAATGGAAGGGACATTTAAACTGATAGGTAATGTGAAATGGTGTATTCAAAATAGTCACAAAGCATTTCCCAACAACACATTTGCTGATTATACAATGGAAAACAGAAACCTGGGACATCCCACACCAAGCAATAAATAGTATCTCGGGCCTTGTAATAGAAAGCTACTGTTGTGTTACTAATGCCTGAAGCACTAAACACACCCATTGGAGGCCCTACTACAGAATAACTAATGCATAACCTCCAGAAGGTCAATCACAAAGGGCTAAAGAGAACCTGAAAGCTGGTCCAGATCAAGCTAGACTGGAGACAAGACACTGACAACTGAGGTCTGCACTATAACAGAGCCTGTCTCAGGAGGAAACATGAATCCGTTCTCTGGGTCACGGTTTTAGATATGAATGTTCTAATTTTGAGACTATTACACTTTTATAATCACGTCTCAATTTATATGATAGGTAATAAATTTAAAAATGTACATGAAATACAGGAAACGGCATGGTGTTGATTACATATCACCCAGATGAATTCAGTATCACCCAGTGGCACGGGTTTGTCTGACCTAGATGGAGAGTAGCCTGAGTGGGGGGTACTCTCTTGCTTCATCTCTCTTGCTTGCTTTCTCTCTCCCAGCTGCTGGGTTGGGAAGGTCTTTGGGTGTTTACAGGTTGACTATATTAAGAGCCTGAAAATCTAAATTAGCAAAAGGATTTCAATGTAGGCCCATGTTTTCCAAACAGCTTTCTAATGTGCTGATCACTGGGTAAGTCTTGCCAGAGTCATTTCACAACAAATTCATTTCTGAGGCTCCACTCCGCCAGCAGGAGGACAGGAAGGGGCAGTTTGCTTTTCACTCTATGAAGAGTTGGGGTGTGACTTGGCACAGAGCATGCCCAGTGTGCTTAAAGGGCTGGGTCCCATCCCCAGCACTACGAAAGGAAAATATACAAAATCTGGAAAAACAAACACACGCAGCACTCTGACTTATGTAAGCTACTCTGGCCGGGGTGAAGGCGAAAGGCATTCACAAGAATCCATTTTGTTAGCTAGCTGCTGTAGTGCACACCTCTGATCCCTGGTCCCAGCCCTCAGGGAGGCGGAGGCAGGCAAATCTCTGTGAGTTCAAGGCCAGCCTGGTCTAAAAAGCGAGTCCAGGACAGCCAAAGCTACGAAGAGAAATCCTGTTCAGCACCTAGCAAGCTGTGTGGATTTCTGCCTTAGGAGCCAAGCTTCTCATTTGCTAGTTGTACGGATTTTATAATCCTTCTATGATTTAGTTTTCTTGACAGTAAATTGGGACACTATAAACTACAACGAAGGAGTGCTTTGAGAATCAAGTGAAATAAACAAATACACAAAGTATTTGGGCCAGCTATGGGGGTGCATGCCTTTAATCCTAGTACTAGGGAGGCCAATCTCTAACAGTTGGAGGCCAGCCTGGTCTACATGGTGAGCCAATCAGGGCTATGTAGTATGGCTCTGTGTCAGATAAAGAAAAAAGAAAAAGAAAAAGAAAGAAAGTACTTGGAATGGTACCAGGAACAGAGTGCTGCCACACAGTGGTCCCTATTGTCATTACAGGCTGCACTAGTCAGTGTATTTCCATAGCGGCGGGAGGGTCAGAGCAGTTTGTGAAATCTGGCATTCTCTTTACATAATCCCACTGTAGTTCACAATCTAGTAGACTGGTATTATCCTGATTTCAACGACAGGGCAACAGGGTTTCGACTGACTTGACTGGCAGGTCATATGACCAGAAAACTACAGGCAGGGACATGACGCTGCTTTACTGCCATCTATAAACCACTAAGCTAAAGGGGAAGAATGGGTAATGAAGGAAGAAGAGCTTGGGAAGGTTCAAGAGTGGGAGAGGCTAAGCAGGGGCCTCTTCACGGGTGGAAGGCAAACTGTGGTCTCCTATGTGGCGCAGCCCCAGAGGCCAGGAACAGAGCAGCAGCACCCGAGGGTGGTACTCACTTGCATTCGGCCTCAGCATCAGCCTTGGCAGTTGTATAGAGGCCACGCAGCTTTGTCCGGTAATACGGAGAAACTGTAAATACAAGGATGAGGAGGTATGAGCAAAAGGAGATTGCAGTATGTGGCTCTGGTTCCAGACCACCAGAATTGGCTTGAGGAAGCTCAGAGGCCAGGGCCTGAAATCTAGGCTTTAGGAGTTCAAACATGCTCCCAGGAGCAAGTACCAGGAACCAAACTCTATTCCCCAAGGAAAAAAAAAAAAAAAGGCCAGGCATGCCAGATGAAGCCTTTGCTTTAATCTCAGCACTTGCAGAGCCAGGTGGAGGATATCTGTAAATTCAAGGCCAGCTTAGCCTCATACAGTGAGTTCTAGGACAGGCAGAGCTCCATAGGGACATAGTTTGCCTCAAAACAAGTAAGCAAACAAACCAAAAAGGGATTGGTGCCTGAAGAATGAAACATGAGGTTGGCCTCCTCTACACACATATACAAGTACATATATGTGCCCCCCCCCCAACATAAATTTAAAAAGTGCTCCCTGCTCAACATGGTCACATTTCCATACGGTAAAGACATGTTCTTGAAAAGCATGTTCTAACCTGTTACCTGTCTATACCATGACAAGTGCAGAAACCAAGAAGTATGCACTGCCCAAAGCTATTCAGAGTTAGAAAGCCTCAGGCAGAGGGGTGTGGCCTGCCTTGGGGCCTATTCAGAGGCCACAGCCAGCTGTACTCCAGAAAAGCCCTGTGCCCAGGGGGCTCTAAGATAAGGGAGAGTTTTCATGTATACAAGAAATGTATGTTCAAGTTTCCAGTCCTGAGCTGAGGATCTCTGAGGTCCTTTGATGCAAGGCAGTCTGTCGTCAGTCCCTGTCACTTTAGGTCATTCAGCCAAAAGAAACAATGGCCCTAAGAGCAACTTTGGAATATGCAGATGAAGTGAAAATCGCTCTGAAGACACACTAAGCCCATGCTCTGGTCTCGGCTCCGTCCACCTCCCTTCTCTCCCACCCTCGGTCACTCACTCTTGTTCTCCGTCTGCATTCGCTCGTGGGTCTTCTGGATGTTCACCAAGTTGTGCTCACTCCTCGAACGCTCTTCCTGTAAGGATAAGTCGAGAGGCCGTGAGACAGACCTTTTATACTAACAAAAGCCCGCTGTCTACATTAAGGCTCCCTCTGCGTCACACTGTCCTGTGGCTTTTGACAGATGCTTCAGCTGTATAGCTATCATTACAGTATCACACAGAAGTCCCACTTCTCTGAACAGCCTCCATGGGAGTCTGAACTTCTCATCCCATCCCGGTTCTCCCAGGGCTCTGGCAATAACTTATCCTTTGACTTTCTCCAGTTTTGTCTTTTTTGGAATTGTCACACAGCTGGAGTGAAGTATATGTAAGCCACTGGAACCTTTTCACTTAGCAAGTATGCACCGGTATTTTAGGGCCAGTGGTTCAGCAGAACAACCAGTGTGACTACAAACACCAATAAGCCAGGCATGGTGGCACACGCCCTTGATCCCAGCACTTGGGAGGAAGAGGCAGACAGGTCTCCAAGTTCTAGGCCTGCCTGGTCTACATAGAGAGACACTGTCTCAAAAAACAAAACAACCACATACACACTCACACACACACAATCTCTCTCTCACACACATACAATATAATGAGCAAATGCTTGGCAAGGTCCCTGGTAATAGTAAACAAAATAGAGCAATGGCACACCCAACATGTCACAGTGCGCTACAGGCACAAACACATGCCACATATTTTTAAAAAGCTATTTTAAAATGTAGGAGGAAATGAGATTTAGAGCACTAAGGGCTGAAGAGATGGCTCAGCAGTTAGGTTAGCTGGCTATTATCCCAGAGGACAAAGGTTCTGAGTCTGATGAATGACCTCTTTTAGGCTCTAGGTGCAGGAGGTATACATGTAATCAACAAACATACATGTAGGCACTCACCCATAATCAAAAATCAAAGTCCGAAAAAAGATGAGAGCACTAGCCATCACCGGGCAGACCCAATTCCCTGGTACCCACGGGGACAAATTGCAGACACACGTGAATGTCACCTCTTAGTCCTGAATGCGGCATTACGCACTTTGTGGTATGAAACGTGTGCCCTTGCTGCTGTACCCAGGCCATCGGTATACATATGAACATGACTGGCAGAGGAAACACTGGCCCACAGACAGAAAGGGGCCTTGGGAAGAGGCAGAAGGTGGCCTGTGCATCGTGAGACCAGACAAATTCATGATCAATGAGGGGCTGCATGCTGAGGGGAGAGATCATTTATTAGATAAGATGATCAAAGCTGAGTTCTCTTACAGGAAAAAGGCAAAGGATGGAAGTCAACCTAGAGACAGGGCCTCTAGAGTCAGGCAGGCCTCAGCAAAAAACGCTAAGCAACTCTAAAACCATCCATTGTGGGGGGAGAAAAAAAGAGCTTAAACCCTGACCTAACAGGGCAGTTAGGTGTCTTAAACAGGTGTGGGCTTCTTCCCCTGCGTGCAGCGCACTGTGAGCCTCGTGGACCTGAAATCTTTACTTGACAGAAAACCCAACAGAAACAGCAGTCAGAGACAAGAATCCCGCCTCCCACTTTATGCGCTCTTCGCTCATGCACTGAGGTCTCCCTGAACAGCCTACCTCTGCACAGCTTAGTGCCACAGCCCAAGCCTTGCTCTCACCTGGGTTTGCTTGATCAGCTGGTGGAGCTCTGTGAGAAGCTCTGCAATTCGGGAATCAGCAGACACGAGGGCCATGAGATGGGCCTGCGAAGGGCATCTGGTCAGAGAAGAGAGAAAGGAGGGAAAGCTGTCATTGCCTGCTGTGGGTTGGACAGTATTTCTGATATGTGAAGTCCTAGTGCTTGGTTGCATGTAAACGACCTATTTGCAAACAGGGTCTTTGCAGATGTAAGTCAAGAGTAGGACAAGACCTTTACCTGGAGTGACTGTGTCCTTACAACAAGAGGAAAAAACAAATCAACAACAACAACAACAAAAAAAACCGCACAGAGGGAAGACAGCCACATAACAACAGAGGCAGAGACTGGAGTGAGGTGGCAAGCAAGGGATTGTTGGCTTTGAACTTGAGAGTTTTTGCCTTGGCTTCCAGAGTAGCCAGAATGATAACCAAGCACCGCCACACTCCACTTCAAATAAGAGGTTATATGAAGATGCCTTCCAAGCCAAAGGGACATTATTTTCTTACTAGAGAGGAAAAAATTAGAAAAAAAGGGGGGGGGGTTGTTTAACAAGAAGTAATTAGAAAAATACCAGGGCTGGGGAGGTGGCTCAGTGTGTAAAGCTGCTTGCTGCACAAGCACACCGACCTGAGTCTAGATCCCTGGAACCCATGTAAAGTTGGAGGCAGTAATAAAGTGCCTGTAACCCCAGCACACCTACAGGAAAGGAGAGACTGAACAGGAGACCTCGGGAAGTCTGCACAGCACAACCTGGTTTATATAATCACAGAGGCCTTGCCTTAGGTGGGGAACATAAGCACCAAAGACTGTCCTCTGTCTCTCTATGCAGACCAAGGTAGGCATTCGCCACTCACATTGAAGTTACATAAACATGTAGATAAATGGAGGAAGGGGCCCCACTGGATCTCTTTTCATGGATGAGACGACAGAATATTGTTCAGACAGCACCACTTCCCTGCTGGTCTACGGGATTCAATGCAATCCCAATCAAAATCCAGCTGGCTTCTCAGCAGTTGACAAACACACTAAAATTCACACAAAAAGTCAAAGGACCTAAAATCATCTTGAGAATGTAATGCAAGTTTGAAGTACTAATATTTCACAATTAAAAAAACAATTATCAGATGATATGGAACTGTCTTAGTAAGGGTTTCTATCACTGATAAAACGCCATCATCAAAAGCAGGGGAGGAAAGGCTTTGTTTTGGCATATAGTCCATGACAAAGAGAACTCAGGACAGGAACTCAAAGCAGGAAACTGGAGGCAGGAACAGAAACAGGGGCCATGGAGGAATGATGCTTGCTAGCTTGTTCCCCATAGCTTGCTCAGCCTGCTTCCTTACACTTTCCAGGACCACCTGCAGGCCATCCCACATCCATCACTAGTTAAGAAGATGCCCCACAGGCTTGCCTAAAGGTCAGTCTTAAGGAAGCATTTTCTCAATTGTATTTCCTCTTCTCAGATGACTCTAGCTTGCTTCAAGTTGATAAACAGAAAAACAAAACAAAAAACAAAGCAAGACTCCTTGCCAATCTGACACACAAATCACATGACTATTCAATTCTAACCTTTCTTTTCTTGTTCATGCACAAAGATCTCATATTAGTATCAGTATCTCAATATAAAACACACTGCAAACTAAAAGTCCCAGTCTTTTGTTTTGCTTTGTTTTTCTGAGACAGGGTTTCTCTGTGTAGCCCTGGCTGTCCTGGAACTCACTCTATAGACCTGGATGTCTTTGAACGCAGACATCCACCTGCCTCTGCCTCCTGAGTGCTGGGATTAAAGGCGTACCCCACCACTATTAGTGTACAGGCAATTCCACTGGCCGGCTCTCAGGACCCTGCAACTGCTTACATCATCACCAGGTGCGCCAGGTGTGCGCTGTGGATAAAAGGACCAGTAGCCCACCCAGCTCTCTCTCTCTCCATTCAGTCTCCCCCTCTGTCTGCGGCCCCTTTCTCTGCCCTCACAGCTTTCTCTCTGCTCCCTGTCTGTCTACCTACATGTCCACCTGTCTGTCTCCATCCCTTCTCCAGGTCCTCACTCCTCTCCCCTCCTCCAATAAACCTCTTTTGCACCAGATGTGTTGCATGGTGTAATCTCTCAGGGGTACACCCTGCATGGGCCCACCAAAAATAACCCCTCACCACATTATATTTCATGACAGCTATCACCCAGTTCCCATACTCTTTTTTTTTTTTAAGTTAATTTAATTTTTCGAGACAGGGTCATATGTCTCCAAACCCCAATTTATCCCAGTCTTTAAAAATTCAAATACTTTAAAAGTTCAGTCTTTTAAAAAGTCTAAAAACCTCTCTAAAATTTCCAATGTCTAATACTCCAAAGTCTCTTAACTGTGCGTCTCTCTTCCCCCCTTTTTTAAAAAATATTTTCTTACTTTAAGAAGGGGCACAGTTATCTGGGACTCACAATCTTCTGGACTTCCATTGACCTAGGCACCTTGTCACATCCCAGAGAAACAGGACAAATGGCCAACCCTGGTGCCTATGAGCAAACCAAAGCGTGCGCTTGGCCTTTAAGCTCACTCAGCACTCGTAACTCCTCTCAGCACTTCTGGCCTTGCCTTGCCTTCCCTTCCCCCTTTCTTCCTTCCTCCCTTTCCCTCCCCTTCCCTAAGCTTCTCTTTTCCTATACAACCCTGCCATTGGGTCACATTCTCTCTTCGTCCTCTTGGTCCCCTCTCCTTTCTCCTCTCTTCCTCTCTTGCTTGCTCTAACCTCCTTCTCCTCTCATGACCCTGTTCAGTCTGAACCCTTCCAGATGTCTCCGGCTGTCTTCTCTCTCATACCTATAAAAAAATCCTTCTCCCCAACCATACCCTGGAACGGTGGTTGTGTCCTCGTTTTCATTTACAGCTCTATTTCTCCAGTCCTGCTATCCACAGAACACAGAGCTTGTCTCATAGGCTCAGACCAGCTGCATCCATTGCTATCATCCCATGATCCTGGCACCTCCAAATATGCTGGTGTCTCCATGGCAACTGGGCCACACCTTCACCAATAGCCTCTGATGGGCTCTCTTCATGGCCTCGGCCTCTGCCACATGGCTGGCGCCAAGCCTCAGTCACTCTCTACGACCCCTCTGATCCTGGAGTTTCCACTGCAACTGAGGCTGCCCTAACCAATGACTTCTCACAACACCAGGCCTCAGCTGCTCTCCACAACCCCTTCAAATCCTACAGCGCTCACGCCACCAAAATCAGTAACATGAAGGAGACTCTTACACAGGATCAAGTTTGGCTGCCAGCTTGATGCAGCTATGGCTCTCTCTGGATCAGTTTCTAACGCTGGTCTCTTACTAATCACTATGTATTTCTCAACTCTAGCAAACAAGCACCGATTGTCCCAGTAAAGCAGAAGTTTCACTTTAGTGGTTCTAGTCTCTTATTAGTCACAGCTGATTCTTCAGCCGCAACTGACCAGACACCATAGATTCTTAATTCAAAACATATTACACAAACTGTCCTGAAAATCTTTGAGTGGCTCTCAAATGTTACGAGCCAGTCCTCCATCATCTACATTTCTCCAGAACTCTTATCTTCCAAGCTCCACAGAACAGCCATTAAGCTCTAAGTACCCATGGCTTCTCCAGCCCGAAGTTTCAAAGTCCTTCCACAATCCTCCTGAAGACAAAATGGTTAGATCTGTCACAGCAATACTCCACTTCCAGCACCAATTTATCTCAGTTAAGAGTTTCTATTGCTGTGATAACATACCCTCATCAAAAGCAACTTAGGGAAGACAGGTTTATTTCAGCTTAAAGTCCATGATGGAGGGAAGTCAGGCTAGGAACTTAAGGCAGGAACCTGGAGTCAGGAAGTGAAGCAGAGGTCTTGGAGGAATGAAGCTTATTGGCTTGGTTCCTATGGTCTGCTCGGCCTGCTTCCTTACACATTCCAGGGCAATCTGCCCAAGCTTAGCATTCCCACAGGGGCTGGGCCTTCCCACAGGGGCTGGGCCCGCCCACAGCAGTCACTAAGAAAATGCCCCACAGGTTTAACCACAGGCCATTATTATGGAGGTGTTTTCTCAACTGAGTTTCCTTCTCAAATGACTCTAGCTTGTATCAAGTTGACAAAAAAATAAAACAAAGCCAAAAACCCAACAACAACAAAAGCCAACCAAGACAGGTACTCAAATGGCACCACCGCCAACTCACTGGGCCCAGTTCTCCGGCTCTCTCTCTGGCACCCCTGCCTCAAGGACCATCAAGATGGCATGGTAGCACTAGGGAAAAACATCTACTAATGAAACAGAACACAGAGATCAAAAATCAGTGTTGGAGCTGGAGATATGGCTCAGCAGTTAAGAGTACTGGCTGTTCTTACAGGGGACCCTAATTCTATCCTCAGCACCCACATGGAAGCTTAAGGTGTCTGTAACTCCAATCTCAGGGGATCCCATGACCTCCATGACCTCCTTGAGCGCTAGGCACATACATGATGCAGATATACCTGCAGAAAAGATAGCCATGCACATAAAATAAATAAAAGTAAAATAAAATCAATGTTCACATCCATGGCTAACTAATTTTCAACAAAGAATGCAATAATAACTCAGTGAGGAAAAAAATAAGTGATGCTAGGGACAACTAAAACTTTGAATACAAAAGAATAGATTTAGATTGCTCTCTGAATAAAACTTACAGAATGATAGGAAAATGAAATTTCTGAAAGCTACTGTGACAAAATACCCAATATAATGAACTTATAAGGAGGAGGAAAAGCTTATTTTGATTCAACTTCAGAATTTCAGTCCATGGTCACTTGGCTGTGTTGCTCTGGGCTTGTGCCAGCACAACCAGGGCAGGAGACACATGACACTGGAGACCTGCTTGCCTCATGACAGCAAGGAAACAAACGGCAGAGGAGCTGAGGTCCAGTCCCTTCAACTGTGCCCTGCTTCTTCTTTCCTGAATGACCTAACTTACTGCACCAGCCCTGTCCTGTACAGTCTGGAGATAATCTTTGTTAACCACACTTTTGATTGTGAATGAGTGAGTTTATTATGACTCATATAGCAAGCAAAAGAAAAGCACAAATAGCAAGGAGCAGGTAAAAGCAGCAGGCAGCAAAACATGACCAATTAAATGTATTCATCCCCAAAACACCCAGGAGAGACAACTGGAGGTGTCCAACCGAGAGAGGAAACAAAAGGCAGGATCAAACTGTGTGCTCACAGACATCGAGCAGGACTGACCGGGGGGGGGGGGGGGGGGGGGGGGGGGGGGGGGCTGAGGCTGTTGGCTGCAGCTTCGGGACAAGTGGTTCTCTCATGGATGAGCGTCCCATGGCTGCTCAGTCCCCACCGTGGCACACAGGATGCCATACACAGGGTACCCTGTGTAGAAAACTGTTCGCCTTCTAGCTGGTCTCTTCTCCTCCTGTCACAGGGTTAGGGAGTCCATCCCATCCCCAGATGAGGGACTTTAGAGGACACTGAGACAAACATGCTTGGGTCTGAAATGGTGGGGCCAACCCCCATTCCAGAGCTCAAACAGCACATGACAACTGACCAGTATCTGTACACTCTAGGCCCTATGTCCTGATGTCTCCACCACCTCCCTATACACTGACAACCAAGCCTTTCACATGTGGGCCAAACCAAGTATGGAATACACCCTTGAAACCTCAGTATTTAGAAGGATCAAGCAAGAGGACGGCATGTTCAGGGCTCTAGCAAGACCTTGTTTTAAACAAACAAACAAATCCAGGAGTAGTGGTGTACACCCTACTTAAATAAGTAAATAAATAAACAAATCTACTCAGGAGTAGTGGTGTACACCTTTGATCTTGGCACTAGGGAGGTGGAAACTGGTGGATCTGAGTTCCAGGACAGCCAGGGTCTACACAGTGAGACCCTGCTCAAAAACAAAATAGACAAAATCTAACCTATATAGTTTTATAAATGGCCAACAAACAATAACATTATCTCTCTTTAAAAACAAATTATCCAAGAAAAAGCAAATTAAAAAAAAAATCACAAGGAGCACAGTACATGTCAGTCTATAACCCCCACCTCTCAGGAGGCCTGAGGCAAGACCTTGGATTTGAGGATAGCTCGGGCACAGAGAGAACCTGTCTCAATATAAAAAAAAAAAAAAAAAAAAAAAGCTGCAGCTGTAGCTCAGGTCAAGGGTGTTTGCCTAAAGAGAACCCCAGGGCTCAATCTCTAGTACTGCAAAAAGAAAACCACAACATCCCACTTCACATGCACGAGAACATATGGTATGATCTAAAGGAAATATAAGAACCAGTGCTAGCTGGCATGCAGACACACTGAATGCAGCACTGTACTATTCAAACAATACAAAATGGACAAACAGAATAAAAAAGTTTTGTGGGGGCGCTGGAGAGATGGCTCAGAGGTTAAGAGCACTGGCTGCTCTTCCAAAAGTTCTGAGTTCAGTTCCCAGCAACCATATGGTGACTTATCACCATCTTTACTGAGATCTGGGCCCCTCTTCTCGCCTACAGGCACAAATGCAGACAGAATACTGTATAATTAATAAATAAATCTTTAAAAATAAAAGTATTGTGGGGTCTTGTGGTAAATACCTGTAATTCCAGCACGTGGGAGGCAGAGGCAGAAGAACTGAGTTCTAGAGGAGTGTGGGCTACACAGGTCCTGTTGCCGCACCTTTTTTTTTTTTTTTTTTTTAAAGGGGGGAGAGTTAGAGAGTATGCTTAAGGAGAAGGTTTTTATTGTAGATAAGAGAGACTATGGGCTGGAGAGATGGCTCAGTGGTTAAGAGCACTGACTGCTCTTCCAGAGGTCCTAAGATCAATTCCCAGCAACCACACGGTGGCTCACAATCACCTGTAATGGGATCTGATGCTCTCTTCTGGTATGTGTAAAGACAACAGAGCACTCATATATAAAATAAATAAATATTTAAGAATCTAGAGGCAGATACAGTTTTAAAAAAGAGAGAAAGTGCCGGAAGCCAAAGCTATTTACTGACGCCAAAGCCAAATAGTGAGCCAAAGCTATTTAGTGGAGACAAAGGTATTTACTGGTGCCAAAGCCAAATAGTGAGCCAAAGCTATTTAGTGGAGACAAAGGTATTTACTGACGCCAAGGCCAAATAGTGAGCCAAAGCTATTTAGTGGAGACAAAGGTATTTACTGAAGCCAAAGCCAAGTAAGTGAGCAAAGGTCATTTAGTGGAGACCTAAAGCTATTTAGTGGAAGAGTTATCTAGGACCCTAGGTCATGGGTGATATATTTGTGAGGGCATCCGTTTGTTAGTCTTAGAGCATCCTTGAGATAGCTTAAGAAAACATCCTTACGGTATCTTGCAGGTGCAATATTCAAGCCATGAAAGCACTCTTGCTATCTCCTGCAGCAGTAAATTAGCCTCCCCCCTTTCCTGCCTTCTCCCTACATAAGTGGGGTAAAAATTTCAAATAAATGAGGCTTTGATCGGACAAACTGACTTGGCCTCCTTCTTCGCATCTCTGTCCACCATTCTTTTCACCCCTCCTTAGGAACCCGTTGAACTCCTGCTGGACAGGACAAGAATGCGAGAGAGAATAGCCAAAGTAGCAGGGCTGTAAGAAGAACGAGTGGCTGGGGGAGGAAGGGGTGGAGGTGAGGAGAGCTAGGATGGAAGCATGGACTCTGAAATGTGTAACAGGTACATGTGACACCGAGGGAGCCTGGAGGCTGACATGAGCTTTGGTATACTAACAGGCAGATAGATGGCTATTGTCCCTTTCGCCTTTTGGAGTTTGGGAAAATGGAGTTTCCATGGAATCTGACAACAACCTTTAACTCCAGGACTGGGGTATCCAGTATCCTTTTCTGTCCTCTACAGGCACCACATGGACATATCCCCCCCCCACACACACATATAAATTTTTTTTTTAATTTTTGTTTTTTTTCCCAGACAGGGTTTTTCTGTGTAGCTCTGGCTGTCCTGGGATTCTCTCTGTAGACCAGCTGGCCTCGAACTCACAAAGATTAGACTGCTTCTGCCTCCCGAGTGCTGGGATTAAAGGTGTGCGCCAACACACACATGCACATGCCTCCACACAGATTCACACACAAACATAAAATAAAACACATCTTGAAATAAATACACAGACCTGGTTATGGTTGCTCATGCCTGTAACTCTAATCTGGTAACTTTCAAGAACTCAGGGACAGCTCCAGCTACATAGTGAGCTGCAGGTCAGCCTGTCCTAAAAAGAAAAGTACTAAAATGGGTTTTGACAAGATAAATTTGAAAAAAATTACCATAAGAATCAGTCATGAGAGCTGGGTGGTGGTGGCTCATGCCTATAATCCCAGCACTTAGGAGGCAGAGGCAGGCAGATCTTACTGAGTTCAAGGCCATCCTGATCTAAAATAAACTAAGTTCCAGGTCAGCCAGGGCTATTCAGTTAAAATCTTGGCTATAAATAAGTAAATAAAACAAAACCATTTTTAGCAGTGGCTGTTCTTTCAGAGGAACAGGGTTCAATTCCCAGCACCCACATGGCAGCTCAAAACTGCCTGTAACTACATGGAAACAAAAACACCAATGAACATAAAAATACGTCTTAAAAAAAAAATCAGTCATGCTACTTGGGTGTGATGGCACACAACTTTTAACCCCAGCACTGGGGAGGCAGAGGGAAGTAAGTGGATCTCTGTGAGTTCCAGGCCAGCTAGAGCTACATAGTGAGACCCCGTGTCAAAAAACAAAACAAGTCAAACCAGCAAATCTTGGTGTCACACACTTTTAATTGCAGCATGTACTTAGGAGACAGGTGAATGATCTCTGTTTGAGGCCAACCTGGTCTGCATAGTGAATCTCAGGCCAACCAGGGCTACATCATGGGATCTGTCTCCAAAAAAGAAAGGGGGTGGGGGGAGGCAATCACAGCACATTCATTTTACTTTGTATTATTTTTTGAGACACAGTCTTACCAGGTAGCCCAGACTAGCTTCAAACACACACTTCCTGTCTCAACCTACAGGGTACTAAGATTACAGGCATGTACACCATGCCTGGACTGTGTTTCCACTTGTAAGAAATATTCAGAATATAGAAACCTGAGCAGGAAAGGAATAACGAGAACAGAAAGGGAATATTATAGGGCACGTGGCCTTTTCTGTCAGGTGATGAAACTGTGCTAAGAGGTTGTACAGCTTGAATATCCAGACAATGCCCTGTCTTACCACCTTGGCTGTGGGCAAACACCAATCTACAATGGTTTCTCTGTTTCTGTTTTTTGGATTTGCCAATATTATACTTAAATTTCCTTGTATTGCTGAATAATATTCCTTTGTTTTGATATGCAACACTCTCAGTATTTCAACTGACAGACATCTGATTTGTACTCACTTTTTGACTACTGTAAATAATACACTTACGGAAATCCATGTAGGAAAATAATTAAAGACAATTTTGCTATTGGGCCTGGATACTCTAATATATAAAACTTCTTAAAAATCTCCAGCCCAAACCCTTTGGCCTGCTCCCTGTCTGAGCACCCAGTTCAAACTCTCTTTGAAATGTTTAGCTTAGTAAGTTCTGCTCTGCTAAATAAACTCCGTCTTTTGATTGACTGTTCCAAGCCCCACCCAAAGCTGGCAGCTTTCCATGTTACTTGGTACATGGGATGGAGTAGCACATCCAAGAAAGGAGAGTGCTCCAGAATCCAAATAGGCCCGCTAACTGTTGTGATGCTTTCCTGGTTGCTGTAACATGTTTAAGAATTCTGGAATTTTGGTTTCTTTGAAAAAACACACAGACATATGTGTTTCCTTTTTAATCCCAGGTACAGGGGTTTGAGGCTGCTTTGCCTGTCCGCAGCATCTGACTATGGTTTGCCTCATGCTCTAGCAGAGGCACGGCTTTGCCAGATGAAGATAGCTTCTGTGAGTGTGTGACATTTGGAATTCTGGGAACTTTTCAGAGGGCACATAAATGCTAGAGCCCCCAAAGGTGGGGTTGGTGGCTGTTTGTAGCTGTGGTCAAAGAAGCAGATCTCAAAATGCCCAGTGAGCTAACAGTACTTTGTGCCGGAAAAGTGAATGAGCCATTTCTAGGGGCAATAGTTTTCCTAATCTCAAACAGAAAGAACACCCAGTCTTCCTGGGTGTAGATTTGATTTGGCAAAGGCCACCATTAGGTTCAGGAACACAGATTCAAAAGAGATATTCAAGGTAAGTTCCTGCCATTTGGAAACAGTCTTGGGGGCCTGGCTTGGGCCCCGAAGCAAACGTTATGAGTCATTTTAGCTGAGGAGAGACATGCTGCAGCATTGTCTGCTGCTGCTGTGTTAACGGCCTGTTCCCCCAAGGTTGTTACTGCTCTACAAGCAGATGCTCACGCACAGCAACTGATGCTGTGCAACCTTGCCTCCGAATTATCCCTGATTTGGCCAATAAAAAACGGCGGGGAGGGAGGGGGTGAAGCTAAGGTTTGCTGGTCTGGAGGACAGAAGGGTCAAGGAGAGGAGAAGGAGAGAGGGGTACAGGAGAGGAGGAGGAAGAAAGCAGAGTTGCCATGGATTAAGCATGACTAGAAGCAAGTGGCCAGGAGGAACTTGCTGTGAGGACTGGTGAATGGAGAGAAGCAACCCAGATGAAAACATGTCCAAGTATTTATGGGATGTTGGACGGGAAGTGGCCCAGACAGAAATGGGTAGAGCAAACGGCATGGGAGGTGGGGCTGGGCAATATTAAGATAGCCAGGGGGTTACTTTCTACCCAGTTCCAATGTATAGGCATATTGAAAATCTTACAGGTGTCTGTGTACATTTATTTATATAATAGTGGGTTAAATAATAGCCACTGTAATAATTATATATACTAATAGTAAATATTAATAGCTTTTCTACAACAGTAACATGCAGATGGAAAAACCTTCACTTGGCATTGCAGGTAGCAAGGCTGCCGACTTGGCCACAGATGGAACTCTATAATAAGGATGTGTTAACACCAGAAGGGAAGCCAGTGAAAGTTTTGTGTTAGGGGCACATAGTCACCTACATAGCCACAGGAGATGAAAAACTGTGGATACCATCAAAACTGATAAAGATCAGAACTGAACAGTAAAAGTCTCCTGAAAACCTTGGCCACTGATCCGAAAAATATTTCTGTTTATAATTACCTTCCATACACAGCACAATTAATAGCGTAAAACAGAAGGGGGGAATGTAGTGAGAATTTAAAAAAAAAAAAAAACAGAACTATTATAAGAAAGTGTTTTTGTTTTTATTTCAGGCGTGAGGATATGGGCTGCTTTGAACTGAGCACAGCATCTGACTACAATTCGCCTTGTGCTATAGCAGAGGCATGGTTTTGCCAGCTGGAGATAGTTTCTGTAACTATGTGACATTTGGAATTCTGGGAACTTTTCAGGGGGTACATGAATTTGAGGGCCTCGAGAGGCAGGGTCAGGTGGTTGTTGGTCATTGAGTGAGGTTGTTTGAAGTTTGTTATTAGCCATGGTTAAAGAAGAAACAAAAGAAATTCGATTCAGAGATTTTCCTAATTCCTCTGTCCCCTCTATCCTCGTTTCTCTTCTATCTAGTTAGTGTTAGCGGGTGACACGGGGTGGGGGTGGGAGAAAAAAGAACCTCACAAGGTAGCAAAGACCCAGCTACACCTAGTGGTGGGAGGGGCCAGGTGCAGCAACTTATCCTTCACCTTAGGAGGAGTATCTTAGGAGGAGTACTGCACTGAGGTAGAGAGCCTTGAATTTTGGTTGGACTTATTTCCCATCCTCTGATGCACAATATGGATTGCCAACAAGTTCCACGTTGTTTCTGCCTCCGGCTCACTTGGTCCAATCAGTATAATGTCATCAATACTGTGAACCAATGTAAAATTTCATGGAAGACACAGACAATCAGGATCTCTTCTAAGTTATGACACTGTTAAGGGACAGCTGACTCCATTTTTCTTTTTAGTTAAATAATGTTACTTGAACCATGGCCTTATTAGAGGTCAACTTTTTTATTTACTTGTTCTTTCTCAATAATCTTATAAATTACACATTGCAAACTGTTTCCATTGTTCCAAGAACTGACTGACCAAAGTATGTTAACTGTCTGATCATAAATCCATAACATGTACCTTTCTCATGATCATAAAAATAACTGCAAAATTCCAATTTTTAATCTCTTGCTTGTTTGCATAAAAAAGCCTTTCTGTTTCTGGTCTGGGCCACTTCATTCTCCTACCAAGAGAAACTGTTTGGCCCATTAGCAAAAATAAAATTTTTACCTTGTAACATCTTGCTGTTAGCTCCTGGTTTTCAACACCATAACAATAACAGGGCTGAAGAGTTAATACACCCTTGAGGTAAAACTGTAAGGCATAATGCTGGCCTTGTCAACTGAAAGCAAATTGCTTCTGGTGGTCATTATGAACAGGTGCCAAGAAAAAGGCATTTGCTAGATCAATAGCTGCATAACATGTGCCAGAAGATGTGTTAATTTGCTCCAGTAAGGACATCACATTGAGTTCCTTCCTTCAAGGAGACAAGACCTAAGGGGAAAGCAAACAGCCACACTCTGAAGACAGAATGGACCTAAACTCACAGTTCTGCCTCAGCCTCTCAGGTGCGGGGATTAGAAATATGTGATGCCACACCCAGTCTGTTTCCCAAGACAAGACCTTTACTATGTTCATGGGCCCCTAAGACCACTGGGCTGAAGTAACCCACCCGGATCTGCACAGAGAAGCCACCGCATGACACGGTTCACACAAGCCTTTGTATTGACACGTTTTCATGCTCCTGTCTATTCACAGGAGGGGAATGACTCTCTCACTTGTGTCGAGCCTTCAGAAGAACAGCAGACGACGCTCACAGCTGGATGTGCTGCTTTACTGCCAGCAGTGAGACTCTAGAACGCCTGCATCTGTGCAGACATACACTACTGTCTTTGTTTGCTTTTGGAGACAAGGTTTCCCAGTGTAGCCCTGGCTGTGCTGGAACTCACTGTGTAGACCAGGCCGGCCTTGCACTACAGAGACCCTCCCGCCTCTGCCTCCCCAGTGCTGGGATTAAAGGTGTGCACCACAGTGCTCAGCACTATTTTTTCATCTTTCTTTAATTTTACGTGTGCCTGAGTATATGTATGTGCATACACAGCATGAAGGAGCCTGCTAACGTCAGAATAGGGGTCAGATTCCCTAAAATTGGAATTAAGGACAATCGTTAGCTGCCATGTGAATGCTGGAATAGAACCCCAGTCCTCTGCAAGAACAGGTGTTCTTAACTGCTGTGGTGCCACCTCTCCAGCCCCTACAAAATTATTCTCTGCACCACAGAATTATTCATCTTCACACAAAGAATGTGTTCCAGAAAAAAAAAGAGCTGAGTGTAGTGGTGAACACCTTTAATCCCAGCCTCCAAGCAGACCTCTGTGAGTTCAAGGTCAGCCTAGTGTACATAGTAAGTTACAATACAGCCAGAGCTACAGAGTGGGACCATGACCCACACAGACACACACCAAAAAGGAAAGAGAAGTATAAACAGCCATGATGGCATGCCTATAATCCCAGCACACAGGAGGAAGGGCAGGAGTAACTTGACTTTAGGGCTAACTGGGGCTATTAAATAGCAAGACCCGGTCCGAATCTGACTATCCTTAAAACCCAAATTTCAAAAAGTCTGAAAAGTCTAGTTAGGGGGCTGGAGAGATGACTCAGCAGTTAAGAGAATTTGCTACTGTCTTAATTAGGGTTTTATGGCTGTGTAGAGACACCATGACCACAGCAACTCTTATAAAGGAAGACATTTAACTGGAGCTGGCTTACAGTTTCAGAGGCTCAGTCATTATCATCATGCCCTGTGCAGGCAGACACGGTGCTGGAGGAGCTAAGAGTTCTACATCTTGATCTGCAAGCAGCAAAAGGGGACTGTGTGTCTCACTGAGCATGGCCTGGGCATATCTGACCTCAAAGCCCACCTCCACAATGACACAGTTCCTCCAACAAGGCCACACATACTAATAGTGCTACTCCCTATGGCCAGGCATTCAAACACATGAGTCTGTTGGGGCCACACCTATTCAAAACACCACAGCGGCTTTTCAGAGGAACTGGGTTCAGTTCCGTATGATGGCTCACAACTATAACTTGATTCTAAGAGATCAAATATCCTCTTCTGGCCTCTGAGGTCATAAGACATGAACACAACACACTTACGTACATAGAGTAAAACACACACACATAAGTAAATCTTGGGAGAGAAAAAAGTCTAGTTGTGGCTGGTAGCATGTGTCTTTAATTCTAGCACTCTGGAGAAAGAGACAAGCAGGTTTCTGTGTATCTGAGACCAGCCTGGTTTACAAAGCAAGTTCCAGGTCAGACAGGAGAACATAGTCAAATGTTTGACAATTAAGATTCTGGTTAAAAAAAAAAAAAAAAAAAAAAGAGTCTTGATTCATAGAATATAATGAATCAGGAGCTTAGATTAGAGATGTAAGAACTATCAATTTATGAATGTAAGAACAATCAACCTACAGGCTGTTCTAACCTACAACCTTAGAACTAGTAGGGAAAAAGGCTATCTGCTGAATGAGAAAAAAGGAAAAGAGGAAAAGGCCCCACTGAGCTACCAGAAAGAAGATTCAGAGTGGCCAAATGAGCTAAGAGTCCGATGATGGGAAAGCACTGTTCTCTGCTGCTGAAAGGCCAGTAACTCAGGAACACCACTAAAATTGAGATTTGGGTACAAGGCTGAAAATGCCAGCCTATGCTCTTCCTTTGAATTCAAGTTTTCTTGCAATTCTGCATTTTCATAGGAAAGGAAATCATGGAAGAAACATTTTGTCTCCTGCAAAGTGCTACCGGATCCTTAGATCCTGTCACTATGGTTACACAGAAGAAAGACATCAGCAGCAAGTGGTGTCAATGTAGCAACTGTAAAGAACACAGGGGTCCTGTTGGACAGTAAATACAGCTTAGCTTCCTCAAGGCCTGGGGTTTGAGTCCCAGGACAAAAAAAGAAAAAAAAAAAAAAAAGGTTAGGAAAACATAATGGTTAATTTTATGTGTTAAGCTGACTATATTACAATTAATAAAACATTATTTCTAAGGGTGCTTGTGAGGATGTTTCCTGCTCATAAAGGATAATTTGGTCAACATTCAAACTGCAGCTGTCAGGCTTTTGGGTTTACACTGGACCTACTTTGGCCTTCCTGGGACTCCAGCTTGTAGATGGCAGACAATGGGACTTCTCAGCTCCATAAGCCATGCTAACCCACTCTTCCGTGTACATCCATGCTGCATCCTATTGGTTCTGTTTCTCTAGAAAACCTAGCAGGGAAATAACAGCCAATCCTCACTAAGCACTATCATGTGCCAACTGCTTTTATGAAGGTCATTTTCCTAACAGCCCTGCAAAGGACTGCTCGTTTAGTACTTGCAGGATATAAATTACCAAGGTCCACACATAGTAAGTAGTAAAGATGGGGTTCAAATTCAGTTCTGTGTGACTACAACCTAAGCTTGAATGCTCAAGCATCCCTTAGTGTCATCCACAGCCAACTCACAATGGTCAATGTTTACCAAACTACCTTCTACTTGATCGTCTGTGGCCACAAACTTTAGTGCTACCAACTTGGCATTTTTTTTTTCAACAGAGACGATCCACTTTAAAAACCTTTGCAAGAATCTTTATACATATTCATTTAGAAATTGGGGTGGGGGCAGAGGTGTCTTCATCCCCACTTTTAGCTTCAGAAAGTTGGTACAAAAACTATGGAGTCATCTGATCTCTCTGACTGACCACACGTGAACCCCGGCCCACTCTTTACCAGACAGGAACAGACTTTCCCCTCTTAGCTCTGTCTCCCTTCTAGGTCGCTCTAATTTACTCAACTTTAAAGTTTTAAATCACAGTTGTCAAAATGACCTTCTAGCTGGGTGGTGGTGGTGCATGCCTTTGATTCCAGTACTCAGGAGGCAGAGGCAGGTGCATCTCTGAGTTTGAGGCCGGCCTGGTCTACTGAGCGAGTTCCAGGATAGCCAAGTCTACACTGAGAAACCCTGTCTCTAAAAACAAACAACAAAAAAGAACTTCTAAAAGTAGAGTCTATCAACTGGTTTCACCTCGTGGCACTCCAAGAACACACTACTGAAGCAAGCAACTGGGGGAAGGACAATATTGCTCACAAACAGCCATAGGCTCCCCATGTAACCCAAGGCAATGGCCAATCAAAACTTCTGGAGAGTCCTTCAGCCTTGCATATATACTCTACTCTTGTTTCGTTAAGTTTTTATTGTTGCTTGGAGACAGGGTCTTAGCATGCAACTCTGACTGTCCTGGATTTTGATATGTAGACTTGGAACCCGGAGAAGGTGGCCTGGAACTCACAGAGACTCATCTGCCTCTGCCTCCCCAGTGCTGGGATTAAAGGTGTGTGCCACCATGCCCACACGTGAGGATAAAATTCTCAATGTCTCAATGTCTAGGTCAGGCTGGTCTGTGAGAGATTATCTTCATGTTGTTAACTGAGGTGGGAAAGCCAGCCGTTCCTGGTGGCACTGGCCCCTGGCTTTAGGTCCTGGACTATGGAAGCGTGGAGAGGGGGCTGGACACAGGCAGGCATTCACTCAGTCCCTTCTTTCTGCTCTTGACTGCAGCTGTAGCTGCTTCAAGTTCCTGCCTTGAGGTCCCCACAATGATGGACTGTCGTCCAGACTGGAGAGCCAAACAAACCCTTTCTCTTCAAGCAGCTCTTTGTCTGGGTATTCCGTCACAGCAACAAAAAGGAAACCAGCACAATATAGAAATGAATAAACCTGGACACAAAATGACCATATCAGAACTAAAACAAGTTCTCAGGCAAAAAGGAATTCACCAAGCACTGACAATTAGGCACTGAGAAAGGATTCCCCAAACTGTCAAGAATTAATAAAAACGTTCTAACACAAGGATAGAGAAGAGTGGGGGAGCACCACAGATAAACTCCACGCTCTTAGCCTGAGTATCTGGAGGAAGGGGAACACCGGTGAATATGAAATATGAAATGAATATGAGAATCTGCAAGACTCACAAGACCAAGCCAGGAAGATCACCATGAGTTCAAAATCAGTCTGGACTACAGAGTGAAATCCTAGCTGAAAATAATAATAATAGAGGCTTGGAGAGATGGCTCAGCGGTTAAAAGCACTGGCTGCTCTTTCAAAGGTCCTGAGTTCAATTCCCAGCAACCACACGGTGGCTCACAACCATCTACAATTGGATCCAATGCCCTCTTCTGCATGCAGGCTCTGTATGCAGATAGAGCACTCAAATACATATACCTCCCCACCAAATAAAACAAAACGATGACAATGATGGTGAGGATGATGATAATCACAATAACAGCAATGAGCTGGAGCTATGGCTCAATGGTCACGAGCACTGGCTGTTCTTCCAGAGGACGTAAGTTCGATTGCTAGCACCCACAGGGTGGCTAATAACCCTCTTTTCTAGTTCCAGGAGAGCCGATAACCTCTTCTGGCCTCTGCATGTGATGCATAAACATACATGAGGCAAAACACTCATACACTCTTTAAAAAAAAAATATCACCAGGCATAGTAGCCCACAATTTTAATCCTAGCACTGGGGAGGCAGAGGTAGGCAGACCTCTATAAATTCCAGGCCAGTCTGGTCTACATGAGCTGGTGCTATATAGACAGATTTGCCTCTGAATTTTTTTTTAAATTAAGAAAAATAAAAGAAAATGTTGCAAAATACTTTTAAATGAATAATAAAAATACACAAACAAACCTAAATAAACATAAAAATACACCCTGAGTTCAAGGTAGAATTGTGGGGATGTGACAGCCAGCCCTAACTTGATGGCACTGCGTTACTGGGTGCTTTAAGTCCAGGCAATTGCTTCCCCCAGAGTGCACAGACCTGTGTGATAATTTACACCGAACTCCCCCGGGATGGCTACAGAAAGTTAACATGGTACCAGGCATCCCCTCCTTTTCCCTTTGCCCTGCAGGCAAGATAAGAATAAGATAATGGTGCTCCTGCTTTCTGCTTTGGTAAACTTGCTTCTCAGTGCGGGACTGGGATGAGTGGTCTTTTTATCCCTATACAAGGAGGGGAAACAACGGTCTCACTCAGCTACGGATTTCAAGGATAACTGTGACGGAAACCTTTGCCATCCACCTTTATAAACCCCTCCTTCCTTCTGCTCCCCTCAGCACGGCACGCTGTTTGGCTCTACGGCTGCTGTCCTTTGCTGGCAGTAAAAATACGTTCATTTAACCTAAACTTGAATTGAGTCTACAATCTGGTCTTACCAGTGGATTCAAACACTACAATAGGATACTGAGCTAAAGATATAACTTTGAGTGGCGTGATGGCATGGGCCTTTAACCTAGCACCTGGGAGGCAGAGGCAGGTGAATCTCTGTGAGTTCAAGGCCGGACTGCTGTACAAAGTGAGTCCAGGATAGCTCGGGCTCTGTTACACTTACACACACATACACACGCACACAATCTTGCCTCCAAGTAAATAAATAAATAAAAATTCAGGGTTAAATGCGATTGCCCAGTAAATAGAAGTGCTTTCAACAAGCCTGATGACCTGACTTCCATCCTAGAAACCGACATGGTGCAAGGAAAGAAACGTCTCCTGGAAGCTGTCCTTTGACCTACACACAAGTGCCATGGCATGAACATGCCTGCCCTCAACGCACACACTAGGTACTTTTAAAAGATAGAAAATTGAGAGTTGGCACCAAAATAAATTTTATTTAAAGTGTGAAATGGGTGGCGCTCGGCAAGTGAGCAAATGGGAGGGCTGAAGGGTTTACGCATTTTGATGGTGTAACTATTAAAGATAAAGAAATGGCGCCACGAGTTGGGAAACCGGGGCAATGAAAAGAGGATGTCACCAAGTCTTTATCATTGAACTTGGCAACCCAGAAGTCACTTGGTAGTAGGGCTGTTTCCGCGGAACAGCGGGAGCCCAGGTCCCCCTGGAGCTGGAGGGTGAAGTTACTGTCGGGGAAGACGGGCACGTGCGGCTCACGCCTGTAACCTCAGCACCGGGCGTTGAGGCAGGAGGATTACGATCTCGAGGCCAGGCTGGGCTACGGAGCTAGACCACCTCGAAAATAAACGCGCTTCTGAGAGGGCAGTGAAAAGAGCTGGTGTCTGGGGCCCGCCCTCGGGTCGAGGACCTCATCGGGGCATGGCTTCCCACCTCGAGCACGCAGGGCGCACGCGCAGGCCCCAGGGCGAAGGCTCCCACAGCCCCGCCCCCTTCCCCGTCCAGGGCGCGTGCGCATCTCCTCAGAAGCCGCCTCAGCGAGCCGGGAGCCGGGCAGGAACGCTGGCCTTTCGTCCCCGCGCTGCTTGGAGGTGCCTTGCCATGGCCCCATCCCACCTACCGAGCCTGGGGCGAAACAGCAGGTCGCGGTGGTAACTGCGACGGCGGGGAGAGGCGAGTCGCTGGAACGCTTCCTCGCAGGGTAGTATCACACTTGTGTTCGAAGGTTCGCGGCGCGTCAAGAACCACACACGCTATTTTCTCTTATGAGCGCGGTCGAGCGCGGAGGACTCCTTTGCGCATGCCCGGTACTTCTCTGTGACGTACTGCGTTGCACCCTGGGAAACGTAGTTTTTACTTCCACACCTGTGCCCTGATCTGCTTAACGATGGTTTAATAGATCAGAATGCTCGTTTTCCGAGCCTTTGCATACTCTCCCGAAAGCTTTCATATAAATCAAGCGAACCCGAAAAACCGCACGTATAGAGCCTCGGCCTACGATGTGGGAGGTGATGGGATCGGATCCTCAGCACCAGAAGGAAAAGAAAAACAGAGGAACAAAAACAAAAAAAATCATCGGACTGATGGGGATAACGAAGGAAGGCCTCCAGGAGGCATATGAGAACTCTGCACTTTAAGCTAAATTTTGCTGTGAACCTAAAATATATCTGAAAACATTCTTAAATTATAAATAAGCAGTTTTAGGTTTAGAAGTCACATTTTTACGTAAGAATCTTCCCAGCAAATGAACGTAGACAATGCAGACACTTTACCTACAAAGGTATTTCTTGGGAGGCCTACCTCGTGGGCTGAGTTAGCGCAGTGGTAGGACACTTGCTCTCAATCCCTAGGGACTGCTCCTACCCCAAGTATCTAGCCCAGTATTTCGTACATAACCCATAAAAGGTCAAGATGGTTTGATGGTCAAGAGCACCTGCTCCTCAGTCAGGACTGGAATTAGAACAACACCACAGCACGTGGCTCACGACTGCCTGTAACTCCAGCTCCAAGGGATCAGGTGCCCTCTTCTGGAGGACACCACACAGGTGCGCAGACACAGAAACACATACACAGACAATGAAAATAATTTAAAAAAAAATCTTTCAAAGTCTATAGTTACATGTTGTTCGTCTCTGATAGAATCACAGATTCTATAAGGACAAGATGATCAGCCCCATTCATGTAGGCACTTCAGTACACAGCACTGGGCCTGGCACACAGTAAGCTGCCAGATACCTTCCTTGCTAGGAAACCTTAAACTTCAGCACTGAAACTTTCAGTCCCCGGACGAACAATAAAATTAAAGAAAACAATGAAGCCAGGGAGCTGCCCAGCAATTAAGAACACACACTGTTTTGCAAAAACCCCAGTTGCCGGTCTCCTGTAAATCCAGGCCCAGGGGTACTGATGCTTCTGTCCCCCCTCTGGCACCTGCCCTCACGTGCACATTCCCACACAGAGACACATAATCTTTAAAGTTTAAGAAAAGAATTTTCTTCTGCTGGATCTGTCTGTCTAGTCGGGTGTGCTAGTTAACTTGAGCCGTCAGCTTGACACAGCCTGGTGTCACTTGAGAAGACCGTCTCAACTGAGGGACTTCCCAGAGAGACATGGCCCGTTGGCATGTCTCTGGGGAAGTGTCTTGACTGTTAATCGTTGGAGGAGGGTCCAGCCATGATAGGTGGTACTATTTCCTGGGAAGATGACCTCAGGCTACATAAGAAAGCTAATCAGCAGCATGTGGAAGGCAAAGACAGACGGGGGTCTGTGATGGACGTTGTGGTTTCTTTGTAAACTCAGTTATGTAAATATGTTTTAATCCCAAGTGTGGGGTTTTAGTTTGGGCTTTAGTTTGTCGACAGCTGTTAATTGTCTCTTGCAGAGCGTGGTCTTTGCAGCTGTTATCGGCCTTCTGAGTGCTGCATGGAGAGGGGAGTGGGCCAGGGCTCTGGGGATACAAATATGAGAGCCCAGAAAGAGAAAGCATGGCTTGCGGTGAGTGGCAGTTTGGAGAGACCAAAGACGGAAGGGTGGACCCTGTGGTGGTTTGGAGCAGACAGACAGAAACACTTCGGGGCAGGGTTGGTGGAAGTGAAGTAGAAGCCTAAATATGCCAAATAAAATAGAGAGTTTTAAAAAAAACGAGCACTTCAGGTATCTGTGAGTTTGGGGCTAACTTGTTCTATAAAGGGAGTTCCTGACTAGCCAATGGGACCTTGTCTCAAACAAACAGAGAGAGAGAGAGAGAGAGAGAGAGAGAGAGAGAGAGAGAGAGAAGGTGGCAGATAGCTTAGCTTGAGCCAGTGAGCAAACTAGCAGGCAGCAATCCTCCATATTTTCTGTTCCAATATCCTGCCCTAAGTTCCTGTTCAAACAGTGCTCAGTGACAGACTGTCACTTTGAAGGGCCAAATAAGCCCTTTTCTCCTCTAAGTTGCTTTTGCTTGAACATGGGTTTAAGCCAATAGAAAGTCTTTACTGGTGAACTGGCAACAACACCGGGTGTTTGGGATCCCAGTGTAGCCCCAGCCTTTCCCCTTTTGTGCCTTTTGTGACTAAAGGCACAAAAACCATGTCCTGAGCTGGCATACTTCAGTTAACAGGAACAGAAGAACTACAGAAGCCAGAGAGCAAAGTGAGTACATTGAGAGACATTCCCAGAACTATGGACTTTGATGGATTGGGCCTGTGTGTGGTGGTCTGGGTAGGTATAGTGCCTGTACACTCACGTGTCTGAATGCATGGCTCATAGGAACTGGCACTATCCAGAGGCGTGGCCTTGTTGGAGTAGGTGTAGCCTTGCTGGAGGAAGTGTTTTTCTGTGGGGGCAGGTTTTGAGGTCTCCTATGCTCAAGCTCCGCCTAGCGTGGAAGACAGTCTCCTTCTAGCAGCCTTGTACATCAAGATGTAGAACGCTCAGCTCCTCCAGCACCTTGTAAGAGTTGCCATGGACATGGTGTCTCTTCAATGAAACCCCAACCAAGAGACTTTGTTTTCATTGTTTGGCAGGTGGTGCTGTCTATGTACTGAGTTTTATAGTATGAATGGCACTTCTATCATGGAGGCAGTTGTGCTAAGGTCTGGGAGCCTATGAAGGTCTGGGGCCTTGTTACAATCATAGTCCTCCAGAGGCAGAGGCAGAGCCAGAGGGATCACCTGTAAGTTCAAGGCTTGCCTGGTTTACATAGCGATTTTTAGGCGAGCTATGGTTGCATAAACAAGACCCTGCTCAAAAACCAGGGCTCAGAAGATGCTCAGCAGTAAGAAGAGCGTTTCTTGCGGTGGACCTGGGTTCCATTCCCAGCAACCACATGGTGGCTCACAGTCATCATAGCTCCAGTTGCAGGAAATCAGATGCCCTCTGCTGCAGCGCATATACATACATGCAGGCAGAATACTCATACACATAAAATGAATCTTAAAAATACAGTAAAAAACACAAATAAGAAAACTCCCTTCCATTCTCTTAAAACGTGTGTTTGTCTTTATTTCATGTATATGATAGTTTTGCCTGCATTGTAGGTATGACCCAGTACTCAAGGAGGCCAGAAGAGGGCGTCAGATCCTCCAGAACTAGAGTTACAGATGGCTCTGAGCTACTATGTGTGTGCTAGGAAGTGAACTGGGGTCCTCTGCAAGAGCAGCAAGTGCTTCTAACTGCTGAGCCATCTCTTCAGCACCAACATTTCTTCTTCATTTGGGTTGGGGGGGAGATAAAGAGAGGGTTTCTCTCTCTATCCCTGGCTGTCCTAGAACTTGTTTTGTAGGCCAGCCTAGCCTTGAACTCATGGAGATACACTTGCCTCTGTCTCCGGAGTTCTAAGATTAAAGGTATGTGCCACCACTTGCAGTTTTTTTTAAAGAGCTATTTATCTATCTATTTATTTATTTATTTATTTATTTATTTATTTTTTTATTTGTACAATGTTCTGTCTGCATATACACCTGCAGGCCAGAAGAGGGCACCAGACCTCATTATAGATGGTTGTGAGCCACCATGTGGTTGCTGGGAATTGAAGTCAGGACCTGTTGAAGGACAGCCAATGCTCTTAACCTCTGAGCCAAATCTCCAGCCCCCTTGGTTTGGCCTCAAAAACAAATATAGCTGGAGAAACGGGTCAGTGGTTAAGAGCACTGGCTGCTTTTCCGGAGGACCCAGGTTTCATTCCCAGCACCCACACAGCAGCTCACGCTTGTTTGTAGCTCCATCTTCCAGGGAAGCTGGCACCCTCACACAGACATGTGTGTAGGCAAAACACCTACGCACATAAAATAAAAATAAATTCTATATTAAACAAACAGACCCAACCTTTTATCTGGGCATGCCTTTAGTCGCAGCACCTGGGAGGCAGATGCAGGATCTCTGTGAGTTTGAGGCCGGCCTCCCTACATCGCAAGCTCTCGTAACAGCCAGGACTATAGAGATCCTGTCACAAGACAAAACAGCCTACCATCCTATCTTCAGTTTTCACTTCACTGCCTCTTACTTGATGTCTTTTCAGAGCCAGAGCCTGGAGGTGGTCCTCGACACCCCTGTTTCCCTCAGGTCTTACGGCCAACCCACCACTAAGTGCCAACTATTGGTAGTCGCGCACACTGTCATGGTACGCAACCTCATGCTGCCCCCTTGTGGCCTGTGTGAAGATTTCTCTGGACTGTATAGCCATTAGTAAGAGTCTCTCAAAGTCTATTCTGACCAGAGTGGTCTTTTGAAAGTGCAAATATGTTCATGCTCCGGTACCCCTATTTCCTGTCTCACTTCCTTCTCTCCCAACTCACCCCTGCTCCACATTAGCCCCTTGGGTCTTCTTCGGTGCTCTCCTTCCCCAGAGCCTCTGTTAATGCTCAGAGAGCATTCCTCTCCTTCCCTCCTGCCTTCTTCTTCTTCCTCCTTTCTCCCTCTTCCCCCACTTCCCCTTCCTTTTTCTATGATTTGTTCATTTTTTAAATTTTGTGCACAAAAGTCTTTGTATGCACACATGTTTATATGTGTGCAGTGTCTACAGAGGCCAGAGGAGGATTTTTGATCCTCTGGAACTAGAATAACCTATGGTTGAGTCGCCCTGTGGGTCCTGGGAGCCCAACCCGTGTCCTCTGGAAAAGCAGCTGGTGCTCTTAATGGCTGAGCCATGTCTCTGGCCCCTTCTCCCCCTTTTCCTCCACGGCTCTTACTCACCGAAGGCCTTCCCGACTGGCTCATCCTCAATTCCGGTCTCTCACAATATCGTGAAGATCCCTGTCCCTGTGACAGTAACACAAAAGTCCCAATTTTAGGTAGTGAAGGCAGTGGTTGGGGCGTGTATTTCTGGGACTCAAACCCAGGATCTTGGGCAAGTACTCTAACACTGAGCCTCAGTCTCACAGCAGTGGCATTTGATTCCTGTCTATCCTGTCTTTTATTCCATGGATAGGAAACTCCATGATGGCCAGGCTCCTTTCTGTGTTCTCGGCTTGGCATTTAATATAAATATTTCTTATATAAGGCAGACAGTGGTGCACGTGGGAGGCAGAGGCAGGAGGATCTCTGTAAGTACAAAGCCAGCTTGGTCTACAAAGTGAGTCCAGGACAGCCAGGGCTATTATACAGAGAAACCCCGTCTCTAAGAAAATAAATAAATAAATAAATAAATAAATAAATAAATAAATAAATAAATAAATGAAATTTTGATTAATTTTTTTTTAAATAAAAGAGCAAATGAAGGTGCTGTTTCTTGCTTGGGAAGGCTATGGCAAGCAGCATTTTGGTAGGGTGACCGTCACAGACTTTGGTCTTCAGCTTTGCAGGACCAGGAATTGCCGTCTATCTCCAGTTTCTCAGATTAGATTCCCAATAAAGAGAGACTGCGTCCACTGAGCCATTTGGGGAGAACAGTGGAGCTGACCAGAATAGTCTTGTTTCCTGGAAAAGCCGCGGCATGTGAGGAAATCGGGGTCTTCGTGCTCTCCCCTATAATCTCAAGGCCGAGGAATGTCACATTCAAATCCTTCTCCAAAGAATCCTGAAACATCGTAGAAAAGGCAGGCGAGGCAGCCCGTATCTGTGATCTCAGCACCCGGATGCAACGGCAGGAGGAATGTGAGCCCGAGACAACCTGGGATACCACAGAAAATGCCAGGCCAGCGTGGGCCGCGTAGCAAGACTGTCTGAAACAAAGAGGGGTGGGGAATGCAGGCTAGTGTTCAGTCCTTAGCTGGGGGAGGGGAGGGGGAGGAGTGGGAGCGTGTGTTGGTGGGGTTACAGAGATCTTTACTGAAGAGTTCCCGAGCCGCTTCACAGAGCCCCTCGCATTGCTAAGTTCCACTGCAAAAGTATCGCTCACAGCACCCTCTGCTCTCTTGTCACTGGGAAAGGTCTTCATGCCTGGACGTGCAGGCGTGTCTCCCCGTTTCTCCCTGATCATGCTCCCTCAATACTCATTCGATCAAAACAAGGGGCTTTCTCTCCATATATGGCTTCCCTTGGCAGACAGGTAGAGGAGACTGATTTGAATTTAATGTGTTTTGAGCCTGGTGCACACAGGCTCAAAAGCCACATTGTAACCAGAAGGTGGCAGAGTACGCATGGAATCCAGGGACAGAAGGACGAGTGAAACGCAGGAACTTAGGGCAATCGCCTTATGTCTGTTCATAATTTACACACTTGGACAAAGCCTGCAGTCCGCAATATATAATGGAGAAAATAAACTTCTCCATAATCCTAGCCTAAGCTATATCCACTATGGAGCGTTTGATATATATTTCACTGTCTCTCCTTTTCATGCTCAGTAAATAGATATTTTTAAACATAAAAACAACACAAAACGTCCCAAAGCCAGGTGTGGCGGCGCGTGCCTACAATGAACCCCAGCACTGTGGAAGCTGAGGCAGGAGGGTCAGAGTTCAAGGCAGCCTAGACTACAAATTGAGACTGTGTCAAAGACAGACAGAGAGGCAGACAGACAGAAGCCTGCTGGGGGTGTTGGGTGGTGCTGGGCTCGGGAGCAGCCTCCGAGCTGGACTCCTGGGTGTGGGGGCAGTGTCTGGGACGGGTTCCACAGTGCTCCCCGGGGACACCCCAGCTTGTAGACACACAGCTGGCACCGCTGCTCCTGGCTCTCTGTGTTAACCTGGCAGTTAGTGATTAAACCTGGATTGCTGTCCTCTTCAAGGGGCCATCACCAAAAATTACAGGGCCGTGCCACTCACAAACCTCTCGCCCTGGCACTGAACATTTAAGCCTCCTCCAGGATGGGGCACAGTGGCACAGGACTGTGATTTCAACGTGCAGGAGGCCAAGGAGGAGAAGCTGTTTAGAAGTCAGCTCCAGCCTGGGCATGGAGGTACGGACATTCAGTCCCAGAACTCTGCAGCCAAAGGCAGGCAGGGCTCTGTGAGTTCCAGGCCAGCTGCTCTACGTAGTTTTGGGACACCCAGGCCCACATAATGGAGAGATCTTTTCTCAGAGAGAGAGACAGAGACGGGGGGGGGGGGGGAGAAAGAGAGAGCACTATATCTGTATTTCTCGGCCCCCAAAGCATAATCTAAATCTAAATCTAACCTAAGACGGCAGCTTCTTTCTATCTGTAGAAAACCCACCTAACTGCTGAGAATGTAACTTGGAGTGAGAACTCAAAAATCCACTTCTCCCCCCCCCCCCCCATGAATGCCTACATAAGATCACAATGTTACAGCTCAAACTATAAGCTATGGGAGATTTTTGTTGGTGGCTCAAACCCTAGAGCATTATCTAGGCCCCAGACTCATGCTTTTATTTAAGAGTTCGCCTTATTAATCTCTGAAGTGCTTGGAGTGATTTCTCACTTTGAAAGCTTAAATTGGCTACGGTTAGACATGGATATGAAATTATAACTGGAGCCAGATAGCATAATTTTAGGAAAATAAACATGATGTGTTCATTCTTTCTTTCTCCTTTCTTTCTTTCTCCCTTGCTTCCTTTCTCTTTTAACAATTTATCTTATTTTTGGCCAGACATGGTGGCACATACCTTTAATCCCTACAGAGGCAGGTGGACCTCCGTGAGCTCAAGGCTGGCCTGGTTTACATAGTGAGTTCCAGGCCAGCCGGGGCAGCAGAGTGAAGCCTGCCCCTACACAAAAGTTGGGGGAGGGAGCTAGAGAGATGGTTCAGCAGTCAGACAACTTAATGCTCTTGCAGAGGACCCAGGTTCAATGCCCAGCACTCACAGGGCAGCTCACAACCATCTATAACTCCAGGTCCAGGGGATCCAATGCCCTCTTCTGACCTCCTCCGGCACCAGGCACACAGAGTGTGCACATACACACATATTGAAATCTTTTTAAAAGATTTGTTTGTCTGTTTTTACGAGTGTGTGTGTGTGTGTGTGTGTGTGTGTGTGTGTGTGTGTGTGTGTG
>NW_026596088.1:1478103-1484902 GCF_907164565.1 Psammomys obesus
TGTGTGTGTGTGTGTGTGTGTGTGTGTGTGTGTGTGTGTGTGTGTGTTCCCACAGGAGTGAGTGCAAATGCTGGATGAAGTAAGCTGTGTCATATTCCATAGAGTTACAGGCCATTGTGAGTGGCCCAATATGGGCCCTGAGAACCAAATTCGGGTTCTCTGCAAGAGCAGCATGCACTCTGACAGCCAGACCATCTTTCCTACTGTCTTTTGAGACAAGAACTCAGCATGTAGTACACACCAAGCTTCAAATCTCCATCCTCCTGCCTCCATCTGCAAAATGCTGGGATTACATAGGCACACAATCACACCTGGCTGTTAGTGTTTTGTTGTTGTTGTTTTGCTTTTTTACCCCCACGGATGATCGAGAATAGTCAAGCGGTTTACATTTATAAGACAAAAATCAGATAGAGACTGTATGTCAATACTCATGAATCAAATGGCTACTAACGATGCTGAGTTATTTCTAAAGGTGGCTCCGTGGTTAAGAACACCACTGGCTCTTCTTCCAGAGGTCCTGAGTTCAATTCCCAGCACCTACATGGCAGCTCACTCCCGTCTGTAACTGTAGTCCTGTGGAATCTACCCTCTTCTGGTGCAAAAGACCCACATACATAAATAAATAAATCTATTTAAAACTTTATATATCTTTTCTTTTCTTTTCTTTTTAAGAAGGCTATCTATCACTATGTAGCCCTGGCCGGTCTGGAACTTGCTATGTAATTGAGCCTAGCCTCAAACTCAAGAGATCTGCTTGCTTCTGCCTCCAGTGTGCTGGGACTAAAGTCGTGCAGTACCATGTTCAGGTGTTTTTATATGTGTGTGTGTGTGTGTGTGTGTGTGTTCATGGGGGTCCCTGTGGGTACATGCTTGAACCATTACCAGAGTAAGTGTGTGTGTGTGTACAGACACCCTGAGAGGCCAGAGGAGGTCGACAGATTGCCTGGAACTGGAGTTTCAGGTAGCTGTCAGCTGCCTAAAGTGAGCTGGTGAACTGAGCTCTTCCTGGGAAGATGGAGCTTCTGCACCATCATTCTAGTGCTGGGGTTCTAATGTTTTATGACTATGCAGATATATACAAAACGCAGCAGTACATTAAGGTCTCTGGGAGCAGTTTGCCCTGGTAGAGAGCGTATTTCACAGGGACACTGTTGAAAACTGACAGTGAATGCAGACCGACAGTGAATCAGACTTACTAAATTCTTGCCAGGTCTGTGGTGACGGGCCTGCAACACCAGTTACTTTGGAGGCCGAGCCAAGGAAATCACCTGAGCGGAGAGATTCAAGGCCAACCTGGGCAACACAGAAATATTTGTTTCGAAATCAAACAAAGTTAAGTTCTCTGTAAACAGCAACCTCTTTAGTTACTGTCAGGGCAGCTGACAGCTTTCCCAGGGCCTAGCCACCGCATCCCTTCTAAAGCTAACAGACCTAATGCATACACTTGCATAGCTCAAGTGAAAGTCTATACTATGAAGGAACTACTTCTCTAAAAACTGTAACATCTAAAACGAGAGGGTTTGAACACCTGAGTATCTCTACCCCTGAATAAGAAGAAGCCACACAGCACTGATTACATGCTGATCAGCACATGCTTGTCCGTGGGCAGAGAGACAGTGCTTTTGTTATTGTAGTGTTTACTGGGTTCTTTATCCATTCGGTGAGTGTATGTGGCGTGGGGGTTGGGGGGCCCCTCATGTCACAGCACGCACGTGTAGAGGACAGAGAACAACTTGCAGGAGCTGGTCTCTGCTCTCCTGAGGATGGAAATTGAGTTCTTAGACTTGCTGGCCTAGTTTTTGTATGTTTGTTTTTCCTTTTTTTTTTTTTTTTTTTTTTTTTTAAAGTAGCCCTGGCTGGCCTCAAACTCACAGAGATCCATCTAACTCTACCTCCTGAGTTAAGGGATTAAATGCATGGGTCACCACGCTCAGCCTATTTTTGTGCTTTTGAGACAGGGTCTTAGCAAATTGCCCAGGCTGGCCATCATCTTCTTGCCTCAGCCTCCTGGGAACTGGAATTACAGTGTTATGGGTTCAGGAATAGTCCCACATTAACCGCTCGGACACCAGACTCAGACTGATGGAAGTTTATTGAACGGTGAACAAAAACTGACCAGTCAGGGCCGTAATCTGGACTCCAGAGTGGGACTATGATGCCAGTTTGTTTCTAAGGCAGATTTTTTACATAAAAAAACTATAACCAGGTAACCAGGTGTAGGAAGTCGGGGTGGGGGAACATTATATCATTTTGACTAGCTAAATGTAATTGATTTTGTTTCAAGGGCTTGTTCCAAATGTATTGTAGCTAGACAAAGTGCTTTAAGCTGATTGGCTAGGATTTAGCATAGGGGAGCTCTTGGGGGCTTTCCAGCTTTCTGGGAGTAAGGAACATAGCAGGATGTTGCCCTCTTAACAGAACATACATTTATCTTTACTTTATCTTTAATTCAAGCAGAACATGCGTTTATCATCTACTGTTTTGTTTGCAAGTATTGGACTATTGAATTGTATCCTGGTCTCAGGCACATAGGCCTGAGAACTTGAACTTAATTTCAACCTTATAATCAAAATGGAGACTTGGAGACAAAATGGCTTCTGATATGCTAAAGGGGACACCAGGTGTTAACAGAGAAGCCTCAGTTATGTGAAGAACTAAAATAGGTCTCATCGGAGGGGCTATAGAGTTTAAATGGGTTAAGCAGGTCACAACAACAGGTGTGTGTCTCTGTGGTGGACTTGACAGGCTGGGATCTCAGAGCATCTCTGAGCTGAGATTGGGTTGTTGCCTCCAAATCCAGTAGAATTCCCTATACAAGGCTCCTTTGATTTAACCACACTCACTTCCTTTACTTCCTAGGACACTTCCACTGATTTCCGCTGTCCCAGCTGACTTCTGCTGTCCTTTTCATGCGGCCTTCTCCAGAGCAGGTGCCAATTTTCCTCCCATTACTCTCTATGGACACTGCTTTCTACCATTCAGTCTGGGAGCTCCTTGAGAACAACGTACCGAGTGTTACACATTTTTTTTTTGTTGTGGTGGTGGTTTTGTTTTCATGTCCTCAGCACCAAGCAAGTGTCTTGCCCGTGGCCCGTGGCCCGTGCCTAAACATGCAAGCAATAGAGAATGCTGCCTCTCTGGTGCTTGTTTTCTTTTCCTATCACCTTGTCTCGCAGGTTGAGGCATTGCTTTCTGGCCTTTTCACAGGCTGAGGACACGCTCCAGCCCTGAACTCTACCCGCAGCCCTGGTCCTTACTTTCATCATCTGTTAAGTAGGATCCGATGTCTTTATCTGTTAAATGAGGCTGTTAGGGCAGGGGAGTCATTCTTGCAGAGGACGCAGGTTTGGTCCCGGCACCCACGTGGTGGTTCACAATTGCCCACAATTTCAGGGTGCGTATGATACAGACATTCAACAAAACATTCATACACATAAAATATAATAAATAAGTCTTTTTTGGAAAAGATTAAAAGGAGGGTTGTGATTGCTAGTTGCTGGAGCTCTATCTGGGAGTCAAATTTTTATTCTTCTTCTATTATGTTGTTGTTTTTATTTGTCCTTTTTTTTTTTTTTAGTTACCAGGAAAAATGTATGACACCTATATTTTGCTATATTTGCTATAACTCATAGTCCACTGTTATTACCACAAAGTACATGCAAAAAATACTACCTGGTTTATTTGTTTGAGGTACGTTTGTTTGTCACAGAGCCCAGGCTAGCCTGGAACTTGCCAAATAGCTGTTGTGAGTGACTATCCTCCAAGCGTCTGCCATCAGGGAGTGCAACTGCTCCCTTTGAAAAAGAAATTCTCCTAGCTGGGCTTCTTGACTGTTTCCACCCCCTCATGGAGGGGTGAGGAAGGTCATGAGACTGTCATCCAGGTGATAAAACCCTATCACATGTCGTTTGTAACTCTGCCTTAACTGTTCACGGCCTGGGAAGGGGCTGTGTATAGGCTGGGGAAACATGGGAGTGGGGTGGGGACGGTGCTTACCCTACTGGGTGTTGTAGGAGAAGGAGCACCTATGCCCAGGAAGGTAACCCCTCTTACCTCTGCTCTGGAAGGAAGCTCCTTGATTCCCTAGAGTGAACTCTGTGGCAGTATCATGCCTTCATTTGCTGTTGGGACCTCAGGATAAGTAGACCTTGTGTTTATGTCTCCTGGGAAGGAATTTTAACAGAAGTATCAGGGATGAGCTTGAACTTCTGATCTGGGATTACAGGTGTGTGCCAACACACCCAGTTTCTGGGGAATAGAACCAACAGCTTCAGGTATGCTGGTCAAGCAGTCTGCCAAGGAAAATCCATCCCCAGCCCTGCCCCTACCTCTTAACTTGCTGTAGGAGAAACTCCTGCAAGAAGTACCAGAGTATCAGGGCCATATGCACAGTTCAAGCTCTCACCAGTACTTCCTAAGCACTTGTTAACTCCAGCATCCATTAATGCTAAAAATGAGATCACAGAACCAAGAGAAATTCCCAGTGCCGCCTAGGGTTGAGGGTCCTATGGGCCAGGCACATACTGGGCTGTCCTAGGTATTCCAGGCGACCTCCTGGAAATTTATAAAGGTACAATGAATTATAAACAGCAACACCCACCCCCAAAGAAAACAAAACAAAATCCCAGAATTCCTTGTGGTTGACTATATGCATACCTGGAGTTCACAGGATGTGAAAACTTACCTCTTCATTTTTCCAATGAGTCACTTTTGACGTCCTGCTGATCTGAGTGGAATTTTAGAGTTTTCCCACAAGATCCCAGCGGGGGACATTCACCCTCACTCCATCGCAGAGGATCCCAGGATCTTCATGGTCATCTGTAAGGCCCAGCTGCTGAGGTGGCTCTGACGCTTCAGAGCAGAGCATCTAGAAGCCAGACACACAGTACTAGAGAAACCTGTCAAAGTTCATGCCTGACAGTTTGCCGAACTGTGTGTTGAAGGCATGGAGGATACGCAAGATGCCTGTCCAGGTGAAGAACAATACTCTCTTCAAGGCACTGTGCTAACATGTCCCCATCCCCTTTTCTCTTCTTAAGATGGAGTCTTAGCTGGGGCAGTGGCACAGACCTGTAATCCTAGCAGAAACCTGAGTTCTAGGTCAGCCTGTGATGCGTATTAAGACCCTGTCTTAAAAACAAAACGAGAGGCAAGTTGAATACGGTGATACATGCCTATGATCCCAGCATCCCAACACTATGGAGGCAGAGACAGGCAGACCTCTGTGAGTTCAAGGCCAGCCTGCTCTATGTAGTGAGTTTCAAGGCAGCCAGGGACATGCAGAGAGAATCTGTTTCACACCCCCCACCAAAGAGCAAAGCCAGGCATGGTGGTGAACCCCCTTAATGCCAGTACTCAGTGTTGCATCAGGATTGATGAGGTGACGTGAAAATAAATGAGGGGAAGACCAGTCTCCCGGAGGCAGGCTGCCCTTGATCAGAACAATGAAGTACCACAGTGTCTCCTGGAGACTTGGAGGTGCAGAACAATGAAGGACCACAGTGTCTCCTGGGAGAGACTTGGAGGTGCAGGAGGTTGGAGGGACTGTAGGGCAGAAAAGGGAACTTTAGGGCTACACAGTTCCATCTGCAGAGCTGTTCCCTGCAGTCTCAAGGCTGTAAACACCAGCTGAGGTTCTCGTGAGATGTTGACTTTCTTGTCAGGCAGCTGCACTTATCAGTATGCTCAGTCCACAGTTTCTCAGTTCACCTGAGGCTCTGTGTTTTGGGTCATTAACCCTTTGCTCACGAGGCAGAGGATCTCTCGACTTCAAAGCCAGAGTGAAACCAAAATGGGAGCCACATTGTTATACATCGTTACTAAGTCTCCATACCTTATGTTTCTGTTTCCTAAGCCTAATGTATCCTGAAGACCTTGTTTCTCAACCCGCCCCAAATTTATAACCCCATGATGGACGCACCCCTTTCCTTGCTGACTCCTGAACCCGTGATTGCCCTTTTGCCTTACCAAAATCTGTCTTCCCAGACACCTTCCTTCCACATGATGTATTCTTACACTTATTTCTATTGCCTCCTTTCTAACAGCCAATTATCCGGACAGCTGTTTTCTATCATACTTACCTGCCCCACAGGCAGCCTTGAGCCCCAAGTCGGTCCCCTATACCTAGTCTTCTGTCCAGATGCTAACAGCCAATTATCTCTACAGCCCCTTTTCTCGCTGTGTGTGTTTTTTGTTTTTGTTTTTTGAGACGGAGTTTTTCTGTGGGCCTTGGTTGTCCTGGAATTAACTCCGTAGACCAGGCTGCCTTGAAATCCAGAGACCCACCTGCCTTTCCCCCCCCGAGTGCTGGGATTATAGGCGTGAGCCGCCACCACCCAGCATCGACAGCTGCTTTCTATCAATTTTAACCCATTGCCCATTAAAGGGACCTCAAAAGCCAGTGAGGGGCTGCTCTCTGAAACCCCAGCTTAAGGTGAGGCAGCTGTCTGGCCAGGCCCTTGTGCACCTCTGAATAAAGCTTGTTTAATCAGACAGTTGTGGAAATGATTTTTCCCCCTCTGGTCTGCACTGTGAATTCCAGGCCAGCTAGGGCTACAAAGTGAGACCTTGTCTCAAGTGAGAGAGAGAGAGAGAGAGAGAGAATAATACAGAGAGGAGGAGACAAGATCTTGCTACATCTTGGGACCAGCCTTGAACTTGTCATCCCTCTTTCTCAGTTTCCCAGACAGGTAGAATTGCATTTGCATGCACCACAGCACCAAGCTAAGAATTCTGCCCTCTTTGAAGTTATAGTGTGTGTGTGTGTGTGTGTGTGTGTGTGTGTGTGTGTGTGTGTGTG
>NW_026596088.1:1484912-1510837 GCF_907164565.1 Psammomys obesus
GTGTGTGTGTGTGTGTGTGTGTGTGTGTGTGTGTGTGTGTGTGTGTGACAGAGAGAGCGGGGAGGGAGGCACACACACACTCTACAGAACTTGTATATAGGTCAGAGGACAATCTACGGGAATTGGTTCTCTGATTCCACCAAGCAGGTAAGTCTTAGAAATTGAAGTCAGGTTATCAGGCTTTACCTAAGGAACCATTTCATGAGCTCCAAGAATTGTCCTTTTAAAGCACATAAAGACCCCAATAGCATCCACAAACAAGGAAGCAAAGACTTAAGATTAAATAACTCACCTGATGGCACACAGCCAACAGGAGGGACACTTGGGCTCCAGGCAGCTGGATTCCAGAGCCTTTAACGGCTGACTAAACAAATCAATAGTCTGATTCTAGTAGAGACAAGTAACGAAAAGATAAACAAGTGAAAATTTACGTTATTTTGTCTGTTTTGTTTTTCTTTGTGTATCCCTGGCTGACCTGGAAGTGGCTTTGTAGACTGGGCTAGCCTTGAACTCAGAGATTCACCTGCCTCTACCTACCCCGAGTGCTGGGACTGAAGTGCACCACCACGCCTGGCAATACTTTGGCTAATGTAAAATGGAAGCTGTGACGATAGTAATATAGAGCAGGGTGACAGCAGGGACGGTAGCTGTTGGTGTGTGTGTGGGGGGGGGGTTGTTGCTTGGACTTGGTTTGGTCTGTTATTTATTATTTATTTTTTGATAGGGATGCATTATGTGGCCCAGGCTGGTCTTGAACTTGAGACCTTCTTGCTTCAGCTCCCCCCGCTCCCTGAGCGCTTGGGTTAAAGGCGAGTGTTACCATGGCTGGCATATATGTGGAACTTTGGACAGGGATGTGAACCGCTACACTGAAGAGCTATCTCCCTACCTCACAGAGCTTTCAAAAGGCACGTGAAGTTCTCCACACGCTCTGTACAAGGCCTGGTCCACAGAAGAAACAAATGCCTGGGTAGGAAGAGAGTGCAGAGAGAGTCACCTGGCAAATGATTACACACACAGTGCAAACCCTTGCCACTGTTTGCCCAGCTGGGGTCCGTGTGTAGATCATGGGTCCTTCACCAGTCATAGCGCTGTGACCTTGTTTAGAAAGACAGCCTAGAGCCTCTGTGTTCCTTCCCTGAGGAATAAGGAAATAACAGGATGTTATGTGTTGGCTCTGGGCTAAGCTCTGTCACGAACAGACAGGTGTTCTTACGGTGCCGGCTTTATACAGGAACAAAGGAAGCTCACAGCTAGCACGGGGCTCAGCAATGAGGCAAGGAGAACTCTGTGTGACTTTGGGAAGGAAAAGAAAAGTAGAACAGTTGTGTTTCCGCGTGTCCCACATTTAGGACCTAGTAAGCTTATTTACAATATCTCTCCCTACCACCTGACTCCGACCTACGTCATAGGACAGGAAATATTTTTGCTGTCATGGTGATAAAGCCCCACGGGCCCCAAGAATGCCATTTTCTTGGTACATTAGTGTAGCCTGTGTTTGCTACTTTGTGGGTTCCTTTTCCTTTCTTCCACCCTTCCCTACTCTAACGTTAGATAGGAGACAGAAAAGGATAGAAAGGAAGGGAGGCATCATTTTCATTAGACTACTTCCTTCTGATTAAGGGTGTTGCGTTTCTTGGGGCAAGTTTGGTCTTCACTGTCAGTATGTCTAATTTCTTCTTCTCATCTCTTTGCACATGACTACTTGACAACCAACCACAACCAACAGAAGCCAGCCACCAACCAGCCACACACCTATTAGGGCTCTCACGTTTATATTACCTCTGAAAAGTTCCCAGAATTTCAAATGTCACGCAATTGCAGAAATTATCTGGAGCCGGCAAAAACACACTCCTGCCAGAGCATGAGGCAGATCATAGTCAGCTGCTGTGACGCAGCCTCATATTCCCCACAACTGGGATTAAAACAAAAACATATTCCCATAACATTTCTGTCTTTTAAAAAAAAAATAAAATTACAAAATTCTCACTACACATTAGCTCTGGGGTTTTTTGTTTTGTTTTGTTTTGTTTTTTGTTTGTTGATTTATTTTGTGCTTTGTTTTAATGTTGATCTTGGGAGAGGGTCTCACTGTGTAACCCAGACTGGCCTTGTTGAAAAAGAATAATCTCAGTGTCACATAAAGAACTACAAAAATAAAGAGAACATGAACCAGAAAGGCAATTTCTTTTTATAGAAAGAGTGTGTCGTGAACCAAACCAGGAGCAAGCACACTGGAGCAGGAGATTCACTTAATTTTTATTCTAACAGAAGTGGAGACTGAGTCTCATCCCATTAGTAGGCGTTTGACTTCATAATCTGAAAATATTGACTACTTTATAATCAAGCACAAAGGAAATGAAAGAACCAAGAGCTCTGGGTCATCATGTTCTGGGATGTTGTGGGGCCTTTGCATAAAAGGAGTTACACCAGCTAGGGAAACATTAAATTTTTTTTCATAAAAGTTTTGTAATGTGGGTGAATTTATGGAATATTGGCCCTTGGCGGGCCAGCCACCTTAGATAGTTAAGAAAAAGTTTCTCAGAACCTTGACTTTGAAACCCTGCTACTCTAGCCTCCAAATGCTAGGATCTCGAGCTTTTCGCTTCCACAGCGGCAGTATTGCTCAATGTCTTTCACTTGTGTGTGCCTTGGTTATTTCTGCACCGGGGATTGGACCCAGGGCCTCAAACATGCTACTCTCCACCCTGAGTTCTGTCCCTAGTCTTCTTTTAACTTTCTATTTTAAGAGTCTCACCAAGTTTCCCAGGCTAGACTTGAATTCATTTTGTAACCCAGGCAGGCCTTGAATTTGCCGTCCTCCTGCCTTAGTCTCCTTAGTAACTGAAATTTCTCATTAGTGATACCAGGACCAGGCTACATAATGTTATTCTCTCTTTTATCTCATTGTGAGGTCTGTAACTAGCCCAACGCTGCTCTGATTCAAGCAAGCTTCTGTTTTTATTTTTATATCCTAAGTTTACATTTCTTTTACTCTATCTATCTATCTATCTATCTATCTATCTATCTATCTATTCATCCATCTTCTATCTATCCATCTATCTATCTCTATTATCTATTATCTACTTATCTATCATCTATCTGTATTATCTATCATATATATCTCTATCATCCATCTCCATACCCATCTATCATCTATCTATCTCTATTATCTGTTTATCATCTGTCTATGTCTGTCATCTATTTATCTAAGTATCTCTATCACCTATCTATCACTCTCTCTGAGTATGGATATGTTTGTATGTGACTGTGATGTAAGCACATGGCTCTGGGTGTAGGTGTGAGCGTGTGTGTGTGTGTGTGTGTGTGTGTGTGTGAGCACACGCTGGTGGCAGAGGATGCCTTATTCCTTTGAAGCAGGATCTGTCCCTGAACTGGAGCTGGGCTGGCAGCCTGTAAGCCCCAGCCATCCTTCTGTCTCCATCACTGCTCTCCACAGTGCCGGGATCCAGGTGTCCACACAGCCGTGCCTGGCTTTCCCCCCGGGGGATGGGATCTTAACTCAGGTCTCCCTGCTTGTGTAGCACGTGCTTTCACCCACAAGCATTCTCTCCAGCCCCTGCATCTGGGGCTTTAAGGAAAGCACACTCACCGGGATCTTCGAGACAGAAGCTTGGTTTTGTTTTGGTTCAGGTGAGGGAGCAGCAAATAGAAGCTCGGCTTTAGGAAACGGACAAAGATGGAAGAGCAATGAGGAGGCTCACGGCCTGAGAAGTGAGAGGAGGAATAACGGCGGCCCCGGGTGGAGGGGGTCCGGTTTCACTGGGATCCAGTTTTGCTTTGTTTTCAGATGTGGAATGTTTTGTCTGTCTAACTCCCTGCCCGGAGACAGCGACACAGATAGAATTAGGGCACCCTCTCTGGGCTAACATGACTCACAGGGTTCAGATCCTTCCATCAGGAGTAGAAAATTCCTCTTCCCTCAGGGCTCAGGGAGCTAGGCGGAAGAGGCAGTGGAAAGATTGCAAGAGCCGGGAAGTAGGGACGCTACCAAGGAAACGGCGTCCTTCACACACAAGGACTGATGCACAAATGAGCTCAGAGACCTCGGCAGCATGCCCAGGGGCTGCCCAGGTTCAAGCCAGATGGGGCCCCGGTGCCGAGAGGGGGAAGTGGACACCAACTCCCACCCCTAACCAAACTGACAAAGAAAAAATTAGTTTCCTCCAGTAGAATCCGGCTGGCTACCTTATCCACAGTAAAGGGTAGGCCCCGTAGCCAGCAGCAGATGTCCAAAACACCGGTGCTCTTGTAGACCTTTTGTCTCACGTTGTTTTCTTCAGACTTTTTTTTTTTTTTTTTTTTTTTTTTGTTTTGCTTGCCTTTTTCTTTCTTTTTTTTTTTTTTTATGGATTTTTTTTTTTTTTGGCGTGTATTTTGTTAGGTCTCAACCCTTGGATGAACGGTTAATCGAGGTGTCTGTTAACATACCAAAGCAGACGCTGCCGGCCAACCTTTCTTAGCATCGCCAGCGCCTGTTATGGGGATGTCCTGGCTGGCATTCTCCAACCCAAGGCCGGCATTCTTTTCCCGCAGCTTCTCTGATTCCTGTATAACCCAGTCCTTTTGGCTATGCCAGTATGTTTTCCTTTTTATTGCCTCTTGATCTCCGGGTTCCCAGATACTCTCTTTGCCTTTGGCCACTTGGTCCCAGGCTCCACTCGCAGCCCTTTTCTCCCCTCTCTCTTCTCTCCCGCTCTGCCTCTTCCTGTCTCTCTCACAAGGCCCAGTCAGTCTGTCAGCCATGTTCACTCTGGACTCTTCCAGATATCTCTGGCTGTGTTTTCCCTCATATGTACCATAAGCCTTCTCACCATATCAAGCAGTCATGTCCTCCATTTTTAATTTTTCATTCATGTTTCTCGTGGTATTATTATTATTATTATTTTACCTGTTTGTTTCCTAAAGAGAAAGAGAGAATAAGGAGTTCAGTGGGTGGGAGTGAGTCTGAGGAAAAGAAAACCTTGATCAGAATACATTGTATAAAAACTTTTTTTTTCCAATAAAAAAATAGAGTAGAAAATTTCATTTCACCGGAAGTGGTGGCATACACCTGTGATCCCAGCACTCAGGGAGGCAGAGGCAGGTGGATCTCTGTGAGTTCAAGGCCTGGTCTACAAAACAAGTCCAGGACAGCAAAGACTACACAGAAAAACCCTGTCTTGAAAAACAAACAAACAAAAATATCCATTTCTCATGTTTCTTATTTGAACTTAAATTCATGCTAATTCCTATCAAATTCACACTTAGGACCTGGTTTGGTGGTGTATGTATATATACTAGAAGTCATCGCTGAGGCAGGAGGATCATTTCAACCCAGGACATTGACTTTAACCTGAGCAGCATAAAGAAATCTAGTCTTAAAAAGAAAAAAAAAAAAAAGTCTAAGCTTGGTGATGTGGCGTGTGCCCATCTGTAATCCTAACACAGGGGAGGCCGGTATGGACTGAAAAAATTAAAAATGTAATGTTTAATTCATAGTTGAATTCATACTGGCTGGGTGTGGTAAGGCATGCCTGTAATCCCAGCACTCCGGTGGTAGAAGCTGTCCTATCTGCAGGTTCTACACAGGGCTGGTCTACAGGTGGAGTTCTGAGCCAGCCACAGCTGCAAAGTGAGACTCTATAAAACAAAAGGGATGGGGGAGGGGCACAGATACCTGCTTATTTATTTATTTATTTATTTTTATTAATTACACTTTATTCATTTTGTATCCCCCCATAAGCCCCTCCCTCCTCCCCTGCCAATCCCACCCTCCCTCCCCTTTCTGCATGCATGCCACTCCCCAAGTCCACTGATAGGGGAGGTCCTCCTCTCCTTCTTTCTGATCTTAGTCTATCAGTTCTCATCAAAAGTGGCTGCATTGTCCTCTACTGTGGCCTGGTAAGGCTGCTCCCCCCCAGGGGGAAGTGATCAAAGAGCAGGCCAATCAGATTATGTCAGAGGCAGTCCCTCTTCCCATTACTATGTAACCCACTTGGACACTGAACTGCCATGGGCTACACCTGTGCAGGGGTTCCAGGTCATCTCCACAAATAGTCCTTGGTTGGAGTAGGAGTCTCTGGGAAGTTCCCTGTGTTCAAATTATCTTGTTCTGTTGCTCTGCTTGTGGAGTTCCCGTTCCCTCCAGCTCTTACTATTTCCCACTTCTTACATAAAATTCCATTCACTCTGCCCATCAGTTGGCCATCAGGCTCAGCATCTGCTTTGACAGTCTATACTGCAGAAGCTTTCAGAGGCCCTCCTGCTTATTTATTATGCCGTTTATTTATTATGCACATCGATACAGTATTTTATTAAATTTTAAAAGTTATATTTAGTGTGGGGGGCGGCTTGTGAAGGTCAGAGGACAATTTATGGGTCCTGGGGACCACTGAGCTCAGGTGGTCAGGCTTGGTAGTCCGTGCCTTCCTTACCCACTGAGCTGTCCTGCCAGCCTACAATTTTATTCCTAATTCCTCTTTTTCCACTCTTCTTTTTGTCGAAATGAGGACACTCTTTGGGAAGCCATGGGCAATTGGGACACCTCCTTACACTGTTGCCAGGGTTGCCAGGGTTGCCAGGGCCTTTCCAGGCATTATATTACTGTTGGCCTCTCACCAATGAAGGAAGTTAGTGTTATCCTCTGTTAAAGGAGGAAACAGAAGCCATCAGAGAGGGAGAACACACATCCGAAGTCACACAGGAGACACTGGACTGAGCTGACTTGTTGAGTTTGTAATCCCAGCGTTTGGGATGATGAGGCAGGAGAATTGCAGGTTGGACGACCCATCTGGGCTCCACAGGAAGACTCTGTCAGAAGGAAGCGCAGAGGGAGGTGGTTCAGGGAGCAGAGTGTTGAATGCAGGGTACTTGCTGTCTCTACGAGGTAGCCAGCCTCCATCTTGGATGAGGCAGAAGTCCCTGGAGTCTCTATTGAAGTAGAGTAAGGGGACTTGCTAAAAATAGAAAGATAGGAACTGCTGACCTAGCATGGAGTGTGTCTGTGTCCCCTCCTCTCTCCTTTTTCAGTATGTATGCTGCTACCAAGTCCTGAGTGTGAACCAGGGCTTGAGAATGTGTCAGGGAGTGTAAGGGGTAATGTGTGGCTATGGCCAGGCCCAGGAGGGGCTGGTGGCCAAGGTTGAAACGACAGAAAGGAATGGCCTATCTGAGGCCCTCTGCTCTCCCTGGCCAACTTCCCAAAGATTGTTTATGCCCAGATCCTGCCTGCTCCCTCCTCCGCCCGAGACAGAACTTTTCCACGTGGAAAAACACAGGCGGGCGAGGGTGAGCCTTGTGAGGGAGGAGGTAGCGGAGGGTGTGCCTCTCTGCTCAGGGCTGGTGTCAGGGCCCAGTTCTCGGAAAAGGCCAGATTGCATCAGACAGGGCTTGGAAGGCGGGAGCCAGCCTGTGGTCTGAGGAGGAGACAGCGTTATAAAGAGGGGTGAGGGAACCGGGAGAGGCAGATCGGCGGGAACCGAGACACAGGCAAGGCTCTGGAGAAAGCAGACCAGGCATAATGGCCACCTTGCCACCACCAGCCAGCCCCTCCCGGCCACCTCTTAACCCAGAGGACGAAGATGGCATCCTGGATGAGTATGACCAGTATAGCCTGGCCCATCCTTGCATCGGTAAGACCTGCTTGGCAGCTCCTTGATCACATCTGAGCCTCCCTCATTCTTCACAGTAAACAGCCGGGGGGGCAGAGTGTGTCCAGGTCACACAGCGACCACCGCCCTCTGGCCGTTCTGCCCTTCCCACCTCTGTGCTCCTGGCCATTCGCCTCCCTCTGAACCTCACACCTCTCCTCTGCCCCTGTCCCTTCTCCCTCCTGCTCCACCAGCCGGGGGAGGTCGGAAAGGTCGAACCAAGAGAGAAGCTGCCGCCAACACCAACCGTCCTAGCCCCGGCGGGCACGAGAGAAAGCTGCTGACCAAGTTCCAGAACTCCGAAAGGAAAAAGGCCTGGCGCTGAGGCAGAGCTGCAGGTGAGGCGCCCAGAGCCAGCAAGCAGGTAAAGGTAGCTTCGCTTAGCGGCCTGAGTGTGCAACCAGGTGGGGAGTCAAAAGTTGGTCCCAGAGGGTGAAATGGCTCAGCAGGTGAAGGCACTTGGGACCCACGTGACGAAAGGGGAGAGGAACGGGTTCAAGTTGTCTTCTTGAGGGGACACCTTGCAGGCGTCAGGGTGGGGAAAATATGACAGTGCGGAACCCCGTGCCGATTGGCTTCCATCAGTTCGGATCAGGCTTTAGAGAAGGCTGACGCCGGGCAGTTCATTGTCAGCATATTTAACACACAGTAGAATTGGGAAGAGGTTTCCAGGCAACAATTATCCAGCTTTAGGTACGCAATAAAGCTTAAGGTGTGTCTACACAGAGACTCTTTTTTTTACAGAGTACATGTGACCGTGAGGGTGGGCTCAGAGCTAAAAGGCCTCGAGTCTGTTTTGGTCTCTGACCACACGTAGAGGTCAGCTGGCCGTAAAGTCCACATGACAGATGGGTGACGGTTTGGAGAGCTGTAGAGTCTGGGATCATCATTCTGGGGGTTTGGGGTGAGGTCTAACTCTATACAGCAAAAAGGTGGGTGAGGGATGCCTCCCCACAGAGCAGAAAGGCCACTGGGTCGCTAACAAAATCCACTCTCAGCTTGCTGGATGGAAGGCAGGTTTTTGATTTTTCTCTCCTCCACTGAGGAGACATGCCTGCATGGTTAACGTTTCTGGTTCTCCGAGTGCTTCTCTGCGAGTACAAGGACCTTTGTGCCCCCCACAACCCCTGACCTCCACATGCTCACAGTGGCACATGCCCGTGAGACTACGTATGTGCACATATATTCACCTTTCAATAAATGGAAAAACACTGTCGCCGTCTACATCTGGAGTAAAGTGAGACCCGTATTTGACCAAGCTTCCTGGGACCCGAGCCCCCCCCACCACCACACACACAAAAAAAGTTTCCCATAGAGCCTTTCCAGTTGAGAGGAAATTAGGTTTACAGAAAGGGAAAGTGAGGCCAGTACTTCTCTAAGGTTATAGAAAAAAAGAGTCGGAAAGCTGGACGTCAAACTCAGGTCTCTGTCGTTTTCACCACCTGCTTTCCCTCTCTACAGATGAGGCCAGACCACGGAGAACACACCCAGCAAAGGATACAGGACACCACGCCCAACAATGGATACAGGACCTTGGAGAAATTAGCAGCTGTAGGCAGGACCTTTGCCTGTGCTTGACTCTCTCCCACCTAAGGGAGGTTCTGGAGGGGGAGTACTGAAAAAGTCCTTCCAGACCCAGCAAAAGCGTAAGATAGGAGCAAGAAGCAAGGGGTAGGTGGGTGGGGCTGGGGAGGCGCTCCCAAGAAAGAACTGTGGAAGAAACCGGATGCCCCAGAGGGGTAGCGACAATAAACAGTACAGCAGTGGCAGTTTCCGCGAGTGTCCTGTGCTGTCTTTGTTGTGTTTGGGTGTGCTGTGTCTGGCTGTGTGCGTGGTGTGTCTCTCTTGGGAGAAGGTATCTAGAATGGCTTCCTCGGTCTGCAGAACTGGAGGCTGTGGGCAGTTCTCTGGTAGTGTTGCCCTCTTGCTATGTACGCATGTGCTTTGGGTGCCTGTTTCTATGGTCTCTTCTGAGGAAAATTGCTTTGTTTCTTTGCAATGCCGCCCCAAAGGCAAGCCGGCCAGCACCTAAAAAAAAAAAACAAGCAACCTAACAACCTGATATCTGTTTATTTATTTTGTTTTTCTGTGTAGCCTTAGTTGTCCTCGTAGACCAGGTTGGCCTGGAAATCACAAAGATCAGCCTTGCCTCTGCCTCCCAGAGTGCTGGGATCACAGGCCTGTGCCACCGAGCCCTGCTCTGACATTTCAGATATGAGGAGAATTTGTTTTAAGTGACTGAGGTCTCAAATCCGAGCATGGAATAACAGGCTGGCTTCCAGGACAGGGTGCTTGTGTCATCTGGGGAGAAGGTTCCCCTGGAACACGGTGGGTCTCGGGACCAGAATTCCAGGAGAGTATGGAGCAAACAAGAAGATGGTTGAAACCCAGTGTATAGTTGACTGAGGTCTGAGTTTGGGCTGCTGTAGTGACTGACACGCAGTCAAAATAAGATAGAAAGCTCTTTTCTCTCACATAAGAGCTCCACGAGAAAACATTCCTAAGATACAATTCCACGCTAGCAAGGCTGGTCTCCAACTCCTGGTCCTGAGGCTGGGGTTCTTCTGGGCCTTTGCCACCACTCGCACTTTACCTATTCATTTATAAGGATACTATTTGCATGTAGGACACACAGCACCTGCTCACAGCTTAGTCACACACTCTACCCAGCTTGAAGAGAGGCTGGGGAATGACATACTTGGCTGCCCAGGCATGTGCTAATCCAAGCTTAGGTGAGGGCGGAGTTTTATTAGAGGAAGGAGAGGCAGAACTGGAAGAAATGAGCAAGAAATATTACTCACACTCAGACCCAGCCAGAGTAGAAGGGAAGAGCCCTGGCTTCGGGCCTGGGCTGAGCCTTTGGCTCCTTCTCCACATAAACTGTATTTGTAGAGCTTGGAGCTCATTGTACTTAGGTAGGGCCAGGGCCTAGGGCACCTACAGACTCAATGACATCACAGCAGGCTGTGACCCAGCTAGAACTCTCATATCCAGCTACCTTCTGTACAGCTGGGTACATTAAAATTAAAAATTAAAAAAAAAAAAACAAAACAAAAACTTCTGGCCTGGCTGAGCATGGTGGCACACATCTTTAGTCCCAGCACTCGGAAGACAGAGGCGGGCAGAGATTTATGGGTTTGAGGCTAGCCTGGTCTACACAGTGAATTCCAGGCCAGTCAGGACTTCATAGCGACATCCTAAAAAAAAAAAAAAAAAAAAAAAAAGTCCCCCGGCCCCCCCTCAGTGCTCTCAGGAGGGCCTGGTTCCTTTACTGCTGCGAGGGACAGGACTGGCTCCCTTGAAGAGTGGCCTGAAAGCTGACACCAACCAACCACCTGCTCTGGAAGCAGCTTCTCACCCTCTCTGTCCAGGATGCCTGTGTTGTCGTCCAGCTTGCAAGGCTGAGTCAAAAGCCGTGTCTTCAGCATCTTCCCGGTATATGTCGACCTCTTCTCTGGGACGCCATGCCAGCCTAACAGACTGCCAGATGTTTTAGCAAGTGGTTCTTTCCAATCTCCCACGGCTTCTCTTTCTGTGAAAATTGTCCGTTGTTGTTATGGGGGTGATGAGTGGGTTTGGTTTTTTTTTTTGTCATTTTGTTTTTTATATTGGATCTCACTATGTAGCCTTGGCTGTATTGGAATTACATAGACCAGTCATGCATGAATTTGTAGAGATCTGCCTGGCCCTGCCTCTCTCAAGTACTGGGATTAAAAGAACATGCCACCACCGGGCACAGCGGCACACGCCTGTGATCCCAGCACTCAGGGAGGCAGAGGTAGACAGATCTCTGTGTAGAAGAGGCCAGCCTGCTCTACAAAAGCAAGTCCAGGACAGCCAAGGCTACACAGAGAAATCCCGTCTCAAACAAACAAACAAACAAACAAACAAGTATATGCCACCATACTTAGACAAAATCATTCATTGTTTTGACATTTGCTAGTTGCCTGTCATTTTACCAGGGCAGGACCAAAGCACAGAGTTTGTAAAGAGGGACACAAGGTGCCACTGTCAGCTCTAGAACCCAGAACACAGCTGGTAGCAGGCCCTCTGGGCATCGAGCTTGCAGCAGCGCAATGGGGGTGTCGGCTCCGGAAACCATAGCAACAGCTCCCATGTTTCAGGCTGCTGCCCTAGGGCAGGTTTGGGTTGTTTGTAGGGTTGGCATTCTGGGGGACATCAAATGCAGGGCTACATGCTAAGAAGGCAGCCCACCACTGGCACCAGCCCTGCGATGCTTCATTTAATCCTTACGTATCCCCCTGGGACGTACTGCTGGTGCTCCCATTTTTCCAAACAGGAATCCGAGGCTGGGAGAAACTCCACTTTGCAAGTGTACACTACCTTATATACAGTAAGTTAAGCTGTGCCTCATCACACCGCCTTAACCAGAAAGCACGTGAGACTAAAAGCTCAGGCCTGTCCAACCTGTCCCCCTTTCGTGGTATACCTAAGAATTCGTGGTCTTGGGAACGAGAGACCCTAAAATGTAGCTCTCCTAAGGATGGGTTTCCATACCCCATCAGGGTGCAGGGTCAGGGAGCAGCCTCCCTCTGTCAGAGAGAAAAATGAAGGTCAGGAGCACCCTGTCCCCAGCTTTCATGGCCGGTCCTAGCTGCTGGGCCTTCTAGCATCTGCTTCTTAGGAGACGCACACACTACCACTTAGCCTTGGCCTCTGATTGAAAGCCCTTTGCCTCAACTGTCTCTGGCACAGCCTCCACCCGGGAGGCCGGTCCAGACTGTTCCAGGAACTGTTACAGTAATTCTTAGAACCTCAGATATCTCAGATCAGGAATGACCCTGGGCAGAATGTCCCTCTTCTCCACCCCTCTTTCCTACCCCTTTTTCAACTGGTCGCATACCCTCAGTTTCGGGGATTCCTCACTAGAACTAGAGAAATCACTGACCTCTTTCCCTTCAGGGCCTTCCAGAAACTTCTCTGAGGTTTCCATAACTGAAAGGATTCCCGGCCTTTTGCAAAGAATTGAGAAGCTTAGCATTTTTTTTTCATCTGGTTTTTCTATAATCAGCCCTTCCTCAAAAGCCAGCTTATATATATATATGTGTGTGTGTGCGTGTACACATTCGTGTATGCATATATATTTAGATTTCAGGATGACTCAATGTTAATTTTCAACTGGACCCCTTAAAGGTAATGTCAGTAACCGTCGTAGCTATAGCAGCTGCCATGGCGGGGGCCTCGGGGCTTCCCCTGCGTCATCTCTCACACAGCGATCCTTCCAGTTCTGCCCCAAGGGGCACTCATGCTGTGTGTATTTATTTAGCACTGAGAAATTACCCCTCTGCCTTTTTTACTCAAACGTGCTTACATGGGAAACGGCGTAACCACCCTGACTAGGAAGCGGTAGTGAGGCAGCGTGAGCGTGAGTTAGCTCTGGCCACGTATATGTTGCTTTCAGCTGTCACCCCGGCTCTTGGAGGGCTGAGGCAGGGGTGTGCCGCCTTCTCCAAACACAAAGCAAACAGATCAGACTTAGATGTAAAATTAACTTCTTCAGAAAATTCACCTGCCAAGCATGGTGGCGGCACACGCCTTTAATCCCAAGGGCTCAGGAGGCAGAGGCACACTGATTCTACCTAGAGAGTACCAGACCAGCCCGGGCTACATAGTGAGACTCTGTCTCAAAAACAAAAACAAACAAATAAAAAATCCAACAACAGAAAGTTTATGTTCAGGGCTGGAGAGGTGGCTCAGTGGCTAAGAGCACTGGCTGCTCTTCCAGAGGTGCTGAGTTCAATTCCCAACAACCACACGGTGGCTCACAGCCATCCCATTATGACGGGATCTGATGCAAACAGAGCACTCACATACATCCAATTAAATAAATGAATCTTTTAAAAAAGCTTCTGTGCTTTCCTGCAACGACCAAGAGTCACAATTGTGTCCAGCGGGAAACATGACGTGGTAGGAAGAACAAGGAAACGAGTACCGAGTGTTGTCCGTGGATGGAGGGCCTCTAAGTTACCATAGTTCAATTTAGCTGTTGATTATTTTGAGGCAAATTCTCAGCGTGTGGCTCTAGCTGGCATCCTCCTGCCTCTGGCTCCTGAATGCTGGGACTGAAGACTTGCCTGGCCTCAGTTTTATTTTTCATCCACGTTACAGTGGTGTAAAAGTCATTCGCAGCCAGGAGAGGTGGCACACCACTGTCATCCTGGCCCTCTGGCAGGCAGATCTCTGTGAGTTTTAGGCCAATCTGGTCTACAAAGCAAGTCCAGGACAGCCAAGGCTCCACAGAGAAACCTTGACACACACACACAAGTCATTCCCATTCAACAGGAAGTGTACTTTATTTTGTTTTGAGACAGCTTCTTGTCACCCAGGCTGTGAGTTTGATATTTAGTTGGGAAATGACCTTGAATTTCTTTAATTTTTAATGCTGGGGTGGGGGGAAGGCCCAGGTGCCGCCGTGTGTGTGTGTGGTCAGAGAACAACTTTGCGGCCTTCGTTCTCTCATTCTCCTTTTAACTAGGGTTCTGGGACTCAACTACGGTTGCCAAGACCGCCTGGCAAGTGCCTTTTGTCCACTGAGCCATCCTGTCATGCCAAACCTTGGGCTTTTGCTCTTCCTGCCTCCACCTTCTGAGTGCTGCCCTTACAGGTGAACACCGCTAGCCCGGCATGAGTGCGGGCACCTTTAATCCCGGCACGTGGGCGGCAGAGCCTCTGCGAGTTCAAGGCCAGCCTGATCTACATAGTGAGATGTAGGACAACCAGGGCTATACAGAGAGACCCTGTCTCCCCCACCCACCCAAAATAGGCAGACTACTGCTTCCTGATACGTGCCGTGCAAAGCGCTCTGCCAACAGAGCCACATTCCCGACTCAGCATTTTGACTTTCTTAAGATTACATTTATTTATGTAATATTTAACTAGTGTACACGCGGGTGCGTGCATGCGTGTGTGTGTGTGTGTGTACCATAGTACTTGGTACAAGTGCAGAAGTCAGAGGACAACGAACAGAAGTCAGTCCTTGCCTTCCACCATGTAGGCCTCCTGGATTAAACTCTGATGGGCGGCCTCGATGGCAAGCACCTTTACCTGTTGAGCCATTTTCTGCCTTTCCTCATTTCCCCCCGCAAGACAGGGTTTCTCTGTGTAGCCTTGGCTGTCCTGGACTCACTTGGTAGACCAGGCTGGCCTGGAACTCACAGAGATCCTCCTGCCTCTGCTTCCTGAGTGTGGGGATTACAGGCGTGCAGCACTTCAACCAGCTTCTTCCCATTTCTAAAATGCCATTTATTTATTCACTTGTTTAATGTACGGGGAGGTTATGCCAACTCCAATACGCATGTGCAAGAGGACAACTTGTGGAGTCGGAGTTGATTCAGTTCAGCTCCTCCAACTTGGTGGCAAGTGCCTTTCCCTGGAGCTGTCTCACTGGACTTCTTTTATTATATATATTTTTTTCTTTTTCATTTTTTATTATTAGTTACATTTTATTAACTCTGTATCCCAGCTGTATCCTGCTCCCTCATCCCCTCCCAATCCCATCCTCCCACCCTCATCTCCTCCCTGCCCCTTTCCAAGTCCACTGATGGGGAGAACCTCCTCCCCTTTCATCTGACCCTGTTTTATCAGGTATCTTCAGGACTGGCTGCAAAGTCCTCCTCTGTGGCCTAGCATGGCTGCTCCTCCCTTGGGGGGAGGGGAGGTCAGAAATAGTCCCTGTTCCCCTTACTAGGGAAACCCACTTGGTTACTGAGCTACCACGGGCTCCATCCGAGCAGGGGTTCTAGGTTATGTCCATGCATGGTCCTTGGTGGAGTATCAGTCTCAGACAAGACCCCTGTGCCCAGATATATTGGGTCCTTGTGGAGCTCCTGTCCTCTCCATATCATACTAACTCCCCCTTCTTTCATACGATTCCCTGCACTCTGCCGAAGGTTTGGTTATGAGTCTTAGTATCTGCTTTGATACACTGCTAGGTAGAGTCCTTCAGAGGCCCTCTGCAGTAGGCTCCTGTCCTGTTACTTGTTTTCTCCTACGTCCTATTATACATTTTTAAATATTTATTTTTATTTCCATGTATACGGGTGTTTTGCCTACATGTATGTCTGGGCACCATGTGTATGCAGGGTCCACCAAGGCCAGAAGAGGGCATTGGATCGCCTGGAACTGGAGATACAGGTAATTTTAAGCTGCTGAGGGTCCTTTGGAAGAGCTGCTGCTCTTCTAAATGTTCTAAATCACCGAGGCGTCTCTCCAGCTCATTCGAAAAATATCAGTGGATGAATTCTTCAAGCTTTTAAATAGAAAGTCCTAGTTAGCATCTGTTGTTGTTACGAACACTAGGACCAAGACCAACATGGGGAGGGTTTATCTCGTCTTTGGCTCATCACCGAGGGACGTCAGCACGGGGACTCAAGCAGCACAGTCAGGAGACATGGAGGAGCTGCTTACTTCCTGCTCCCTCTGCTCACGCCCAGCCAGCTTGCTTGCTTTCCTCTCTGTTTAAAGTCATTTTTTAAATCTGAGTAGGTGAATACGGAAGTGCCCGTGAGTGCAGGGGCTGGAGTTGGGCCCCTGGAGCTGTCGTTAAAAGTGGTCATGAGCCGCCCTGGAGTCATCTGCAATTAGCATGTGAGTGCTCTCAACCGCTGAGCACAGCCCTCAGCCCCTCAGCCCCTCAGCCCCTCAGCCCCTCAGTCCCTCAGTCCTTCAGTCCCTCAGCCCCTCAGTCCCTCAGCTTAGACAGCCTGGACTCACCTCCCTAGGGAAGCACTCACAGCGAGCTGGCCCTCCTACATCAGTCAGCAGTCAAGAAAATGGTCCGCAGACGTGTCCACAGGCCGGTCTGGTCTAGGCCGTTCCTCAGCCGAGGCTGGCTCGCTCTTCCCTGGCGACTCTAGAGCTTGTGTTAAGTTGACAATAGAAATGACCAGTGCGCAGGGTTTCACAGCGTAGCCCAGGCTGGCCAGTTCATGATCCGCCTGCCTCAAGCTCCCAAGTGCTAATGTGTGGGCATGTGATAGCACCCAAAAATTCTGTGCTTCCCATTTATGTTTTCAACATACAGTGAGCGGTGAGCTCATCAAGGCCCGAACCCATCCTATGTCGGGGAGTCCCTGCACCCATTAGGTGAAGTGTTGGGTTGCCCTGCTGCCACCCACTGTTTTTCTCTCTATTGTCAGGCAGTTCTTACACCGAATCCACGCCAATAGATCCTACACTTCTCTGTGGACACCTGCCGTGGGCCCTGTGATTTAACCTGATGGTGTCACGATAGGAATTTAATGAAGACTTCACAGGATAGGCCAAGCCAAAGCCTAGGCCTTCCGTGCTTCTGACCCACTGAGACAGGCCAGGGACTACCACAAGGGGACACAAAGATAAACCAGCTCTGGGCCCTCTGCAACGAATGAGCTGCACGATCTCCGTCATGACCTAAAGGCAAAGGCAGTGCCTTTGCCCCTGCACTGTCCAACAGCTTCGCCAGAGGAGGCCAGGCTGGGCCATCAGGGTAGAATGCTTGCAGAGTAGAGAAGTGCCCTGTGATATACCCAAGCCGAAATTAGAAGTAGAGCTGGGTATACAAATGACAAAGGCGGAGGGGAATTGTTATTGAGGAAAAACTTTGTCCCGTAAAATGCCCTCGGTAAACCCCCAAAATCAACTCAGATTTTGGTCAGTATGTCAAAGCAAAACCCACAAAGCCTCTGTGCACGTGCATGCACGCCTGTGTATGTATTTCACGGTGCTGAGAATTGAACCCAGGGCGTTGGCACATGCTATATAGCTCAAATCATTGAGATATACTCTCAACCCTTTTTCCTCTTCATTGACCTAAAAATCACTAATTTCTTTTCTTTCTTTCTTTTTTGTTTGTCTGTTTGTTTTTCAAGACAGGGTTTCTCTGTGTACCCTTGGCTCTCCTGGACTGACTTTTTAGACCAGGCTGGCCTCGAACTCACAGAGATCCACCTGCCGCTGCTTCCCTGAGTGCTGGGATCACAGGCGTGGGCCACTGCGCCAGGCCTGTGTAGGTTTGTTTGCAGAAACTTGCAGGCTGCTTTTTGCTGGGCATCAGGATCACTTGAGCCTATAGATGGACCACAAAAATTAGATAAGAGGCTTGGCAAGTCTCTTTTTACATTGTTGTGGCCCTTTTGCTGCCTCACACTTTGAACTAAATTCTGCTCTGCTCTGCAGATAGACACGTTGCTAATGGGGGAAGTGTTTAGTCCAAGACTATAAGAGAACTTGGCCTATTGACTCCTTTCTTCTCCCCACCCCTGGGCTTTCTCAGCTCAGTAGCTGAAGCATGACCAGTCCCTCCTCAGCCTTACCCTTAGGCCCAAAGCAACCCTGAGGAGACAAAACAATTATGGAAGAGGGTGACATGAAGCCAGGTAGGGTGGCCTGTGTGCTCAGCCCTGGGAAGGTAGAAACATGAGGATCTAGAACTCAAAGCCAGCCCTGGCTATACGGTAAAGCCCAGGGCCTGAGTGGTATGAGCTTTGCGAGGATGGAGGAACAAATGCTGGCCATGGTAGTACATGCCTGTAATCTCAACAATTTGTGACAGAAAGACTGCTATACATTTAAGGCAAGCCAGGGCAGCCCAGGGAAATGCTATTAAAAAAAAAAAAAATCAAAGACAGGAGCTGAGATATAGCTCAGTTGGTACCATGTTCACCTGGTATGCCCAAGGCCCTGTGCTCTGTTCCCAGCACCCCATAAACCAGAGATGGAGACTACAGAGTCAGAAGTCCAGGGTCATCTAGCTGCATAGTGAGTTCAAGGCCAGCCTGAAATACATGAAACCCTGAGAGCAGCAGGTGACATCAACCCACAGAAGGAGCTCAGTTTCTGGGGTTGAACTATTGCCGCCAGCCTGCTTCCAGGTCAGAATGACTGTGCAGAAAAATCAAAGTCTGCTGTTGTCTTCGCTAAGCGAGCAGCTTGTTCACCTCTTCCTTCTGCTCCAGGGCTGAAGTCCCCTCAGGGAGCCTTGTCACCTTCTCTCTACCACGCCACATGCCCTCATTTTTCGTCCCCCTGTCAGCAGAACCTGCCTCCTGGTAGCAACACCAGCTAGAACCCTCCCCTAGGGCTCAATCCTTTACTAAAAGGGTTCACAAAACTCAGGGATACATGGGCTTGTGTGCATGGTTTAGACAAAGGTCACCACTCAGAAAGAGCCAGAGCACGGGGGGAGGGGTAGGGGGCAGGGAGGTGAGGAGGCGAAGTCCATCCTGCATGTCGTCAGATCCCTTTATTTTTATTTTTATTTTTTTAAGGTTTTTATGGTCAGTTCGACCTCACAGATCAGCTTATTTGCCTTTGAAGATTTAACTCAACTTCTGGTCCCTTTCCCTGGCGGTGGGGGGAGGTGATGGCTGAAAGTTCATCCCTCCAGTTTAGGGTAGGTTTCTATGGTGGCCAGCCCCATTCTCCAGAAGTCACCTCAGTCAAATACAGCTGTGACTGAAAAGGCTACTAACCCCTGGTCCTTTAGTTTGGCAGAGAACTCGAGGGGTTCAGGGGCCTGGAACTTGAAAAGAAGACCTGGTAACTTCCTTCTTTCCTTTCCTCCCCTCCTCTACCTTTTCTCCCCCATTCCCTCTCTCCAGGGTCTTACTATTTATTGTTTAGCCCAGGTTAACCTCTAACGATGCGTTCTTCTGCTGGGATCCTGAGCATGTGCCACCGAGCCAGACTTACAAATCTTCATTTCCTTTTTGTTTCTGTTCTGTTTTGTTTGAGAAAGGACCTCAGCTAGCCCAGGGTGGCCTTCCACTCTCATTATCACTGGAAAATGTGGGGAGTCCCGCCAATGTTGCCACTTACTACCATGGAAATTGAGGTTCCTCTCTGGGAGCTCTCAGTCTCATTAATAAAAGAGTTTAAGAACAGACTCAAAAAGAAGCTCTCGGACAACTTTTTTTTTTTTTTTAAGAGTTTAAAAGAAAAACCTCAGGGCAGACAGGGTGTAAATCTCTCTGCAGGTGCCTGAAGGAGATGGAGAAGAGAAAGAGAGAAAGCCATATCCCCCTGAATTGGGCACGATAGCCACGTGGCTGGACAAGCAGTCGGAGGGCGGGGAAGAGAGCTTTGGAGAAAGAGTGAGGCCCAGAGTTTTAGGGAACGCATGCTTAGGGCAGAGGTAGAGGGAATAAGGAGATAGACTGTTCTTGGAGCGGGCAGGGTTGGGTTCCCTGCACTGCTGGTCAATTCACAACTGTAACTCCAACTGTAGTGGATCTGACCCCATCTTCTGGCCTTCGTGGGCACTATACTTAAGGTGGACAAGCCAATACACAGACACATATATAAACAATTAAAAAGAAAAAAAAAAGTAAAATCTTAATGAAAAGAGATAAAAGGAAGGAGCCGGAGAGATGGCTCAGTGGTTAAGGGCACTCAAATCCCAGCACCCACATGGCAGCTCACAACTGTCTGTAACTCCAAGATCTGACATTCTCACACAGACAAACCTGCAGGCCAAACACTGGTGCACATAGAATAAAGGTAAATAAATTTTTAAAAAGAAAAGATTTTTTTAAAAAGAGAGAGATAGAAAGAAAAAAAGAAAAGAAAAGTGACACTTTTTTGAGTAATTTAAGAAACGGCAGACCCCTGAAGCTGCGAGGCTCAGCTCCATGAGCAACTTCTCTATGGGTGGAGATTCTGGGAAGAAAAACTGCATTGTATCATTAAAGGGATAATTTTTCCTCCTACCGCATTAGCTTAAGGTGGCTTAAGGTGGATTCACTTTTCTGATCTGCCCAACTGTTAGCTTGGAATGTTAGTTTGCAGGCAGGCAGGAGAAATAGCTTTTTCTCATGGGCCTCCTGTGAGGTCCAACCTCTGACGCCAGGAGAGGAGAAAGGTTATGGGAGTTTGGAAGACTGGGAGATTTGCAGGAACGGCAGGCAGATGAGACAGATTTTACTCATTCTGGGTGTGGGTTGCCTCACTAATCAGCCTCCGGCAAGCACCCAGGCACGTGTATGGATGGGCCGCACGCAGGCAGGTACAACTACAGACAAATACACACAGGCAGACAGGAGCTGGAGGAGATGAACTCCTACCTACCTTGAATCACATAAAAGCAGCACTCTGACGTCAGTGAAATGATTCCTGATGAAACTCTTCTACACTCACAGACCTGAGCCTTGCATCATCAGTCTTCATCCGGTAACCGATGGGAGCAGATGCACAGAGCCACAGCCAAACACTAGGCAGAGCTCAGGGAATCCTGTGAAAGAGGAGAGGAAGGACAGTATCCAGCAGAGGGGTCAAGGACACCACAAGAAAAACTACGGAATCAACTAACCTGAGCTCACAGAAACTGAACCGACAACCAGGGAGCCTGTACGGGTCTGACCTGGGTCTTCTGCATATAGGTTACAGTTGTGTAGCTTGGTGTTCTTGTGGGACTCCTTAACAGTGGAAGCCGAGGCTGTCTCTGCCTCTCTTGCCTGTTTTTGGGACCCTTTCCCTCTTACTGGGCTGCCTCATCCAGTTTTACTATGAGGGAGGTACCTAGTCCTCTTGCAACTTGACATGCCCTGTTTGGTTGGTGTCCCTGGGAGGCCTGCTCTTTTCTGAAGGGAAATAGAGGAGTGGATCCAGGGGGAGAGGGAGGGGTGTCGGGGGAAGACTGGGAGGAGAGGGAGAGAAAACTGTGGTGGATTTGTACTATACGAGAGAAGAATAAACTTTAAAAGTGGCGCTTTGCCAAAATAAAGTCAATTGAAACCCCCCTATCCCTAAACCGACTGTGTCATTCCTCAACGTGGTATATTCCCCGGCGCTCAGAAGGGAAAAGCAGGGGAATCAGGAATTCAAGGCCAGCCTGGGCTACCCAGACCTTGTTACAAATTTTAAGGTAGGGAAGTTTGGGCGTGGGGGCCCCTGTCTTCAAGTCCAGCACTGAAGAGGCAGAAGTACACGGATCTCTGCGGGTTATAGGCCAACCAGGGCTAACCGTATCTCAGGACAGTAAGGATCATAATAAAGTGGAGAACAGCTGAGGAAGACAGCAGACATCAACCGCTGGCCTCCCTGTGCAAACGCATACACAGACACGCATGTGTACCTGCACATAAACAAACATTCACACAGGACGACAACCAAACTCCGAGTACTGGGATGCGGCGGCTCAGAGGTCACGCCCCCAGTATGTGTGCTGGGAGGGTTTTCTCCGTGGGGGATGGTAAAGGCGGGAATAGACAACTTCTATATCGCCCCCTTTCTAATGCCCAATAAACAAACCAACATTTAGTCCACCAAAACTTCCCATGAAGAACCAACGAGTTTATTAGGGTTGGGTAGAGCTGTGAGCAGGGTTATGGGCAGGAGCCTGGGTACCTCTCTGGAAGGTCTGTAGTCGGCATGGACCATGGTTTCGCCATAGTTGCATAGATGGAACCTTCCTCTGGTTTTCCCAGTCTATAGGCTCTAGCTGCTCCCCAAGACCCCAGGGATATGTCCTACAACAGGGCAGAATTACATAGGAGTGGCTGGATCCTCAGGTGAGGGTCCTGTGGTCCTTCCCGCCCTCCTGCTACCAGAGGACTGCAGTAATGTCTTCAGCAAGTATGAAGATGGCGGCTGTGCAGAGCACAGAGCACCACACTGCACAAGTCACCGAATCTGCTTCCTAGCGACGAGGAGAAAAAAAGAAGGAAAACCCATGCATTGCCTTACGCTCTGGGGTCTTTGAAACTCAGCTGTTGTGATATGTATATATATAATTTTTACTCTTTGTTTTCTTTTGTGAGGGAGATTGCAAGATCAGAAGGCAGATACGAAGAGCCTGAGAGATGAGGAGGATTGGAGTGCATGATGTGAAATTCACAAAGAATCAGTAAAAAGTAAAAAAAAAAAAAAAAAAAAAAAAAAAAAACCTCAAACCACTGCTACTGGACCAAACCGTATCTATATAATGCCACATACCATTGTTACCTTGGGTCAGAATGACGGAGAAGCACTCCAAGAGTACAGATGGAACCAATGCTACTAACCTAGAAACAACCAGGCAAGGAAACTCACACAGGGCTGAGAAATATACCACCTGACTGACAGAGGTCTCCCTACCAGCGGAGAGGCTAATAGGGAACGCTCGCCCCTTATAGGATCTCAGACCCGCAAAACGCCTCATTCACAAATGGCTCTGCCACGGTGACAAGCAACGTGGTTGTCTGAAAGCTGCCTTCAGACCCTCCGTTGGTAAAACCAACACAGAGGGTGGCCCATCCAAGTCTGATGCATGCAGAAGCCCAGGAGGCAAGGAAGGCTACACAGCAAGCCTCAAAGGAAGGCCACCAGATTGCACGCGTACTCCCTGACTCTTGGGCCTTGGCGATCTGGTCTCAAAAATGGGAAAAAGACCTTCGGTCTAAAGAGGACTGTTTTGTTTTGTTTTTGTTTGTTTGGGTTTTTTTGTTTTGTTTTGTTTTTTGGTTTTTCATGGTTTCACTGTGTAGCCCTGGCTGTCCTGGAACAGCTCTGTAGACCAGGCTGGCCTCAAACCTGTACCTGCTACAGATTTAGTTCAAACCTTCCTCATCCACCCACATAACAAGCGGCTCCTAAATCCTAGTCCATATCAATGTCTTGTTTGTTCCTTTAACAACTCTGATGTCCTTATGCACCATAATAAAACTATAACACAGAAAGGCCAAACACAGTCACTGCTTAACCAAGACTGTACCTGCTTAATTGGGCCCTGGAAAGTATGTGTTGGGAATTTTTACCAAATGTCCTCTTTCTCCTTGATACTTAACAGCACTGCTGAAATTTTGGGAGAATATGACATTCTGAAACCACACACACACACACAAAAAGTCCTACAACAAATTTCAAATAACCTAAAAGATGACTAAAAAGTAGAAGTTGGTAAAGCAGCTCAAAAACAATGATAGCCTAAATTCTCACACAGAACAAACACATGACTTCACCACTGTGGTGCCTGTCCTCAAAATAACACAGGATGTTGAAGGCGTTAGCGAACCATGCCAGTTAACTGCATGGCTTCTGAGACCCCCGGACTGGCTTCTTGTAAAGCTCAGGCTTGGATTTCTCACCCAAGGCTGGTCCTGACTTTGGGACAAAGAGACTGGTGGTATTATAAAACTTCCGAATTTGGCTGTGTCATTGTTTGCTTTTATTTATATGCGATGGTAGTAAGACATGTTATTTCAAAACCCCTAAATGTTAGAGCATCCTGAGGGCCAGGGGCATTGAGAGGCGTATCAGGCACCTGAGATTGTAAGGTGTGCCAAATGATCTCTGTTTGTTTGTTTGTTTCTCGAGAGCATCTCTCCATGTAGTCCTAGAAGAGCAACGGGGTGGGATGTAAGGAAAATAACTTAAAACCATTTTGTGTGACTCAAAAATCATTTCAAGTAACTAAGGGTAATACAATGCACGTGAGATACCAGTTTGCTGCCAGCGCTGACAAAGGCTGGACCTCAGAGGTGAGCCACTGAGAGGGCATCTGGCAGCTCAGATACCTAGCCCAGGGCAGACCTTGATGGGCTAAGGAACTAACCCCAAGCTGGCACTGATAAGCTAGTGAACTAGTCCCAAGCTGCGAGCCCTCTCAGTGCAAAGCTACCACCCAGGGAAATTAAAAAATTAGAACTTTAGGAGTGGGTCTCCAGGACCACACAGCTTTCCTAGCCTCTGTGTCGATACCCATCTACAAAAAGACTTGAGGCTCTGTGCGTGACCCTTGAACTTCCAGTGCTGCCGCTTAGCCCACACAGGCCGGCCTGTCAGCGCTAGCCACTGGCCTATGCTCTCAAGACTCTGTCAGTGCCATCCTCCCAGTCTTCCACAGCTGAAGGACTTGGCAGTCATGGGTCGATCCACTCTTGCTTCCAAAGGGTCCTCACCAGAGAAGTTTCCCCTGCAGCAGCATTTCTGCCTAAACAACTGTCCTTTGCTTGGAGAGATGCCTGTTTAACTTCTCTGTCAGGGAAGTTACATCTCTGACATCATAAGGAATGCGTCTGTGAATAAACCTAGCATACTCGAAAGGCAAATCTTACATGGACGTCATAAGTGCTGAGGCCTTCTAGCCCATAGGCTGTGCTGTCTGCATCCAGGCTGACACTGAACTCCGGACCTCATGCCTCCAAGTGCTGGAGTTAAAGGCTTACATCACTACACCTGCCTATGATGTCTGTTTTGTCTGTCTGTAGCCTTGGCTGGCCTGGAACTTGGTATGTAGAGCAAAGCTGGCCTCCCGGAGATCCTGCATCTACCTCAGTCCTGAGGTTGAAGGAATGCACTACCCAATCCCAGGGCAGACAGCAAAGAAGAGGTGCTCCAGGAGCACTCCCCATCGCCCCAACCACCACCAGTGATCCTGAGAGCTACCAGTCACTTAACCGAGGAGGCCACTCTTCAGAGCGAGGGCCAGCAGCCAGCTCTGTCATCTGGACACACTTCTCTTCCTTTTCTGACCATGAAAAGGCCCTTCTGGCTGCACAAGGGAATCCCCAGGCTTCGGTCTGTCCTCCGTCCCCTTGACTAAATGCACTCTCCTCCCAGCTCTTGCAAACACGCTTCAGTTATGTAATTAACCCTCCACCACAGTTCCATCATGGAGTGTTCTTACCAGCTCTTTACAGCTTTGTCCTATCCTCTTTTTCCTTAAAAAAAAAAAAAAGCCATTTTGGAGGGTTTTGTTTGATTTTTAAATGAGCATTTATTATTTGACGAATCGTGCTCGAGTCCTGACCATACTAGAAGCTATGGATGCAGCGGTACCCGGAGAGACATTTCATTCTTGAAGGAACTTTCATAAACAACACGGCAGGATTACAAGAGAACAAACAGATAACAATCTCACCACACTGTGCATTTTACAGTACCTCGGCTAAGAGAAGCTTCGTCTTCATCGAGAGGCTTTTAAGCAAGGCCGGAAGGAAGTCCTGTCCTGCAGCAATTCCTGTTCATTCCTTAAGAGGGCATTGGCATGCATCTGACGCATTATACTGCAACATATTTATTGAGCGGCTGGTTTGTCCTCTGCCATATCTTTGCTGCCTGGACGTAGTAATAATATTTATTTAATAAATATTTACAGACTAAATGAATTGTGTTAAGAATAAAATAAAACTGGTTGTGGTGGCAGATGCTTTTAATTCTAGCACTCGGGAGTTTGAGGCCATCCTGGTCAACATAAAAAGTTCCGGGACAGTCAGAGTTGCATAATAGAGAGACTGTCAAAAAGACCGAACACACACACACACACACACACACACACACACACACACACACACACAC
>NW_026596088.1:1510847-1520847 GCF_907164565.1 Psammomys obesus
CACACACACACACACACACACACACACACACACACACACACACACACGATTGATATTGATGGATAAAAAGATATCAAAAAATATTTTTTCTTTGGAGAACACTGAGGCAGGATGATTATGTGTTCTGGGTCAGCCTAGACAGCACAGTGAGACCCCTTATTTAAGAATGAGGCAGCCAAGCTGGTATCTCAGCCTTTGATTCCAGCACTCCCAGAGGCAGAGGCAGTCGGATCCGCTGTGGGTTCGAAGGCTAGCCTGGTTTATAAAGGGAGTCCAAAACAGCCAAGGCTAAACAGAGAAACCCTGTCTCAAAACAAAAACAAAAAGAGAGAGAGAGAAAGAAGGAAAAAAAAAACAGGAAGGAGGAGGTGGAGGAAGCAGCGGCAAATACCCAGGCAGTGGTGTCAAACTAAACCTCTGAGCCTGTAGGCTAGCCTCAATTAAATGTTTTCTTATAAGAGTTGTCATGATCACAGTGTTACTTCAAAGCAATAGAAACTAAGACAAGACCCATATTCAGGTCCTGTCTGCAAACTTGACCTACATGTGAAAGAAACATTAAACGCAGCCAGGCATAGTGGCACACGCCTTTAATCCCAACACTAGGGAGACAGAGGCAGTTTGAGTTTGAGGCCAGCCTGGTTTACAGAGTGAGTTCTAGGACATCCAGGGCTACATAGAGAAACTCTGTCTCAAAAAACAAAACAAAAACAAAAAGCAGAAAAAAAACCTTTTTTTTTGTTTTAGTGCTGGGAATTAAATCATGTATTTTTATGGGTTAGGTTCTGCTCATGGCTTAGATGTGTGGTTCTGACTCCCAACACCTCACAATCTCACTAACCTTCAGTCAGGGTGCTGGGAGAAGTATGTAGTCAGCTGAAGGCTCAGGACTGGAGCAAGATCTGCTTGCTCACTCAGTCAGTGTGAGCAGCAGGCCTTCAGCCCCTGACTCAGTCACTGTGAGCCTCAGTCCCCACTGAACATGATCAGACATTTTTTGGTTTTGTTTTAAAGTTTATTTATTTTTGTTTGCTGGACTTGCGTGGTTTGCCTGCATGTGTCCTCAAAGGCCAGCAGAGAGCATAGAGTGGCAAACAGTTGTGAGCTGTCTGCCGTGTTTGCTGGGAATCAAACCCGGGTCCTCCTCGAGAGCAGCAAGCACTCTTAACTGCTGAGCCATCTCTCCAGCCCCTACTGGTCAGTTCATTTGTGTTGCTATTAAAAAACAAAAGCAAAACACAAAACAAACAAACAAAAAACCAGATTGGATATTTTAAACAAAGGAGTTTAATCAGAGGGTAGGAAAAAACAATCAAAATTTTACCACTCAGGAAGATCTAGTTCAAGGACTGTATTGCATACAACCTCATTTTAAAAAGCTAGCCAGGTGTGATGGATATGCCTTCAATCTCAAAAATAGGGAGGCAGAGGCAGGCAGATCTCCGTGAGTTCAAGACCCACCCAGTCTACATAGTGAGTTCTAGGACAGCCAGAGTTACATAGTGAGACCATGTCTCAAACAAACAAAGCTCTTTATTTTTCAAGTAAAAGAAAAGAGACTTATTTAACTTGTAATTATTATGGCTGGGATAGCCAAGAGAACAGTTTCACTGTCTGGTGGAGAGCATCCAGTGGTGTCACACATGAAGGCTGGCCTCACGTGGGGCAGGCAGAGCTGTCACATGGTAGGGAAGGAATCAAGGCACGAGGAGTAGCCAGCTCCCTCTTCCGCCTCCTTTTAAGACAAGATCTCACCATGCAGCTCAGACTACCCGCGACCTCACTCTCCATGCCGAAGCCAGACATGGTAGAACATGCTTGTAATCCCAGCACTCTGGAAGTCAGAGGCCGTGGATCTCTTTGCATTCAAGTCCAGCCTGGTCTACAAAGCAAGTCTACGACAGCTAAGGGTACACAGAGAAACCCTGTCTCAAAAAAGAACAAACAAAAACAAAACAACTCTTCAGTGCTGGGTTTACTGACAATCACTCTCGCAAGAGACTCTTCCGTGCCTGGAGGCCCATTACCTTTGCCTTTTCCTTATTCTTTTTCTTAGAAATGAGTCGCTAAGTCTAGTCTGCTTCTCTCACCGTCTGCAAAGCTCAACAGTGTAGATATACGGTGGGCAGAGAAGATTAGAGCTGAGTCCATAAGGCCCTTATCACTCTCAGGAAGAAATGTGGGAAGGATGTAAACAGTCTGGCTTCTGAGGTGCACCAGTGCGTGCTTAATCAAGGTGGGGAACAGAGAGAGGAAGCCGCCGCGCCGTTATTCGGACAGGAATGGAGTCCGAAAGGAGTGACCTATGACACAGAAACAGTGACTAACAAGCCAGTGAGCTTTGAAAGGATATCTGGCCAGCATGGGACACAGCAGCCGTTCGGCCCCTCTGCCCGGCTCTGGCCTTCACATCAACAGTCAACAGACAATTCAAAATAGAGATCCAAGTGTCGGGTTATGAAGCCGTTTGTGCTGAGTGGGAGGGTCATTACAGATAAAACCAGACACCTCACACCTCTGCCTCTGAGTACTGAGATTGTAGGTATGAGCCACCAGAGCAGCTGGACATTCAGTTTAAGGGACTCCCATGAAATGGACAACTTCCCCAGCCTAAGACTGGCCTCTCGTACTACAGAGTGGACCCAGCATTACTTACAGGCTTCTTACAAACCTAGGAGACCATTTGCAAATGTTCCTTCACTCTGGGACAGGGAAACTATGGGGACGTAGGAAGGAAAGGGGACCGTCACTCCAGAGTCTGGATCAGACACTAATTAGAATGGTAAGATAGATTTTGTTTGTTTACAGAGTGCTGGGCCTTAAGACCAGGGCCTCAGAGATTCCAGGGAAATGATCTCTCCCTTAGCCACATCCCAGTCCTGGTGGGGACAGATCCGGCCCAGTAATAAACTATCGAAGCTGAGTTCAGTATTGAATTGAACTCAACTCTGGCTTCTTTTTTATTATTATTAATTTTTTTATGAATTACAATTTATCCTTTTTGTATCGAAGCTGTAGCTCTCTCCCCTCATCCACTCCCAATCCCACCCTGCCTCCCTCATCTCCTCCCATGCCCCTCCCCAAGTCCACTGATAGGGGAGGTCCTCCTCCCCTTCCATCTGACCCTGGCTTATCAGGTCTCATCAGGACTGGCTGCTTTGTCTCCCTCTGTGGCCTGGTCAGGCTGCTCCCTACTACTCCCCCATCAGGGGGAGGTGATCAAAGAGCCAGCCATTGAGTTCATGTCAGAGACAGCCCCTGTTCCCCTTACTAGGAAACCCACTTGGAGGCTGAGCTGCCAAGGGCTACATCTGTGCAGAGGTTTTAGTCAGCTCTGGTTTCTTCAGAGAGACTGAGAATCCTGGGAAGAGGCATGCAATGAGCTCAGCGGAAGCGAACATCACAGAGACTGGAAAGGAAGTGTTGGCTCACGGGAAACCCACTGGGGTTTGGTTAAGCAGTGGTTATGGAGCCACACACCTCCAAGGCTGAGAGACAGGGGCCTCATCTTCACATTGTAGCTAGGACAAACAATATCGTTTTCATGTCCAAACAAGTTCTCCTTATGTAACTCAGGATAGCCTTGCTCGATTTATAGGAATGTACATCTAAGTACATGAAAGTACCCGACTCCACCAAGACAGGCCGGCAGGTAGACAGACAAAACATAGGAACATCACACACACACACACACACACACACACACACACACACACACTTGGCTTTTTGAGTCAAAACAAAGTCTTACATTTAGCCAAGGTGAACCTGGGACTAGCCATCCTCTTGCCCCAACCTCCTGGGGCTGGCATAACAGGGGGATGCCTCCGTGCTCAGCAACAGTAAATTCTCTTGGCTGCCTTGAGTTTTCTGAGGTGGGCACTGTAAGCGGAGCTAGGGAAACACCAGGGACCATAACTTGAGCTGTCAGAAAGTGTTTACTCAAATCTTTGTAAGTATGGATTCTAATGGAGAAGGGGCCCAGAGGCTAGAGTTTGAACACAGACCTAGGACCTGGTTTAGGCTGTCCAGGCACTCTCCTCCCACCTCAGGTCAAAAGCTCAGAGGCCAGGGCCGCTCCTCTGGGTGGCCCCATTGTCTCACTAAACTCCAGGTCTGTGCTCTCCTTGTTCAGAACGGCCTATTTTAGGATGTTCTGTGTCTACATATTCCCTTTGAATGAAGGAAAAAAGCTCTCTGGGATTGGCTTTGTGGCTTCTATTGGAGTTGGCAGGACCTGCCCAGCTCTCCTTCTTCAGGAACAAGTGGTCTTCTGGGCTCAAACCACAAAGATGGCATGAGGCCCCTGAACTCTTAACTAACCAGCCCTAAGGGGCGGAACCAGTCTATCCACAACACCTACCGCCTGCAGAGCAAGTGTGACCCGGAATGAGGGTAGAGGGGAAGCTTGGGGGAGCTTCCTTCCTGATGGCCTGGCCCTCCACGGTTCATCTCTCTGCTCCCGAGGGCTTGCTGGTGTTTCCTGTGAAAGCCTGAAATGTATTTACGCGTGCATCTGACCAGAAGAGCAATAGCAGAATGAGAGGGCACCGTCGAGAGAGTCCTGGTGGAGAATGCGTGGGCCCCCCCCGGGGGGGGGCTGGGAAACTCCAGGGCTTCTGCCCTGCCTCCTTTGCCCCCACGGGCGCTTCCCTGTCTGCTTCATGCTCTGACTTCTGCTGACCACAGTCATCGCAAACCCATCTCCAGTGATGAGCGACGCCAGCCCCCAGGCGTAAATATTTCTTTCTTTTTTTTTTTTTTTTTTAAGTATTTTAAAAACATTAAGGGTAAACCAGGTGTGGTGGTGCACGCCTTTAATCCCAGCACTCTGGAGCAGGCAAATCTCTGAGTTCGAGGCCAACCTGGACTACAAAGCAAGTGGCAGGACAGCCAGAGCTACACAGAGAAACGCTGTCTCAAAAAGCCATATATATATATACACACACACACACACACACACACACATATGACTAGGGGATATGCACGTGTGAGTGCAGAGGCCCAAGGAGGCCAGAAGAGGGGCTTGAATTCCTTGGAACTAGAGTGGCAGGGGGTTCTGAGTCACCTGACCCAAGTTCAAGAGCAGAACACCTTCTTAACCACCTAGCCATGTCCCTGCCCACTGGTGTGCATTCTTGTTTTTGATTTTGGCTTTTTTTTTTTTTTTTTTTTTTGAGACAGGTTCTCTCTACATAGCCCTGGCTGTCCTGGAAGTCTCCGTGTAGAGCAGGCTGGCCTCGAACTCACAGAGATCTGCTTGCCTTGATCTCCTAAGTGCTGGGATTAAAGGTGTATGTTCAGCCTGAGTGTACTTTTGAGCCAGTCAGTTGGGGTCTAGTTTCAGTTCTGCCCATGTATCTCAACCTCATCTTCCTCACCTCTAGACTAGTTTGCTTTGGGGATTACATGTGCTTATGTCTGAAGCACTGTTACAGCCATGTCCGGCATGTAGATAGGTTCAGCATGGTAGCACGCATGCTCAGTCCCAGCGCTCAGGAGACAGTCAGGTAGAACTCCGTGATTGGAGGCCAGCTTGGTCTACATAGTGAGTTCCAGGACAGCCAGGGCTCTTCCTGAACAGGAAGAACTTTTAACTTGAGTTAACCAGGAAAGAAAGGACTTTCAGAGAAAAGATAAGACACACTCAAGGATGGGTGAGTCATACAGGCCTTGGCAGTAGGTAATGGTGAGATTTTGGAATTCCATTGCTCACTAGGTAGATCTCTAAGAGAATCCTCTTGTCTGTTTCATTTCTCATTTTCAATGAGTAGGGTTATAGTATCATTCTGGAGGTGCCTTGGACAGAATTGTAATTAGATAAGATAAAACATGAAACAAAAGGTCCTATAAAAGGGTTAAAATGTCTTTTCGTATAAATGAGGTGTGTGTGTGTGTGTGTGTGTGTGTGTGTGTGTGTGTGTGTGTGTGTGATTGCCAGGAAACCACAGGCTTACGGGGCTGGGAAAGGAGAAAGGCCGAAAGTGCTTAAGCCTTAAGCATAATTCATTGCTATCCTAACATTCATTTGAAATATCTCTGTGTGAAAGAAATATTGTTTCCATGTAGGCAACCTCCACGGCAAACATTGTTAATCCCGTTGGAGTTTTTTAAACGTTAGATTTATTTCATTTGGAGTGTATGTATGTTTTGTTTGTATGTATGGCTATGCACATGGGCATCAAGGCCCCACGGAGGTCAGCAGAGGGCATCCTGATCCTCTGGAACTGGAGTTACAGATGGTTGTGAACCATGTGTGTCCTGGGAACCGAACCCAAGTCCTCTGAAAGAGCAGTAACCACTGAGCCATCACTCCGGCCCCGTGTATTGAAAATGCTGGCTCATCACAAGACAATTCAACCAGATGTCCAGGCTCTTTTTCATTCCCATGTTTGTTTGTTTCTTTCTTTTCTTTCTGTCCTAAGTTAACAAAGTCAGATTGCCTGGGTTCAAACCCCAAAGCTGCCACTTGTTAGCTCTGTGATCTTGGAAGGTCTTTCCGAGTGTTGCTATCCTCTTCCGTACCAAATGAACATGAATCACAGCACCAGCAACACAGGAATATTGGGAGGGTTAAGTGAAGAAAATAGGTGAAGTGTGTGGCATGTATAAGTGCTACGGTCCAGGTAAGAAGGTTACAGAGCACCAAGAATATAAGGCCAAATTAGGGTCTTTTATCAGCAAGCAACCAAGACCTCTCTACGCTAAAGCTCAGAAGCACAGAGATGTTTAACAGCAAAACTCACAATTGCATGGTCGTCAGGTGTAGGTCGGGGAAACCCTGGCAACATTTGTGTTGACTACAAATTTAGCAGATATTTTGGTATCCATCTGGAGTATCCTCAGAGTTGTGAAAAGTCCCGAATGTGATGTGACTGTGTGGCCATGGTGGCTATGACTGTTCAGGGGGTTTAGGAGCTGAAAAATTGCCTGAGCAGACACAGAATAAAACTTGGGTAAGATTGGATGTCTTACTCACTGGGGCTAAGCATGCAGTTTCAAAGGGTTAGTCCGTTATCATGATGACGGGGGCATGGCAGAAGCATGGTGACACTCATGACATTGGAGCAGTAGCTGTGAGTTCCATCCTGATCCAGAGAGAGAGAGAGCCTGGGCTGGGTGTGGGCTTTTGAAATCTCCAAGCCCACCCCCAGGGACACATTTTCTCCAACAAGCCCACTCCTCCTAAAACTCCTCAAACAGTGCCACTCCCTGACTAAGCATTCAAATACCTGATCGTGTGGGGACTATCCTTCTTCAAACCACCACACAGAATAAGATGCCATTACCCTGGTCACTTCATAAGCCTTTAACTACATTGTAGTACATCCCAGTCTATTCATTATAAGTTCCACTAAGGATGACTAGGGCTGTGATTGCAGTTCAGTGGTAGGTTCCTTGCCCAGCCCAAGGCCCTGGATTCCATCTCTAGTGCCATAAAAATAAAACAGTAAGTAAGATTTAAAAATTAACAATAGAATAATGACTGGGCCACACTTGACTGGTATTCCACAAACATGGACTGTTATCTATCGTCTGTCTATCCATCCATCCTCTATCTCAGTGCTGGGGATAACATCCCAAGTCTTTTTTTTTTTTTTCTTTTTGACTCAGGGATTCTCTGTGTAGCCCTGGCTGTCCTGGAACTCTCTCTGTAGACCAGGCTGGCCTTGAGCTCACATAGATCCACCTGCCTCTGCCTCTTGAGTGCTGGGATTAAAAGTGTATGCCATCATGCCTGTCCTAAGACTTCGTTTTTTTATTCTTTCTCTTTTTTGGGATAGGGTTAGGATAGTTGAGACAGGATGTTGCCCAGGCGCTCAGGCCAGCCTCGGCCTGCCCAGTGCTGAGAGAAGCATACACAATCACAATCAGCTCTAGACCTTTGTTTTTCGTGTAAAAGGACTGGTGGACAGGTGGAAGTGACCTGACCTGTCACCTGTATCCCAAACACCCTCCTCACTCTTTCACTGCTTGGCCAGTTGACAGGTTTTGACTTATTTAGAAAATGGGTTGAGCATTGCTACCTCAAGAATGTGAAATCTAAACGTTCCCAGATCCTGAAGGTGTGTATGTGTGCGAATGCACGCGCACACACACACACACACACACACACGCACTCACATTGGAAGGTGGGCAGGGGGGAGCACCACACATCAAAGCTGGAGTCAGTTCTCCGCTTCCTTCACGTGTCCTGTGTCCTGAAGATCAACTTGTCAGGCTTGACAACAGGTGCCCTAACCCTTTGAGCCATTTTTTTTTTTTTTGCCATTTATTTTATTTATATGTGTGTAGCCTCAGAAGCCAGGGGGTTGTATGATTCCTTGGAGTTACAGGTGTTTCTGAGTCACCTAATGTGGTTGCTGGCCTCCAAACATGAGTCCTCTGAGAGAGAAGTAAGCATTCTCCACCACTGAGCCATCTTTATAGCTCCCAAGCCATCTTTTTGTTGTTGCTTTTCTTGTTGTTTTGTTTTGTTTTTTCGAGACAGGGTTTCTCTGTGTAGCCTTGACTGTCCTGGACTCACTTCGTAGACCAGGCTAGCCTTGAACTCACAGAGATCCACCTGCCCCTGCCTCCTAGAGCGCTGGAATTATTAAAGGCGTGTGCCATGACCACCCAGCTAACAACCTTTTTTATAGTTATTGCGTATGTTCTGCTTGCCTGTATTTCCCGCCTGCATGCCTGATATCTGGGGGAACGCCAGAAGTGTGGGAGCATTGAAAATATATAACATTGTTTCTTCTCGGCCCTGTGAGGTCAAACTTAAAGAATGTAGCATTACTCCTGAGTGTGTATGTAAGGCACATAGGGAAGAAATAAATGTGTTCAGGCTTGGGTCCCTTTCTCAGGGTATCTACTTACATAGCATTTTCTGTTTCTCTGGGAAGGAAGCTTCTTCTTCCTTTGGAGAATGGGGCCCCATTCTCCAAAAGAAGAAACAGGGACCAGAGAGTGGTTTTGAAGGGTTTCCCAGAAAGTTGCAAACCTTGTCTGTCTCTCCTCTCAGATTTGCAACAACTGGTATTTTTTTTTTTTTTTCTGTTTCCTATGGGTCAGGCCTTGTAATGCCCACTAACGGCTAAACCCCAGGCTTAACAGTGTAGGGCCCCGTGCCTAGTGTTTCGTTCACAGTAGCTTGGTGTATAGTTTGCATTCTTTTTCTCACATACAGATGGCACAGATGGGGAAACTGACAGAGAAGTCAATAACTTGCTACCCAGCGGCAGTGTTGGCTTAATTTGGTTGGTTGGTCTTTTTGTTTGTTTGTTTGTTATTGTCGTGTTTTTTTTGTCTGTTTTTGTTTTCTTTCTTTCTTTCTTGGGTTTCGTTTTTTAAGACCCTCACTAAGTATCCTTGGCGGTCCTGGAACTTACTATGTACCTCTCATTCCTGTGCCTACATGTGGTGTCATGGAACCCACAACCTTGGAGGGCGTGAGGTAAAACCTTCATTTTTTTTCCTGTAAAAGGGCATTATAAAGTTAGGTCTAGGAGTGCCGGTCTGTTTAGGCAGGAGGGGGCTGGGCAATGAAGTCCCTGGCTCTTTCTGTGAGCAGACACTGTAGGGGTTCTCCCAATGGACTAAAGGGGTAGCTCGGTAGTGTGGTAGTGTGCTTAGCACACTTGAGGCCCCGGGGAGAAAAAAGGAATCCTAGCTAGGCAGAGTGTCACATGTCTAGAACCCCAGAACTTGGGAGGCTGAAATAGAAGAATGGAAAGTTCCAGGCCAGCCTGAGCTATATGGTAAAATGCAATTAAAAATAATAATAAAGTGTGGGTTGGGGGGAGGGAGGAAGCCAGGCATAGTAGTACATGCCTTTAATCTCAGCACTCAGAAAGCAGAGGCAGGTCACTGTGAGTTCTAGGCCAACCTGGTCTACATAACAAGTGTCGGGTCAGCCAGGGATGCACAGTGAGACCCTGTCTGGAAAGGGGTGGGATGGGCTGGAGAGATGGCTCAGCAGTTAAGGGAGTTTGCTGATCTTGTGGAGGTGACACCA
>NW_026596088.1:1521989-1539296 GCF_907164565.1 Psammomys obesus
AGATAGATAGATAGATAGATAGATAGATAGATAGATAGATAGATAGAAAGGCAAGGCTCAAAAATAAAGCAGAGAGGGATAGTAAGATAGCTTGGTAGGTAAAGCATTTGCCATACAAGCCTGAGAACCTGAATTGGATCCCTGGAGACTCACATAAAGACAGAAAAAAATAACTGACTCCACAGAATCATCCTCTATGCTACACATGTGCTCACAGGCCCGACACGTCACCCCCCACACACACACAAACTTATAATAAAATTAAGCAAGGAGCTTTCCTCGCTGCCCGGGGATGGGTTCATTCGGCGTTGTTCCTGATTCCCGGCGTAACTTAAAGGGGACACTTACTCAACATCTGGAGCCCTTGATGTCCTGCAGGTGAAGGAGGAGGATGTCCTCAAATTCCTCGATGCAGGAACCCACTTAGGTGGCACCAAGCTTGACTTTCAGATGGAGCAATACATCTACAAAGGGAAGAGTGATGGTATGTATCTACATCATAAATCTGAAGAGGACCTGGGAGAAGCTGTTGCTTGCAGCTCGGGCTATTGTCATTGAGAACCCTGCCGATGGCAGCATCATCTCCTCCAGGAGCACTGGCCAGCGAGCTGTGCTGAAGTTTGCCGCTGCCACTGGAGCCACACCAATTGCTGGCTGCTTCACACCCGGGACCTTCACTAACCAGATCCAAGCAGCTTTCAGGGAGCCACGGCTTCTAGTGGTGACTGGTCCCAGGGCTGACCACCAGCCGCTCACAGAGGCCGCTTACGTCAACCTGCCCACCATCGCTCCACGCAGCACAGATTCTCCTATGGCCTATGTGGACATTGCCATCCATGCAACAACAAGGGAGCTCACTCAGTGAGCCTGATGTGGTGGATGGTGGCCCGGGAAGTACTCCGCATGGGTGGCATTTTCTCCCATGAGCACCCGTGGGAGGTTGTGCCTGATCTTGACTTCTACAGAGACCCAGGGAAGATGGAGAAAGAGGAAGAGGCTGCTGCTGAGAAGGCTGTGACCAAGGAAGAATTCCAGGGTGAATGGACTGCGCCAGCTCCTGAGTTCACTGCCACTCAGCCCGAGGTGGCAGACTGGTCTGAGGGTGTGCAGGTGCCCTCTGTGCCCATCCAGCAGTTCCCTACTGAAGACTGCAGTGCTCAGCCAGCCACTGAGGACTGGCCAGCAGCTCCCACAGCGCAGGCCACCGAATGGGTTGGAGCCATCATTGAGTAGTCCTGGGCTCCTCTGCAGACACCTGAGCAAAGGGGGGAAAGGTGGAAGGAAAATAAAGTTTCTAAAAGCTAAAAAAAAAAAAAAAAAAAAAAAAAGAAAGGATAGAGTAGACAAGTGGATGGTTTGGGTTGGGTTTCAAGAGGAATTACGTAACTCCCACCTGGGGGGAGAATTTTATTTGTCGGGTGGGTCATGTGAGAAGATGAGGCAGGAGGGACCTTTCCAAGAGCAAACTCTTCGGGTATCTTAGGAAAGGAAGGGGGAACAGCAAGTGTAAAGATCCTGAGGACCCAATGTTCTAAGAGCAACAAGGAGACCATTGTGACAGAAACAGAAGCATGTGCATGGGAGCAGAATGAGCAAGATATAAGAACAGCCAAGAATCCAGGAGGAGATGAGCTATCCCTTAGGGAAACCAACAGCAAAGGGAGCCAGTCCCTTTGGGTATTCTAACAGGAGGAGCCGAGCCACTTGTGCGATGCTGGGGACAGCACTCCAGTTGCTAGAGCCAGTATAAAGTAAGGGTGCCTCCAACTCAAGGTCGGGGGAGCATGAGGAAGGCCAGAGGGACTGGGAGGGAGGGCCAGGGGTCCAGAAGGCTGTAATTAAAGAGGCAGAGAGGTGGCTGGTTTGTGAGAAGGACGAACAGTGGGAGGACAGTGGACCCAATTGAGAGAGGACCAAGAACTATGGTGGGGAGGCTTTGCAGAAAACCAGGCCAGCCTCTGTCATCATCACACACACATCCCCAACACACACACACACACACACACACACGCACGCACACACGCACGCACACGCACGTCAGAAGTGGTGGACGAGCTGCTGCCATTGGGACCATGCAACAAACACCTGACTGGCCCAGAATGCTCTGGCCCAGTTTCCCTTTCCTTCCCTGACTCTCTAGTAGCTTCCCTGGCACTGTGTCCCAGGCATCCTTGGGTGGGCAGTGCCTAGGCAGGGCTGAGATGGTACCCAAAGGGGAAACCCCCTTAGTTTCTGTCTCACAGAAGGAACTCAGTAGGGAAACCCCACAAGTCCCAAAAGGAAAGTGGGAGTTTGGGGAAGACCAAGAAACCCCCATGCTCTCTCAGAAGATGGGAAATCAAGGGTGTGGTTGAGGACAGGGTTGTGCTAGAAGGGACGCTGTGGTCAGGCTCCATCCCTGACTATGATCGTTATGGTGCTGGGATTACCGTGGGTCATGGCTGAGTCTTGATCTGACCTCATGCAACCCCAAGCTGGCCACAGGCTGAACCTCAATTCTAGTCGTTGGTTGAGCTCTTATCCTAGCCAACGCCTTCACCTCACCTGAGTCACAGCTTCACTCAGAAATTACACAGCTCTGTCTCTGATGAAGCTCTGAGTCTAACGGTAACCAGCCACAAGGAGAGGATTCACTGATAGCTCTGGCTCCAAGCATAGAACGCGCACACACGCTGGCCTCAGGCTAGGCATTGAGTTCAGTCCTCGACCAAGTTCTGACCCTTGATAGGACTGAGCCCTGATCCTACGTGACTCTGTCCACAGACTGAGCCTTTGTCTGAATAAAGCTGATCACAATACCAGGGCCTTGAGATGGGGCTCCTTCAGCCCTGACACTCCATTATGCCACTCGAATGCCAGCTCTCGGTGCAGCAAACCAGTTCCTGCCAGCCTCGCACATACTCATCCAGCGCCATGGAGCTGTGACTTCCCGCACACTCTTCAGCCATCTGGTAAACCAAATAAGGGTATGGATGAGTCAACCCCACTGAGTCCCCCGTTATGGGTAATTCCCTTACCTGGCCATCTGTCATTCAGGGGACAATGGATGCTTGTGACAGCAGAGAAGCACAAGACAGTTGGGTCTTTTGGGTTCCACTAGTGGACAGACCTATGTGAGTGGACAGAGTCCCCGGGGTGGGGAGGGAAGGAAGGGGCTGGACCTCGGAGCCCAACAGAGGGTCTGGAGCTCAGATGTGCTGAAACCCTAACTTCCCGCCACCCCCCTCTTCACCCTCTGGGAAGGGAAATTACATTTCCCCATTTTAACAAGGACTTAGTGAGCACAAAGCTGAAACTACAAGCAGGACAGAAAGTGAAACTGGGCGCAGCCCCCAATATAAGACCCCCCTATCCAGGAGATGGCCGCATACAGAGGCTGGGCCCTGACATGGGCCAGGTGACAGGAGGCCTTGGCTGGCGTGAGTTGGAAGCTGGGACTGGGCAGAGGGTGGGAGGTTCGGTGGAGCCTGGGAGAGGTTTAACAGGTAGGTTTACAGGTAGGGTTGGGGCAGAGAGCTGAAGGACAATACCTGGGCAAGCTGATGGGCATGGCTGACTGACCATGGCAATGAGACTGGAATAAACAGGCAGAGGGTGGAGCGGTGGAATTATGGTTTTGCTGGGCAAGTGATAGGACGATTTGGCTGAGATGTGTACAGAGGACTGGACGGGTAATCTGGCCAGGGGTAGGTCTAGGCAGACAAATGAAGAGTATAAAAGGAAGAGGAGGAAAACTGAGGACAGTCAGAACAGCCTTAGGGGAAGCTGGTACAAATGGTGACCGGGCCCAAGAGGGAACCCCTCCCGGTAAAGCTCTTTAACTAGAAGCTTAGAAGGTTGCCCAGTCTGCAGCTGGTAGCTGGAGGGCTAGGGGCAGAGCTGTAGGAAGAGGGGCAAGTTGACTGGGTAGGAACAAGAGCTGGAGGATGAGGCCAGGATTCACTACATAAGGGATCTTGGAGGTGATAAGTGAGTATGAGTTGGCACAGCACAGCCAGGAGTCTATTATTCACCAGAGTCCAAGGTCCAAGGATACATGGTCTGTCCCTATTCTAGAGCTAAGAGGAATTCTGCTGAGTCTCTAGGGTGTTAGAATGGCTCACAAGCCAAGAAACCTGAATACCAGAGATGTCGGACACTTCTGAAAGGCCATGGGGATACTGGGTGGCCTTGACGTGCCTGTTAACCTCTGTGAAGGGCATTGGGGGAGGTTTATAGATTATGAGGGGACAGGGAAGGAGCCTGGAGAGGAGCTCCAGGAGTGGAGATGGACTTGGGGACGGTTTTGGTTTGGGTTTCGAGGGGGAATTGTGTAACTCCCACTTGAGAGAGAAACCAGCGAGGACTCTCTCTTCCCAGAGCCCCCACTTTCCAGCCCTTCTCCCCTTTAACCAAGAAAATTCAGGGCTTGGAAACCCCTGCAATGTCAGCCAGCCCGACTCTCATTTAATAGTTGGGAGCCTGGGACACAGAGACAAGAGGTGACTTGCTCAAGGGAGGACCAGGAAACTAACCTCCCCCGCCTTCCATCCACCCTACCCCACATTCCTCTCCCGGTACCATGCTGCTGGTTTACCCCCGGAAGGCTCCAGTGCACGGTGGCTTGTTTTCCAGATGAGTCCCTGGGACAGAGCCACTGGCTTTGCCAGGTCTCCCCCAGGACCCTAGGTCAGTTCAAAGCACCAGAAATGCCTGGGTGAGCCCAACTAATCCTTGACAGAACAGTGTCTCCATGTCTGGACCAGGTGGCTACTTCTGAGTTCCCTGGAGAAAGCATACTGGCCCATGGTTCCAGCCCCGCCTCCCTGTCCCTCTTACAGTCTAACCTTGGCTAGTCACTTTATCCAGTCTCAAGATCCTTCTCCACTGGGAAACGGAGAAAGAACTGGCAGCCAGGCTGCATGCATGCAGTTGTGTAGGCGGGGCACTGGCAAAGGCAGTTGACCAAGGGAATTATTGGGGCTGTATGTGTCGAGATCCCATCTTTGGTGTTCTTTCAGCAGTGTGCAGAATGATGGTTCTGAGGGCACAGCTTAACGATGCTAATAGAAGAGACCTCGGTGCTTGTATAGGCTGGTTCTCTTCTTCAGCATTCTCCTCTGGCCCTTATCTCGTCCCCTTTCCTCCTCTCTCCAGGGCTCAGCCTGCTGCTGCTACCCTTGCTTCTGGTACGAGCTGGTGCCTGGGGATTCCCAACAGGCCCCCTGAGCCTTCAGGAGCTGCGTAAGGAATTCACCGTCAGCCTGTACCTGGCCCGGAAGCTGCTCTCCGAGGTTCAGGGCTACGTCCACAGCTTTGTGAGTTTCCCTAGTGCAATCGGGTCTGGAGGTGGGGACACCCCCAGGTCCCACTGGCCCCTACTAACAGAACCTACCCCTCAGGCTGAATCTCACTTGCCAGGAGTGAGCCTAGACTTCCTGCCCCTGGGACACAATCTCGCCAATGTCTCCCTGACCTTCCAGGCATGGCGTCACCTCTCTGTGAGTGAAAGTCAAGGGCTGGGGAGACTGGCAGTCAAGCATAGAACGTGGACGGGGTTTGAGTGGGCGTGGACCTGCAGGCTTGTGTGGTTAATGTGTATTTAATATGCACACATCTGCCTAATCAAGGTGAAGCTGGAAGCCTGGGAGAGTGGCACACATCTGCAATCCTGATACTTGGGAGGCAGAGACTTGAACTTGAGAGAGAGAAGGGTGGGAGAGGATCAGAGAGGGAGAAGGAGCACGCTGAAATCTGAAATTGAGAACAGGAAGATGGCGAGGAGGACTCTGGGTGGGGCTGGGATCGTGACGGGGTTGGGAATGGAGGTAGATGTGGGAGAGACAGGCTGGTGACTGTGGCGGGAGTGGGGTCAGGTCGGAGATGAGAAGAGGGGTGTGGATATGGGTGAAAATTGGGCTGGGGATGGAAGAGGATGTGGAATGGGCAAACAGTGATTCTGAGAGTGCAGGAGGGAGGTGGATTTGGTTTAGGAATGGGGATGAGGTGGGAAAGGAGGTAGAGATGTTGGAAATAGGGTGTGATTGATTGGTCGGATGGGGTGGTCAAGGAAGGAATGGAATGGAGGGAGGGAGTTGAAGCTAGAGAAGAGTATGGACTAAGGAGATGGGACCAAGCTCAAAAACAGTGATGGAAGAACATGAGAATAATTCCAAGAAGGCCAGCAAGATGGCTCAGTGGAGAAAGGTGCTTGCTGCCAAGGCTAACAGCCTGACGTCAATCCCTGGGACCCACATGGTGGAGGGGGAGAACCCAATCCAGCAAGTTGTTCTCTGACCACAGGCATGTGCGCAGGTTCACATACGCACACGCTATAAACAAACACAGTGTAATTTTTTGTTTGTTTGTTTTTAAAGACGGTTTCAACTATTTGCTCTGGCTGTCTTGGAACTCACTATGTAGACCAGACTGACTTGGAACTCACAGAGATCTACCTGCCTCTGCCTCCCAAATGCTGAGATCAAAGGCGTGTGCTATCATGTCTGACATAATTTTGTTTTGGTTTGTTTGTTTTTGTTTTTTTTTTTTTTTAAGACAGGGTTCCTCTGTGGAGCCTTGGCTGTCCTGGACTCACTTTGTAGACCAGGCTGGCCTTGAACTCACAGAGATCTGCCTGCCTCTTTCTCCCTGGGTATATAACAAATTTTTTTAAAGAGTAACCTTAAGGATGAAATGAAAGCTGGAACGAAAGAGACCCACGTAAAGATAGGACTGTCTCTTGACCATTCCCCTTCCATTCAACAGGACCCAGAAAGACTCTGCTTTCTCTCCACCACACTTCGACCCTTCCCTGCCTTGCTGGGGGCGCTGGGGACTCAGAGGACCTGGACCAGCTCAGAGAGAGTGCAGCTGTGGGCCATGAGGCTGGATCTCCGGGACCTCCACAGGCACATCCGTTTTCAGGTAGAGTGCCCACTACACCCCTGACCCTCGGGGATCTACAAGCAAAATGGGCTCTTCAGCTCCCTTTTGAAACACCCCTGGGAATCAGAGGAAGCCAGCTCCTATGAGTGAGTAGCGGCTCCAGAGCCTGGATCTGCCCAAAAGTCTCTGCCTGCTCTTGAGGGTTGGACTCCAATGACTCCTGGGACACCCAGGACAAACCCTGCCATCATCCGGACCAATATCTGTTCTCCTTTCCCTCCAAATCTGACATCACTCAGATCCTCCCAGATATTTCAAAGGGCAACAGAAATTTTACCTTAGTAAAGAGTAAAAAGAGTATAGAAAATGCAAGCAAGAGCAGGAAGTAGCTCTGTCACCTGGTCTGATCCTTTAAAAAAAAAAAAATCCTTAAGAACAGAGAGGAATTTCCTGACCAGTGATCCCCAGGGCAGTCCTGGGGGAGTCCACCTAGTTCATAGTGCCTTGCTCTACCGTGACCAGTTTAGTTAAAAATGTGTGTGTGTGTGTGTGTGTGTGTGTGTGTGTGTGTATGTGTGTGTGTGTGTGTGTAAGGGGGCTGTAGAGATGGCTCAGTAGTTAATGGCTCTGGCTGCTCTTCCAGAGGACCTGGGTCCAATTCTGAGCACCTATGTGGCAGCTCACAACCACCATGTAACTCCATTTCTAGGGATTCTAATGCCTTTTCTCACCTCCTTGGCATCGGGCATGTAGGAGGTGCGCAGACTTACATTCGGGCAAAACACTCATACGCATAAAATAAATTTAAGTCTTTTTTTTTTTTTAATCTTGTAGGCCAAGTATGGTGATACATTCTTGTAGTCCCAAACATTTGGCAGTCTGAGGCAGGATTAGGAATTCAAGGCCATGCTGCGATTACATAGGAAGAGTCTGTAAAAGCGAACAAACACAAGAAACGTAGAGCTGGAGAGATGGTACAGCAGTTAAGAGCAGTTGCTGTTCTTGCAGAGGAGAAACACTCACAAATGCCCAGTACTCTCTCTGGCCTCCAAGAACACCAGCCAGGCAGGCAGTGCAACATACATACATACATACATACATACATACATACATACATACAGGCAAAATGCTCAAACACAGAAAATAAAGATGAATAAATCATTAAAATTTGACTGGAGTGATAGCTCAGCACCCACAGGGGAAAAAAAGAACACCAGGTTTAGATAAAGACTTGCCTAGATTAGATAAAGACTTTGACACCAAGGGTCAGAGGTAGAGACTCCCGAGAGCAATCATGGCTCATGGGTGTCATTAGGAGGTGGTGTGCAAGAGAAGGTACAGAGACTTCCTCAGGTTCTTCATGTGGCCCATGGGTCTCTCCTCACAGGTGCTGGCTGCAGGATTCAACTGCTCTGAGGAGGAGGAGGAAGAGGAGGAAGAGGAGGAAGAGGAGGAAGAAGGGCAGGAGCTGCTCCTAGGGGCTCTGGATGGCCCCAACCAGGTGTCATCCCAAGTGTCCTGGCCCCAGCTGCTCTATACATACCAGCTCCTACACTCCCTGGAGCTTGTCCTGTCTCGGGCTGTTCGGGACCTGCTGCTGCTGTCCATGCCTGGGCACCCGGGCCCAGCTTGGGAGTCCTAACACCTAGCTTCCAGCCCTCTGGAGTGACCTTTCAGCTCCCTTCCCTCACCCATGAAGACTCTAAGGCTGGAGTCTGGCCAACGGTCTCCAGCTCATTTGCCTTAGCTCAGGCAGGGCTTCACTAGTTCCCAGCCCTGGCCCAGTAACTTAAAAGCCCTCTGGTCCTTACCAGGTATTTATTTCTTGGATATTTATTTATTTTTAGAAAACGATGGTTTATTTATTTGTTTCATTCTTGAGTTAGGCCAACATGCTGGGTACCTAATAAAGCCCTCTGGCCCATTTTGTACCTCCGCACCGTTTCACAGGAATGTCTGACATCCAAAGGGCAGGGCACCTTGGGAAGGAGTCAAGTCAGTCAGAAGCTTCTGGCGACCCATAAGCTCTCTCTACTCCCAAATTCTTCAAGTTCCTGGGAACCGGTCCCCAGCTCCAGCCTGGAGGTTACCATGGTAACCCGCAGAGTTGTGATATTGAGCTATCATTTTGGAAACTCAAAGCAACTGGTCAGCTGCCCCATGGCCATCAAATCCAAGAGGTGCCCTTCGGCCCCTTGAGCCCCTTTTCTTGGGGCTGGCTTCTACCCCAGAGGTGTGTAACCTTCCACAGCTCTCAGTGGGGTTCCGTCTTGGTGGTTAATTGGGGAAAAGGTGATCATACATGGAGAATTTAGGGGATAATAGTCTCCCCAACCCTGTCTTCCTTGTAGTCAGTCTTCAGAGTAGCTGAGACGGATGGGAAAGATGACCAGGAAGGAGAGCCGTGATAGAGGCCAATGGAGCAGCTCACACTGGGCAATCAGACTCCTTAGATTCAGCGTCTTGAGAAACATCTAGCTGTGTTCCAGTGGCTGAGGGAGTCAGGGGTGACCAGGATCCAGCAGAGCCTTCTGGCCCCACTTAGAAGGCCCTGTCACTGTGGCTTTGGCCGGCTCAGTCGGGCTTGCAGTTCCTGCATCATGCCCGGATGAGCAAAGCCAAACCTGTAGAGAGAACAGATTGATGCGAGCTGGACCCCAGGTGCCCACAGCCTCCTCACCAGCCCAGGTGTAGTGCCCCTGTGTTTACCCATGTCCCAGCACTTTTCTCTTGGCTGGCACTGGAGTCCCTTCGGGCCTTGTAGCACTTGGCTCTGGAGTTTCCTCTGGCTGAAGAGGGGAGGGCTCGGGGAATGAAGGCTCCTCCTGGGGCTGGGGGCTGGGAGGGTCATAATGCGGCTCAGGAGCAGAGATACGACGGAAAGAGGGCCTCGAGCGCCGCCGTGAGGAATTTCGTGAGAGAAGCACACGACTCCGAGGGACAGAGACATCCAGGCGGGACCCAGGGAGCAGGGCCTGCAGGGCAAGGGACACAGAAGACTGTGAGGAACTGACTTCCAGGTTCTGCTTGTCCCTCTTGGGGTCCTGTTGGAGCCCTCACCTCATGCCAGTCGCTGTGAGCATCCCCTGGGTCACCTGCTGGGGCCTCAGCTGATTCAGAGGAGCCAGGCACAGCTACTGTGGGGATCTGGTGTGCCAGCTGCGTCTCCTGGCCTGAAGATTCCTCCAGACCTTCAGGGTCGGCCTCCTTGATCTCTGTCCTGTGTCCTGCGCTCACAGCATCCTCCACACCTTGTAGCTTTTGTGTCTCTCCCTCGGAGTCCTGGGTCTTCCACTCTCCTGATGGCCCTCCCCCAGCCTCTTCCTCCAGCCCCTCAGTCTCTGTGGTGGTTATGGACCCCTCTGCTCTCTCTGCTCGGGAGCCTAAAGTCACATTGTCCGCTCCCCTTACTCCTTCTGCCATTACAGATGTCCCCACCTCGGCCTGCTCTCCCTCTCCAGTCCCACCAATTTCTCCGATGTCACAGCTGGACACCTCCTCTGTTGAACCCTCCAAGCCAATGTCCTGCCCACTTCGCTTCTCTGCAGCCTCCTCCAGCTCGGTGCCTCCTGCAGCCTCCCCTCTGTCTTTGGAATGCCAGTCTTTCCCAAACTCCCTTTCTGGAGCTACCCCAGCTTCCCATCTTGGTCCTTCCTCAGCCCCCACAGTCCTGACACCCAGAATAATCTCAGCAGCCAAAGAACTGGTCTGTGTAGCCTCCCTGTCCTGCAGACTCAGAGCCGCCTCCTCCGGCCCCCTCTTCCTGGACGCTCTCTCTGCTTCCTGAGGCACTGGAGCCTCCCCCTGGCTAGCCTTGTCTTCTGTGGGCTTGGGTTCTCCCACTGACTGGCCTGCCCCTGTCTCCTCTACTCCCCACCCTGGGACCTCTGGCTGTTGGGCCTTCTGACCTCCTTCAGCCTGGATCTCCACTGCCTGCCCTGTTACAATCTCTTCCTCACCTACTTCAGCATCTGCTTTTACCTTCTGGGTATTTCTGTTGTCCATATCCCTTCTCCAGTTTCCCCAGGCTTCTAGCTCAGGACCTGCAAACTCCACAGGCCTGGGATATTCCTCCAAGCTTAGCATGCCTTCTGAACTCAGTTCTGGAGCTTTCCTAGTCATTTCCTGACACCCCTGTCCTTCCTCAAGTTGTGTGGTCAAGGTCTGGGAACCTCTTATCACCTCAGCGTCCTGTCCCTCGGTGACCTTGACTCTCAGTACCTCTACCTCTGCTCTCATCTGCTCTGCCTCAACCTTCTCTCCCATAAACAATTCCTCAGGCCTGGCTTCTGGAGATTCTTCCCAGTCAGGCTCATTTTTAGCCTCCTTAGCCAGAACTAGCATAGCCTCTGTGGCCAGGTAGCTCCTTTTCTCCTCAGAGGACTCTTCTGCCTGCATCTTCTCTTCGTTTCTCATCCCATTATCCCCCATGGCTAAGTCTTGCCTCCCCTCATCCTCAAGGCTGTCCCCTGTCTCCTGGCCTCCCACAGCCTCCCTCCCTGCTATCTGGCCCTCAGTCATCTCCTCGGTTCTCTCCATCTCGAGAGTCTGGATGAGAAGCCTAACTTCATCCTCTCTCTTTTCATCAACTTCATCTTGCTGGTCTCCCTTGCAAGTCTCTTCTAGGACCCAGCGTCTCCCAGGAGCTTCTGGAATGTTGTCTCCTTGGTCCGGCCCATATTCTGCTTCCTGAATTCCTAGGCTATCAGCCCCCTCCCTGCCTGACACTGCCCAGGCCTCTCTAACCAACATGGCCCAGTCCTCAGATTCTGCCCCTGGGGCTTGTGTCCCCTGTCCCCTTGCACTATGGCCATCCCTCATTGCGACCACCCTCTTCTCTTCCCTGTCAGGCCCTCTGGCCTCAGACCCCTCAGTTTTTGCAGCTACCTCCTGGGCCACCCAGTCTGTCTCTTTGCCATCCTCTGATACATTCTGCCCATCAGTGCCAGCATTTCCCTGAGGCTCCCCGTGCCAGGTTGGCTGTGACTCCGCCCCTCTGGCCATCCCTGGCTCTGCTGCTCTGACCACCTCCTCCTTTTCTTCCTTCTGCTCACAGGTTCTCAGGGGCTCTCCACTGCTCACTTCCTCCTCACTGTGATCCCAGATCTCCTGGGCTCTGACACTGGTCCTGTCTTTGTGAATCCCAGGCCCAGCCTCGGGCTTCAGTGGAGCACTTGGCTCCTGGCCCCTGGCCCCCTCAGCTGCCTTCCTGGACCCAGTGTCCTGGCTTTCTGCTTGGCACCTTGTGGAGCTGTCTGCTCTCCACCCCTGGGTCTGTTCTCCAGCTAAACTTCCTTCTTGGCATCTTATAGTCTCTTCAGGTACTCCTACCCTCTCGCTCTGTCCACTTCTAAGTGCCTCCAGGTCCTCCTGGGCTTCCTCCTCCACAACCTTCCCTGAATCTCCTGCAGCCACCTCCCCCAGTTCCTCAGCTGCCTGCGGCTCCCTCTCTACCGTGGGGACCGCGTCTCCTACGAGGTAAGACACAAAAGCACTGAAGGAATCCTAGAAGAGAAGAAAGCGAAGTGAAGGCACTCCGGGGAGGTCAGCAAAGCCCAGGTAAGAAATCGGGGATCTAGAAATCTGCTGACGGATTGAGACAGGGCGTGAATGCGCTTGTGCAGGTGGGATATTGAAACCCAGGAGACTGGGCTAGGAGTCTGGCTGACTGTAGGAAAGGGACCTAGAGCTGGAGGAGAGGCTCCAGGGAAGGAGGAAAGGTGAGACCACAGGGAATGGGTGGAAGTGCCTGGCATCTCTTTGCCCCCTCTCACCAGTGTGCCCCTCAAGGCCTGATGCAACCCAGGGAGGCGAAGCCGGAGAAAATCCATTCTGTGGGTCTCTGGGTGTCCAGAAAGCTCACAATGACCATCCGTCCCCACCCACTAATGCAAGCCAGTCCTCCCCGGCACCCAAGACACTTCCTCTTCCCCTGTCTCTCCCTGACGTATCTCCACCCCAGGCCCTGCGCACCTCCCCCATGCTCATGAGTGACTTCACGAGGGGCAGGAGAGCGGCCGCAGTGTCCAGGTGACTCAGACTCAGGTGCACTTGGAGCGGATCAGGCCAGGAAGAAAAGAGTGGGGAGAGGAGACCTCGGAATTGGGTGTTGGGGGAGGGGGCTTGTGGCAAGTGCAGCCCGAGTGACTCAGGTCATGTATTCACACCTCAGCCATTTCCGTCTCCTCCAAGCCACAGCCTGCAACGAGAGGAAGCTAGGGTTTGTGGTTCCTGATTCATCTGGGGAGAAGCCGAAGGAGGGAGGATAAGACTGACTAGTGGAAACCCTGGCTTCCCATTTCCACGACGTTAACACTTTGCTGTGGATGAAAGCTCTGGGACTCGGTGGCTCCAACGCCCATATCCTTACCTGTGGTTATTCTTGTACTGTGGTCACACTGTCAGTCACAGTGCGACTGACTCTTTAAGGACATAGGCTGCAGAATTTCTAGAGCCTGCGTGCGTGGGTAGCAGGATCCCTTTTGTCCCTGGTTGAGCGATTTGGGAAGGCATATTTCAGACAGCGAGCTTAATGACTGGTGGTTGAAGAAAGCTGGTGGAAGGGGGCAGAGGCTACTAGAAACCATAGCAGAGAAACAGGCTTGATGAAGGATGGCCAAGATGCTGCCCTACCGCTGAGAGAAAGGGAAGGGACTCCTTATTTGGGGCTATCTGAGGTGACTATCCAACCGCCCTCCTCCCCTCCTCCTCCTAATTTCCAATTAGGTCAACTGGCTGACCACGCAGAACAGGAAGAACGGCCACAGCAGCTTGCCCAGTGAACGCAGCACCTCTGCTCTATTTCTTACTGCTGACTGGGTCTCCAAAGACACCTAAAGGTCCAACGCAGGATCTTCGGTTAACATTTCAAGGAGGGGGCGTTGGTTTTCTCCTCTGTAACACCAGGGGTTGGGCTACTTTCGTGGTATTTTTTTTGTTCTGGGATAACATGACAACGGGAATTTCTTGGATATTGCCAAAGATAATTCATGAAAACCTGTTTGGTGGCTGTTTATCTTTAAGCTTTCTAGGCAAGCGATACCGCCTCCCAGCTACTCTAAGATAAGTAGATAGGTCTTTACAAGTCTGTAAGAACAACAGATAAGGAGACCCGAGGCAGGTCGCCTTTGCTCCAAGCAAGGCTTGTCCTTGGCAAGTTTGGGTGGGTCTTGGGGTCAGCTACTTAGGAAAGTAGCCACCTTTGTTTCAGGCAACTGAGGGCAGCAGGAAAAGCAGCTGACGCCTCCCGCGCCATGACTAGTACTGGCACACTCGGTCGGCGTCTAGAGCGCCGCTTCCACGGCCCTATTTGCGGTTCCCGTCGGCTCCAGTTCAAAATCGGTGCTTCCGGGGTTCCTCCGAACTCTCCTTTTCTCTACTCTCCAAAGTTTGAGAAGGCCGAAGGCGAAAAGAGGACCCGGAAGTAGGGAGCAACCTTCCGAGCACGTGATGGGAGATCCAGGGGTAATGTCACGTGACCTGACAATCTGCTATTCTACCTTGCGGCGAGCTCAGCTGCTCTTAAAGGTACAGGCCTGGGGGCAGGGGCTTTGCCTTTGGAGGGGCCGGGGGCGGGGTCCGATGGGTCGGGCGTGGGTGGACACGAGATGGCGATCTGGGGGTCTGTTGATGGACAAGTCCTACGTGGCAGACAGCGGGACCTGGGACTGTCCACGGAGCTTTGATCCCTCGCACCCACCTGTCCCAGACTTTCATCTGTTCTCTTGAAGCGAACCCCGAACACACGCTGACTTTGGGCCCTTTGGGGAGCCCTAAGTCAATGCTATGGGAAGCTCTGCGGGCTCGTGGAGGCGCCTTGAGGATTCCGAGAGTGAGTGCTCTTGTCGGTTGTCTTGGGAGTGACCATCCCTGCCCCGGCTCTCCTGAGGAGCTCGGCTAGTGGCCCAGCCCCCGCAACGGAATACATGACACTCGGGGGGGGGGGGGGGGGAGCCTTCCCGTACCTGAGTGGTGGTTCATGCCGGTTCTTCCTCCTAGGGGAGGAGACCGACCCAGAGCCCCGGGCCCCTCCGTTGGATAGTCCGAGTGCCCACTGGAAAAATGCAGTGGGCTTCTGGTAAGTAGCCTGAGAATTGTGCAAAAAAAGCAAAGCGCCGCTGAAGCGAAGAGAGTAAGAGTAAGCTGCAGAAGGCAATTGAATCCGCAAATACTGAATCAACTGTGAGCTTCCAAATTCCATTAAATTACCACCCTCACCTATTGGTCAGAGCCTATTAAATGTTTTCCTCCAACCAACTCAGTCGCAACTTTGTTTTCTTTTATTTTTATGGGAAGGCCTTACGTATCCCAGGCCAGCTTCAAACTCTACAGGCAGTGGAGGCTTGCCCTAAATTTGTAATTCTCCCGCGGTTGCCTCCAGGTGCTGCCATTACAGGCCTGTGGCACCGTGCCTGACTCACCCAGTGTTTTTGTTTGCAGTGCAGGGTATTAAAAGTGGGGCCTTCTGTGCTCGCGGAGCAGAGCGCTCTACAAAGCTGAGCCCTGTCCCCAGCCGGTTGGTTTGCCCCTAGCGCTGTGCATAGCTCTGGGAGGTGAAAATAAGAACGATATGTTTCGTGAGTCCAGAGGAGCCCTGGTGGTATTTTGATTCCTCTAGCGCACTTGGAGATCGGCAGGTGAAAACTTGTGCCCATTTTACATAGGAATACTCCAAGGCCACAGATATAGAAAGCAACTGATTTTGGTTTCAAGCCCTGATGCGTTTCCATTGTACCGTAGTGTGTCAGTGGATGAGAAATGGCCCCCGGAACTGATTCTTAGTGTAAGCATAGAAAAAAGGGTGTGCAGGTATACCTTCCGGTAGAGGGCTTGGTGCTTGTTGCTCTAATATCAAAGCCTCGGTTTCACTGATGGTGGAGAAAAATAAATAAAAATAGGTTTGAAGGGTACAGGTAAGGGAGAGATCTTTAAGGACTGTGGGTGGACGGAAAGGCAGAAACGTAAGTCCCGCCCTCGTTCTAGGATCCTGGGTCTTTGCAATAATTTCTCATACGTGGTCATGCTGAGTGCCGCCCATGACATCCTGAAGCAGGAGCAGGAGTCTGGAAACCAGAGCCACGTAAGTGAGCCCCTCCTCACCACCACCCCGTTGTTAGTCCCCGTGGGAGTACCAGGGACTCACCCAGGGCCAGGAAAACTCACGGGGTAGCCAGGGGTGGGGAAAGGGAGCTAAAGAGTGCAGTGAGTACCAGGTTGGTGAACTCAGGGAACCAGCTGGGTAAGACCTGACTTTGTGGTTTGTTTTGTCCCCTGGCCCTGTTGGCCTTTGGGGCTAGGTGACCATTGTGAGCCCTGTCCTGCGCATTGTAGGTGTTCATTGGCACCTGGATTTCTACAAGAATGCTTTGAAAACTATGTTATGTCCACCTTGGGTGGCTATCTTTGGCCTCTGGGCCACTAGTTTGAGATGCTTATAAATGCATTCCTCCAGTGTACACAGAAAAACAAAGGCAATAAGGGCCCCGAGAAGCCCATGCCTACCCACAGCTGTCAAGTTAAGGCAGAGCTGGGACTGGGCCTTGGTTAGCTTCCTGCCTCTGTGTAGGAAAGACTGTCTTCTCTCCCATAGGTGGAGCCAGGCCCAACACCCGTGCCCCACAACAGCTCCTCTCGATTTGATTGCAACTCAATCTCCACAGCCGTGAGTGCCCATGCGAGCCCCTCGAGCCCCTCCCCCCCATCCACACCTTTGCTCCGTTATTTCCTATGTGTCCAGTTGGAAGTGACAGGATTGCAGTGATCCACACTGTCAGTAGCTCAGGTGACCCTCTCGGTAGTTTTATAAATTAAGCGCTGCAAGGCCCCTGTTTGGGATGAGGAGACTGAAGCTCAGAGTGTGTAAATGCCTTCACACCCATCAGAGGAGCCCCAGAGCTGGCAAGAAACTCAGATCTGTCTAACCCCAGAGCCTGAACTTGCATCAGGTCTCGCTGGCTCCTCCACTGGGTTGGGAAGGTTGTCTCTGGGGGGAGGGGGGGTCTAGGCTCTTAACCATGTTCTCCTGTCTCAGGCAGTGCTCCTGGCAGACATCCTTCCCACCCTCATCATCAAACTCCTGGCTCCTCTTGGCCTTCATTTGCTGCCCTACAGGTCTGGGTCAGGGTGGCAGGAAGAAGGCAGAGTGGGGAGGAAGCGGGAGGCTGGAGAGTCCAGCATGGAGGGAGACTTCTGAGTCCCTCCCCATCTTTCCTCAGCCCCCGGGTGCTTGTCAGTGGAGTTTGTTCTGCTGGAAGCTTTATCCTTGTTGCCTTTTCTCAGTCAGTGGGGTTAAGCCTATGTGGTAAGTATGCCGCTCTGAGAGCCTGTGCTGTGGGGGGAGTCTCCCCAGCTTCCCAGAGTTAAAGGATATGTCTGCAACCCCAGGAGACTGCTAGTGGTGTGTGTGTGTGTGTGTGTGTGTGTGTGTGTGTGTGTGTGTGTGTG
>NW_026596088.1:1539306-1608201 GCF_907164565.1 Psammomys obesus
TGTGTGTGTGTGTGTGTGTGTGTGTGTGTGTGTGTGTGTGTGTGTGTATGCGGGTGTATGCACACACTTGTAATTCTGAGTCTCACTTGACAGACTGAGACAGGAGGACTGACTGTGAGGTTAGTCTGGGCCACATAGTGAGTTCAAGGCTACACAGCAAACCCTGTCTCAAACAAACAGAACAACAGCAAAAAACCCGAGAGGGCCAGCCCAGGCTTATCTGCGTAACAAATTCCAGGCCAGCCTGAGACTACTTTGTCTCAGAAACAAACCAGCAAGGAGCAGGCTCTAGGAAGGGTTTGGAGGGTGTTAATAGGAAGAAATGGTGGGCAACCGGGAGGATGAAGATGGGGGTACAGTCCCAGAGAGGACACGTGGAGGAGAGGGTGGCTCTTTAGAGGAGATCCTCTCCTGTCCAGTCTGTTCAGTGACAGATTTTTAGCTCCACGGAGCTGATGGAGATGAGGCAGTGAACAAGCCATAGGGGACTGTGCCTTTCTTTAAAGGCCACTGTATGCTTTTCGTCCTCCCAGGAGTGGTTTTGGCCAGCATCTCATCAGGTCTAGGAGAGGTCACCTTCCTCTCACTCACAGCCTTCTACCCCAGGTAAGCAGCCTGGGCAGGAAGGATGGGGAGAGGTGTGCCCCCTGCTGGCTTCCATCTTCCTAAATGCTCCTATGCTCTCCTCAGTGCCGTGATCTCCTGGTGGTCCTCGGGGACTGGGGGTGCAGGGCTCCTTGGATCACTGTCTTACCTGGGACTCACCCAGGCAGGCCTCTCCCCACAGCACACCTTGCTGTCTATGTTGGGGATCCCTGTTCTGCTGCTAGGCAGGTGAGTGTCCTTGGGCCCACTGGAGGAAAGATGGGAGGAGGAGCATGACTGGGAGACAATCTTCAGGTCTCTTCAGTTGTGTGTTAGCTATGCAGTTCTGGTCAGAGTCGCTGCTGATGCTCAGGTGTCTCTGTCTGACAGCAGTTCTCCTTTTTGTCAGCTGATGGATACGAAGCGTCAGCACAGGAGGTCCCCTAGCTGGGGACCATGGCTAGGATTGAGTACACTTCAGTGTATTTGCTCTGTGTGTATTTGTGTGTCTTAGAAAGAATCATTAAGTGCACATCTTTAATCCCAGCACCCAGGAGGCAGAGGCAAGCGGACCATGTTATAGCTTAGGGCCGTTGAGAGGTGCCCCAGAGAGGACTGCTCAGAGATGGGTGTAAGCCAATAGAAAGTCTTAATTAGCTGGCTTGCACCTGCGGTATGTGTTTGGTATCCCAAGAAGCCCCGAGCCTTTCTCAGGGTGAGCTTTTAAGTACAGAAACCATGGCCTGGGTTGACATACTTCAGTTAACAAGAACAGTTAGCCAGAAGTGGAACTACAGAAGCCAAAAAGTAAGGTTAGCACATTTTGAGAATTTCCCCGGAACAATGGACTTTGATGGATTAGGCCTTTGTTTTAGTTTTGGCAGGTGGTGCTGTCTACTTGCTGAGTTTTATAGTCTGAATGTCACTTCCATCATGAAGTCAATCATGCTAATGTCTGTGGCCTGGACAGGGCCATATAGAAAAAAAATGGGTCAGGACCAGTGTGTTGCTGAATACCGGTAATCCTGGCACTTGGGAGACCAAAGCAGAGGGGTCACATTTGAAGCCTGCCTAGGATACATTTAGAGCCCCTGGCTCAAAAGATAGATGAGATAATTGGATATAAAGGCAAATGGCTTTAATCCAAGCACTCAGGAAGCAGAGGCAGGAGGATCTCTATGAGGTTGAGGCCAACTTGGCATAAATGTTAAGCTGCAGGGCAGCCAGAGCCACATAGTGAGACCCTGTCTCAAAAAACAAAACAAAACAAAACAAAAAACTAAAGAAATAAAGCCCATGATCATGCAGACCCTCACTGAGTCACAAAACAAAAAGACAGGAACATGAGAAAGGGCCCTGTGAGGTGGGGGAGCTCACAGGAGTGGGAAGGAGACGAGAGGCGAAGGGTGAGGGTAACCAGAATGCCGTGTATACGTGGATAAACCCGTCAAGGAGCACATTCAGCTGCACGCGGTGAATATATTAAAAGTTATACTAGCGCAATTGTTGGATGAGAACAACGAAACAGAATCGAGCTGCTGGCGTGGCCAAGCCAAATGAGGTTTCTGGGCGGAAACAAAGAGTCAAAGTTGGGCTCCAGAGGATGCATATGTCGGCCTTTGAAGCTTTCACAGCACAGGAGTGGGTGCCTGAGAGGCTGGAAATTCCCATCCTTAGAAACATCCAAATGTGAAGGGGCCCCTGGAAAGGCATGGCGTTCAGGATCTCGTGGGCCTTTATCCAAACAATAACTGACTGTTGTTTTCTGTTCCAGCTATTTCTTGTTGCTCACATCTCCTGAACCCCAGGACCCTGGAGGGATAGATGAGGCAGAGACCGCTGCCCGGCAGCCTCTCATCGGCACTGAGACCCCACAGTCAAAGTCAGGTAGGAGACAAAGGCCCTCCCAGGGCCACTTTCCCTTAGAGGTTTTGGTCCCAACAGTGGACACAGTTGAGAGGAACAGGCTTCTGAGCGTACATGTTTGGGTCAAAGCAGTCGTGTATACTTACTAAATGCCGATTGCATGCCAGACATTCTGATTGCTGGAAAACAGTGGTGCTCAAGGTGAAGAAACGAAAATATTTTCACAGGACATAAAACAGTGAGAGGGCCCGGAGTGGTGGCACACGCCTTTGGTCCCAACACTTAGGGGGCAGCTGAAAGCAGATCTCCATGGGTCTGGAAAGATGGCTCAGTGGTTAAGAGCACTGGCTGCTGTTGCAGAGGACTTGTTCGATTCCTGGCACTCACATGGCAGCTCACAACTGTCTGTAACTCCTGCTCCATTCACACATGCAGGCAAAATACCAGTGCGAATTAAAAAAAAAGAAAAAAAAAAGAATAAAAACAGCCGGGTGTGGAGTTGCATGCCTATAATTCTAGCACTCCAGGGGACACAGGCAGGCAGATTGCTCTGAGTTTGAAGCCAGCCTGGTCTACAAAGTCTAGGACAGCCAAGGCTACACAGAGAAACCATGTCTCAAAAAATAAATAAATAAAATAAATAAAATAGACAAGTAAATAAGGAAGAAAGGAAAACACACACTCTCTCAAAAGGAAAAAGAAATAGAAAAAAAAAAAAAAAAACAGAAAGTGACAGTTAAGGAGACCAAGGACATTAAGGGTTCTGCTTTACAGAACGTTCTGAGTGGCATTCTTTTTTTTTTTTTTTTTTTTTCTCTTTAAGTTTTTGTTTGTTTGGTTGGTTGGTTTTTGGAGACAGGGTTTCTCTGTGTAGTCTTGACTGCCCGGGACTCACTTTATAGACCAGGCTGGGCTCGAACTCACAAAGATCTGCCTGCTTCTGCCTCCCTGAGTGCTGGGGGTTACGGGAGAGTGGTGCCAAGCTCGCTGATTGTTTTTAAACAGTCTCTCTGTGTAGCCCTGACTGGCCTGGGACTCACTATGTAGACCAGAATGGCCTCAGACTAACAGAGACCCTCCTGCCTCTGCTTCCCAAGTGCTAGCAGTAGAGGCAACACCTGGCTAAGATTTATTTCTGTAGTTAGTCATGTATATGTGTTTTGGTGACTTTTTACCCTGGATGTGTTGAGTGCCCCCAGAGACCAGAAGAGGGCATCAGATCCCCTGGAGCTGCAGTGAGCCAACTGAAGTCCGTGCTGGGATTCAAATTCTGATCCTCACAACTGAGCAGCAAGTGCTCTCTTTTTATTCTTGTTTATCTGTTTTGTGTTTTGAGACAGGGTTTCTCTGTGTAGCCCTGGCTGTCCTGGAACTCACTCTGAAGACCAGAAATCAAAGATTCTCCTGCCTCTGCCTCCCGAGTGCTAGGATTGAAGGTATGCACCACCACTGCCTGGCCAGCAGCAAGAGGTCTTCACCCTCCAAGCCATCCCTCCAACTCTGAGAAGGGCTTCGCTTATTTATTTAATTCTTTAATGATTTCTTTATTTTTATTTTATGTGCGTTGGTGTTTTGCCTGCGTGTATGTCTGGGTGAGGGTGTTGGAGCCCCTGGAACTGGAGTTACAGACAGTTGTGAGCTGCTATGTAGGTGCTGGGAATTGAGGACCTCTGGAAAAGCAGCCAGTGCTCTTAACCGCTGAGCCGTCTCTCCAGCCCCCAAGAGAGCCATTAACAACAACAAACCGTTTATTTACTGGGAATCAGGCTGCCTGGGGGAAGGGTATGAGCACGAATGTGCAGGTCAGAAGTTCTGGGGATTGAACCCCATTCATTCAGACTTGGCAGCAAGTGCCCGCATCCATTGAGCCATCTTAGCAGCTCAAGAAGGCCTCTTGAAGGATACCTTTGGGCCGAAACTTGGCTGTCAAGGAATCAGCCTTGTGAATGTCTAAGTGATTATGTTCTAGACACAGGAAACAGCTAAGGCTGAGGCCTTGTGTTAGAAAAAAGAGCCTGGCTATTTCAGAGACAGAAAGCACTGCCAGAAAGTCTAGGATGGAATAAGCAGATAAAAGCTGTGCACTGATCTACAATCATCTCTCTTTTTCTTTTCTGATCAGTTAAATATATGTGTATGCATGAGCGTATGCATACATACATAGCATGAAGTTTACCACTTTAGCACCTACTGAAATGTAAGTGTGCAAGCCAGAGGTTTTTAAATTGGCACACACTGCTGTGATAGTCCATTGCTTGCTGCCTGTTGGTGCCTGCCTAGGTCCTCAGTGTGCAACTTCCTCCCCTTCTTTCCCTGCTCTGCAGGTTCCAGCTGGGACCTCTCCCTCCAGGAAAGGTGGACAGTGTTCAAGGTTCGGATGGTGGCTGAGGGTACCCTGGGAGGATCCTCTGCCGCCTGCCTTCCGCTTAACATCTTCCAACTCTTCCAGGGCCTCTTGCGATACATCATCCCCCTGGTGCTAGTCTACTTTGCGGAATATTTTATCAACCAGGGGCTTGTGAGTGAAGGATGCTGGGAAGGGGGTGTGGGAGGAGGAGGAGGAGGAGGATTGAGGTTCCACAAATCTCCGCTTGTCTGGTCTCTGCCATAGTTTGAACTCCTGTTTTTCCGGAACACATCCCTAAGTCACGCGCAGCAGTACCGATGGTGAGAGAAGTTGGCAGGCGGGCAGTGGGCTGGGAGGATCCCTTGGAGGTTGGGCAGCTGGGGTTGGCCCCATAGGCGCCCAGAGGAGCTTCCTCCTCCTCCCTGCTCCCACCCCAGGTACCAGATGCTGTACCAGGCCGGCGTGTTCGCCTCCCGCTCTTCTCTCCAGTGCTGTCGAATCCGCTTCACCTGGGTCCTGGCCCTGCTGCAGGTACTAAGCTCCCACCGCGTCTCCCAGCATGCCTTACCCGGCACAAGTTGTTAGTGCGCTGCAGCATTCCTGAGTACGGCTCTGAAGCCCAGCAGGGCTCCTATACGATGAGTGATGGCATCAGGAGCCAGCCATACCTGTGGGCAAATAGCAGTTTCTGTTCCGAATGGCTGTGTGGCTCCGAGCAGGTCTCTGAACCTCTAATGAGCCCCAGATGTGGAGGGGCAGGATGTGTACCTCAGTGGCAGAGGGTTTGCCTAGCCCGTATGAGGCCGTGGTTCCATCTCTAGTACTGCAAAAATTAAAATAGGAAATAGATACGGGACAACACCTATTTCTCGGGTGTTTATACAACAACATTGAGGGGAAAAAATGGAAGATACTGTTTTTGATTTATCTTGGCTTTGTTGTTTTATTTATTTATTTATTTTTAGTGGTTGTTTGTTTGGTTTGGTTTGGTTTGATTTTTTTTTTTTTTTGAGACAGGGTTTCTCTATGAACCCGTGGCTGTCCTGGACTCAATTTGTAGCAGGCAGACTCACAGAGATTCTCTGCCTCTGCCTCCCTGAGCGCTGGGATTCCAGGCGTGCACCGCCACACCTGGCTTGTTTTGTTTGTTTTTAAGGCAGGCTCCCACTGTGTAGCCCTGGCCTGTAGCTCACAGCTCTGCCTCAGGAATGCAGTCATTAAAGGCATGTGCTTCCTGCTTCCATGCCTGGCCTTCTGTTGTCTGTTTTGTTGTCACGGTGATTACACCCAGGGCCTTGTACAAACTAGGTCAGTGCTGCTACTGAGCTACATGCTACATCTTAAGCCCTCATACTTTTATTATTTATTTTTACAACTTAAAAAATTATAATTAGATTTGTATTTATTTATTGGGAGGAGGGAGACACTTACCAAGTAGTGTGCATGGAGGTCAGAGGGCAACTTGCAGGATTGGTTCTCTTCTCCCACATGTGGGTTGTAGGGATCAAACTCAGGTCATCGGGTTTGGAAGCAAGTGCCTGTACCCACTGAGCCATCTCATCAGCACAAACCTTTTATTTGGAGGCAAAGCCTTACTTAATAAGCCTGGCCTTGAACCTCGCTCTGAAGCTACATAAACCTGGATGTTTGATCCTCCTGTCTCAGCCTCAGTAGCTGGGATGATAGGCCATGTGCCCCCAGGCCCTACCCTAGCCCTTGATTTATTTGTTTTTAATAATAGTATGTGTGCATTTTTTAAGTCTGATGTGTGGTGTGTGTGTGTGTGTGTGTGTACACAAGGGTGTGCATAGACTGTCATGAATGTGGAAGCCAGGGAAGACCTTTCACGGGTCGGTTCTCTCCTTCTACCGGGCTTGGGGGCTCACACTCAGGCTGTTAGGCTTGCACAGCAAATGTCTTTACCAGCTGAGCCATCTTGCCACACACACACCCCTCCTCTTTGTTTGTTTTGAGTTTTTACAAGTCTGGCTGTTTTCCTGCAGGTATGTCCATGTACCACACGCAGACAGTGTCTGCCAAAGTCAGAAGAGGACATGGGATCCTCTGGAACTAGAGTTACAGATTGTAACTATTGTTACAGATTGTAAAGTGCCATGTGGGTGCTGAGAATCGAACCAACCCAGGTCCTTTGGGAAAGCAGCCAGTGCTCTTAACCACTGAGCCATCGCCCCAAGCTCCTTTTTTTTTTTTTGAGATAGGGTTTCTCTGTGTAGCCCTGGCTGTCCTGGACTTTGTAGACCAGGCTGGCCTCGAATTTGCAGAGATCCACCTGCCTCTGGCCCCGCCTCACTGAGTGCTGGGATCACAGGTGTGCACCACCACGCCTGGCTTCATCTCTTGTTTTTTAAGGCAGGTGTCATTGTGTTGCCCAGGCTGGTTTTGAACTTGATGATCCTCCTGCATCTATTTCCAGAGTGCTAGGATTTCAGGTATAGGCCCCCGTGCTTGGCTTGCACCACAGTTTAATCAGTCTAAATGTGTTTCATGATTATTTGCCAACATTTTATGCAAAGAGACATACCTGCAAATCAAGCAGATGAATACTGTTTATACCTATTTAAAAAAAAAACAAAACCATGTTTCTTTCATATTAGATAACTTAGAATCAGTGGCATTTCAGTCACGTGAGTGGCTTTTGTTGTGGTTGCTTGGTTTTTCGAGACAGGGTTTCACAGAGCCCTGGCTGCCCTCGATCTCACAGAGATCCACCTGGCTCTGCTTGGATTAAAGGTGTGTGCCACCACGCTTGGCTTGAATGAGTGTTTTTTTTTATCAGTTAATAATTGTAGGGAGCAAATTCAGATGCCCTTGGCAAAGAGCGGCCCATGGTTCTTAGCAAATAGGGCTCTCTGTAGTAGTTTCACAAGAGGGCCTCACACACCAGCATCCATCTAGAGGTGCACAACCCTAACAGGACTTTTAAACCTCTGACTGCAGGTTGAGCAGCCCTAGTGTAACCCAGAATGCAAAATGTATCAGCTTGTATGACACCACAAGCTCGAAATCCAACATCATAAAACTTTGTTTCCTGAGAAAATTTACTACAAATACTGTAGTAATTACCTCAGGTCACATATATGGAGTATATGTGAAAAATGAGTTTCACTTTTAGACTTTGGCTCCTATCCCCAAGATCTATCTTATGTATGTGCAAATTCTTCAGATATCGAAAACAACTAAAATCTGAAACACTTCTGTTCCCAAGTGTTAGGGGATTCATTCCCTGTAATACAGGGAAGTACTTCATTTACCCTTACCGCTGAGGCATGCAGTTCCCGGGGCTGAGGAGACGGCTCAGTGGGAGAAGGTGCCTGCCACCAAGCCTGACCACAGAGTTTGGTCCTGAATACACAGGGTGGAAGGAGAAAAGTGACCCCAGAAGTTGCTCTCTGCCTCCACACAAATGCCATGTGCCATGCACTTGAAAATATGTGTAATTACAAAAAATTTTTATAAACTTAGTTGATGGGCCAGGAAGATGGTTTAGCAGATAAGGGAACCTTTTGCCACCAACCTGAGCGTAATCCCATGTTCCCACATGGTGCAAGGAGAGAATCGGCTACGTGAAGAAAGTCCTTTGACCTCTACACACTTATTCATTGTACACACAATGTACTCTCAAACTGGGGTTTCTCAACTTCGGAACTCTTTATTTTCTGTACTTTTTGAGACCGAATCTCTCTCTATATCCTTGACTGGCCTCAAACTCAGAGATGCTGGCCTGCTTCTGCCTCTGGAGTGCTAGGATTAGTGGCGTGCCCCACCGTTCCTGGCCCTCTATTTTTTTTTTTTTTAATAAATGTTTGCCTACATGCATATACGTGAACCGCCCATGGAGACCAGAAAGGGTGTCATCCTCTGTAACTGGGAGTACAGAGAGTTGTGAGCCACCATATGGGTGCTGTGTGAGAACAGCAAATGCTGTTAACCGCTGAGCCAACTTTTCAAGCCAAAATTTTGTCCTCTTGACATTTGCAGCTGGATAGTTCTGTTGTGTTGTTTGTGTGCTGTGGGTGCTTAGCAGTATTCTTTGCCAGATGCCGATGAGGGTTAGACCTGCAATGGATGTGTTTGGTGGGGGTGTCTAGGTATGATGGTTCCTGCCAATAAAAAAGAAACAGAAAACAAGGAAATGAGATGATGGACGATGGCAGTGGGAATGACCCTGATCCAAGTTGAGAGGTCACCATCGAGGGTAGGTTGAGGAACAAAGGGAGGAGAGGAATCTACAAGGTACGTGAGGATGAGGATGGGGACAGGAAAGGCCCACCAAGATCTCAGGGTCTCGCAGGCCCACGTGGGCATCGGATCCTTACCCAGGCCTCTTGGCCCTCTGCCTCACCAGTATCTCTCATAACTAGGCAGCCCGGAGATATGCTCCTCCCTGCTGTGCTGTTGCGCAGTCTCGAGCCCCCCCCCCTTCCTCTGCCCACAGTGCCTCAACCTGGCCTTCCTGCTGGCAGATGTGTGTTTGAGCTTCCTGCCCAGCATCTACCTCATCTTCGTCCTCATTGTATATGAAGGGCTCCTGGGCGGGGCTGCCTATGTGAACACCTTCCACAACATTGCTCTGGAGGTCTGTGTCAGATGGGCGGGGGCTGTGGGCGGCCTCAGGAGCCCTGTGGGTGGAAGCCTAACCCTTTTCTGCTCTCCCAGACCAGTGACAAGCACCGAGAGTTTGCCATGGAAGCTGCCTGTGTTTCTGACACCTTGGGAATCTCCATATCAGGGGTCCTGGCCTTGCCACTTCATGACTTCCTCTGCCATCTCCCTTGACGTGGGTTGCTCCTCACACCCTGACCTGCCCATGAGCAGGTGGCACATCTGCGAGCTCTGCCACAGGCCTTCCCTGCCAGGCTAGGGAGTGGGCAGAGCCACGGTCCTGCCCCGCCTCACAAGGAGCCCCCATTGTTTCCCACCCCCGAGCTGGTCTCGGGGAGTTTTCTCCCAGCCTTTAGCCCTTCTAATAAATGCTTATTTTATCGATTTACTTTTTGTGCAGTCTCTTTGAAACTGAAAAATTATGTAAACCCACTTTGGAATATATGAATTTATGAGTGTATAAAGCATTTCAGACCAGGTATTGTGGCATGTACCAGTCACTCCGGCACTTGGCAGAAGAGTCCATGTCTGACCTGGGATGTACAGCGAGACCTGGAGGACTAGGGCAATAGCTCAGTAGCAGAGCGCCTGCCTAGGATGTTCAGGGCTCTCGGGTTTTTGTTTGTTTGGTTGGTTGGTTTTGGTTTTTTGAGACAGGGTTTCTCTGTGTAACTTTGGCTGTCCTGGAACTCTCTCTGAAGACCAACCAGGCTGGCCTCAGACTCACAGAGGTCCACCTGCCTCCGCCTCCTGAGTGCTGGGATGACAGATGTGCGCCACCGCTTCCAGCTAGGGCTGTCAGTTTTATGCCTAGAAAACAATCAGTTAAAAAGCAGGGTGTGCTGCTGTAAGCCTGTAATCCCAGCATTTGGGATTTTGAAAATGTTAGGTCTGGGAATCGCTGAAAGAAGACCTCAGACTCAGGTAGTCTGCAAAAGCAAGGAGTGTGTATTCTGCAGAAATTGCCAGCACGCTGGGGCCACCATTCCATAGACTGGCCACCTTGAGGCGAGCACCCAGGCTCAATTTGAAGACGGGAATTTCCCAAGTGTGATTAGGTAATCTTTTCATCGATTGGTTGGTGCTGATCTAGTTGATGGGGTGGGGTGGGGGGACAGCCTTCATGGAGTGTCCAGTTAACAGCATGTGCGCAGATAACAGTATCATTTTGACTAGCTAAACAAAGTGTTTCTGACTAACCTTTCATTGGTCAGGTGCTTGGAGACCTTTCAAGGTGGTTACTAAATTAGTTTCTCATTTTCAGGGAGGTTATTGAGTTATTTTATCTCGTTTCCATGAGCTATAGTTTCATGTTCTAAGAAATAGAAACATGATCTGAGCAACTGTGGGAACATCACCAGGAAACAGAAACTCAGGCCTGTAGTAGCTTATGAAGCCTGTCATGGCAGCACAGCTGCTTGGGCCCTTCAAAAATAATTCTATTGCCTATTTGTAGCTTTATTAAAAATCAGGTGCCCATAGTGTGTGGATTTATGTGTGGGCCTTGAAGCTGATTCCATTGGTCAACATGGAGTTTTATGGTGATACCACGTAGGTTCTAGGATGGTAGCTCTGTAGTACAGCTTGAAGTCAGGGATGGTGATACCTCTGGAGGTTTCTTTTTTGTACAAGATTGTTTTAGCTATCCTGAGGTTTTGTTTTTTTTTTTTTTTTCTTCCGTATGAAGTTAAGTATTGTACTTTCAAGGTAAAGAATTGTGTTGGAATTTTGATGGGGATTGCATCGAATCTGTAGATTGATTTTAGTAAAATGGCCATTTTTACTGTTAATCAACCAATCCATGAGCATGGGAAATCTTTCCATCTTCTGATATCCTCTTCAGTTTCTTTCTTCAGTGTCTTAAAGTTTTTATCATACAAGTCTTTTAGTTGCTTGGTTAGATTTACCCCAAGATATTCATAGACAAGAAAGTGGGGAATAGCCTTGCATGCATTATCACGGGAGACAACTTCCTGAATAGAACACCAATAGTGCGGGCACTAAGATTGACAGTTAGTAAATGGGACTCATGAAACTGAAAAGCTTCTGTAAGGCAAAGGATACCATCAATAGGACAAAATGGCAGCCTACAGAATGGGAGAAGATTTTTACTGACTCCACCTCAGACAGAGGGCTAATATCCAAAATATATAAAGAACTCAAAAAACTAAACATCAACAAACCATATAACCCAATTAAAAAATGAGGTACATGGCTGGAGAGATGGTTCAGAGGTTAGAACTGGCTGCTCTTCCAGAGGTCCTGAGTTCAATTCCCAGCAACTACATGGTGGCTTATAGCCATCTATAATGAGATCTGGTTCCCTCTTCTGGCCTGCAGGCATACAGGCAGGCAGAACACTGTATACATAATAAATAAATAAATCTTAAATAAAATAATTTTTTAAAAAATGGGGTTCAGATCTAAACAAAATTCTTAACAGAGGAATCTCAAGTGACTAACACTTAAATATTCAACATCTTTTTAAAAAAAAGATTTATTTATTTTTATTATGTTTACAATGTTCTGCCTGCATGTACACCTGAACACCAGAAGAGGGCACCAGATTTCATTATAGATGGTTGTGAGCCAACATGTGGTTGCTGGGATTTGAACTCAGGACCTCTGGAAGAGCAAGCAGTGCCCTTTACCTCTGAGCCATCTCTCCAGCCCCAATATTCAACATCTTTATCCATCAAGGAAATGCAAATCAAAATGACTCTGAGATTCTATCTTATGCCCATCAGAATGGCTAAGATCAAAAACACAAATGGCAGCTCGTGCTGGCAGGGATGTGGAGAAAGGGGAGCACTCCTCCATCACTGGTAGGAGTGCAAACTTGCACAGCTACTTTGGAACTCAATAGAGTGGATTTTCTAAAAACTGAGACTCAGTCTACCTCAAGACCCAGCTCTACCAATCCTGGCTATATATACCTAAAGGATGCTCTATCCTACCACAAGGACACTTGTTCAGCTATGTTCGTAGCAACTTTATTTGTAATAACCTGAAGCTGGAAACAACCTAGATGGCCTTCAACCAAAGAATGCATAAAGAAAAAGTGGTACATTTACACAATGGAGCATTTATTACTCAGCTATTAAAAAATAATACCATGAAATTTACAGGCAAATGGATGGAACTAGAAAAAGATCGTCCTGAGTGAGGTAATCCAGACCCTGAAAGACAGACAAGGTGTGTAATCAGTTATAAGTGGATATTAGCTTTTCTTTTTAGCTTTTCCTATATTTGTTTTTTAATTGTGTTTTTTATTAATTATTCACTTTGTATCCCAGCTGTAGCCCCCTCCTTTGTTCCTTCCCAATCCCATCCTCCCTCCCTCATCTCCTCCCATGCCCCTCCCCAAGTCCACTGATAGGGGAGGCCTCCTCCCCTTCCCTCTGACCCTAGCCTATCTGGTCTCATCAGGACTGTGCATTGTCTTCCTCTGTGCCTGGTAAGGCTGCTCCCCACTCAGGGAGGTGATCAAAGAGCCAGCCACTGAGTTCATGTGAGAGGCAGTCAGATATTAGCTTTAAAGTAGAGGATAATCACGCTACAATCCACAGACCCAGAGAGGCTAAGGAACAAGGAGGGCTCAAGAGGAGATACATGGGTGTTCCTGAGGAGGGGAAATGGATGTCGAAGGTGGACTGGGAGCAGGTGGACGTGGAAACAGGAGGGAAAGAGAGTCCTGGGAGAGAGTACTGTATTTGGGGGCATTTCAGGAGTGAGGTGGAAAAACCTAGTGCAATGGAAATTCCCAGAAATCCACAAGGGTGGCCCTACCAAAGATTCCAGGTGATGGGGGATACATAGCTTGAACTGGCCATCTTCTACAACCAGGCAAGTGGAGGGAATGGAACACCAACCCAGTCACAAAACCTACCATCTGTCCTGCCTGAGAGGTGTGCTGGGGTAAAGATGGCACAGAACTCGTGAGAGAGGTCAACCACACGGGGGAGCCCATGCCTGCCACTGCCTGACACAGGGCCAGGAACCAGAAGAGGCTGGGAAGCCCAGAGACTAGGAGAGAGCCAAACACGACCAGAAGGAAGAGGAGGAGAGGAAAGAAAGAAAAGTCAATGAAATGATTCCTAATGATAGTCTGCTATACTTGTAGACTGGAGCCTAGCAGAATCATGATCAGAGAGGCTTCATCCTGTAACTGATGGGAGCAGATGCACAGAGCCACAGCCAAACACTAGGCGGAGCTCAGGGAATCCTGCGGGGGTTGGGGGAGGATTGTATCAAGCAGAGGAGACTAGGACACTACAAGAAAAACCACAGAATCAACTAACCTGAGCTCACGGAAACTGAACCGACAACCAGGGAGCCTGTACGGGTCTGACCTGGATCCTCTGCATATAGGTTACAGTTGTGTACCTTGGTGTTCTTGTGGGACTCCTTAACAGTGGAAGCCGAGGCTGTCTCTGACTCTCTTGCCTGTTTTTGGGACCCTTTCCCTCTTACTGGGCTGCCTCATCCAGTTTTACTATGAGGGAGGTACCTGGTCCTCTTGCAACTTGACATGCCATGTTTGGTTGATGTCCTTGGGAGGCCTGCCTTCTCCTGAAGGGAAATGAAGTAGAAGTGGATCTGGGGAAGAGGGGATGGGGGGAGGACTGGGGGGAGAGGAGGGAGGGGATGTAATATATGAAAGGATATTTTTTTTAAAAAAGAGGACCAGCTTGTCTAAAGAGAAAAGGAAGAAAAAAAAAAAGTAAAAGCTAGATGAGCATTTAATTGGACCCAGAAGTACTCCTATAGCCATCTATAGGGAAGTTGAGACAGAAGACCTGGTTGATCCCAACATCTTGAGACCAATCAGGGCAGCATAGCAAGACCCAGTGTCAAAAATAATGTAGAGGTCAAGAATTTGAAGATGAGCAAGAATGGGTACATGGGAAGGAATGGAAGGGGGGAAATGTGTAATTATTTTTTAATTAAAAAAAGCTTTCAGCAAGGCACAGTGGTGCAGGCCTTTAATCCAAGCACCCAGAAAGCAAAGGCAGGTGGATCTACCTGTGAGTTTGAGGCCAGTCTGGTCTATAAAACAAGTCCAGGACAGAACTACACAGAGAAACGCTGTCTTGAAACAAAAACATAAAAATGATGATAATGATACCATTTGGGTGCTCCTGAAACTATCCTGTCACCATGAATTGTGTCTGTGGCCCTGCTTGACAACGCTGGTACATGCTGCTCAGCTGTGAGCGAAGGCAAAGGGGCCTGATGTTGAGCTCCCAGCTCTGCCATTCACCGATAATACGAGCTTGAGAAGTCACCCTACCTCTCTGCACTCCAGTTTCTGATGTTTCAAATGAGAGCAGCAGTGTTAACAACTGTGAGCTCATGGGAAAACATCTTCCTCACCTAGGGAATGCCACCCTGATGGTGTGACTCATACCCTGCCTCTGAGCTTTTATATTGAGTTACGCAGCGAGCCCCAGGCATTGGCATGCTCCCAACTTGTTAAAATTCACACCTGTAATCACAACACTCTCAGGACTTGGGAGGCTGAGACAGGAGGAGCAGCCTGGGCTACATGCCAACATCCTGCCTCAAACAAAAAGCTGTAAAAACTTCACACACAAGCTGGTCACGGTGGTGCACACCTGTAATCCCAGCATTCAGGGAGGCAGAGGCAGGTGGATCTCTGAGTTCGAGGCCAGCCTGGTCTACAAAGCAAGTCCAGGACATACAAGGGTACACAGAAAAACCCTGTCTCCAAAAACCAAAACAAAACAAAAAACCAAAAAACCTCACACACTCCCTGCCATGTCCCCTGTCCCTGCTTTCTGGGCTCATCCCAAATCAGTAATTGCAGTGATGTAGGGACCAAGAATACACATTTCCATCCTCCTTTGGTAAAGTTTTGGTTTGGTTTTTAACAACTTAGGAAGCTGAGAAGGGAATGAGGAAAGTTTGTAAGCACACGTGTACATACAAAGCCAGTATTGCTGGAAGCACACTTGAAGAATTACTGAATTATGGTTTTCCTTTTTAAAAAGATTTACTTACTTATGTCTTTTTGAGACAGGGTTTTTCTGTGTAGACCTAGCTGTCCTGAAACTTGTTCTGTAGACCAGGCTGGCCTTGCACTCAGAAATCTACTTGCCTCTGCCTCCTGAGTGCTGCCACCACCACTTTAAAGTGCTTTAAAACAATTATGTGTTTGATGTGTACATGTCCAAGCGTATGGGTATCCTCTGTCTGCAGTGCATGTAGAAACCGGAAGAGGGCGTTGAAGCCCCTGGAACTGAAGTTACAGGCAGTTGTAAACCACCCTATGTTAGTTCTGGGAACTGAACTTGAATTTTCTGAAAGAGGAGCAGGTGCTCTTGACAGATGAACCATTTCTCTAGCCCTATGCTTTCCCTTAAAAATAAATAAATAAATAAATAGATAGATAGATGATAGATAGATAGATAGATAGATAGATAGATAGATAGATAGATAGATAGATAAAGCAAACTTTAGGTATGCTATTTCCCTTTTTATGTCCACAAAGTATTATAGTGTCTTCAGGCCAAGAACTTTTAGGGAGTGGAAAAAAATTTCCTCCCCCACCTTTTTTTTTTTTAAGACAGAGTTTCTCTGTGTAGCCATGGCTTTCCTGTCATGGCTTGTAGACCAGGCTGGCCTCAAACTCATGGAGCTCCACCTCTGTCTGGGATCAAAGGCATGTGACACTATGCCGGGCTTTTTTGTTTGCTTGTTTTTGCTTTTTGAGACAGGGTTTCTCTGTGTAGCCTTGCCTGTCCCAGACTCCCTTTGTAGACCAGGCTGCCCTCGAGCTCAGAGAGATCCATCTGCCTCTGCCTCCCGAATGCCGGGATTACTGGCATGCACCATTGTGCCCAGCTCCTCCTGCCCCCTCTTTTTAAGGATCTCACTCAATATCCCATGTTGGCCTTAACTTGTGATCCTCCCACTCGGATTCCCAAGTGCTGGGCTAACAGGAATGAGATACATACCTGGCATTATATTTCACTTTGATGAGTGTCTATGATTCTACATAATGAAACTTCTTTTTCCCCTTTATTCTTTCACTATTAGGACTTGAACTAGGACCTCATGGATGCTAGGTAAGTACTCTACTTCTGAGCTACATCCTTTTATCTATATATGGAGAGGGGTGGATTGCGCTACGTAGCTCAGGCTAACCTGGAACTCAATGTATAGACCAGGCTGGTTTCAAACTCCATCCACCTGCCTCTGCCTCTCGAATGCTGGGGCTAAAGGCATGCGTCACCATTTGAGAGACTTCCGTGATTAAACTACAGCACACATACAGTGGCTCATGTAAGATGCTAGAAGGGAATCCAGGAGTATAAAAGATTCAGAAAGTGGTGCCCTAGTTACAGGAAAGACAAACATCGCTGTTAGTTACATCTGAGATGTTAGTACATCTCGGTTGTGCTGCACCCCTGAGAAATCAACAAAAAGATCACATCAGATACATGAGAACCCTGTAAAAAAAAAAACAAAACAAAAAAAACAACCAACTTTGGAAAGAATGGAGAAGCAGCCGGGTGAGGTGCATACGCCTGTGATCCCGGCACTCTGGGAAGCAGAGGCAGGTGGAGCTCTGTGAGTTCAAGACCGGCCCGGTCTACAAAGTGAGTCTAGGACAGCCAAGGCTACACAGAGAAACCCTATTTCAAAGGGAAAAAAAGCTCTACTGAGATACACTTCACAGGCTATACAAATGCTTGTCAGTATAACCAAAGTGACTGTCTCCACCATCCGAGATCTGAGATCACCTTGATCACCTTCAGAAGAAATCCTGGCTAGACATGGAAGATCTCAGGTTTGAAGCCAGGTTGGGCTACATTAGACCTCAACTCAGAAAAAAATGTGGGGACCTAATGCAATGCTTTACCAGGCACATATGTGGTACATATAACATACATGCAGGCAAAAGTCATAATTAAGAACACAAAACAAACAAACAAAAACCATTTTTTTTCTTTAAAGTGTGCACATCTTTGATTCCACTACTTGGAAGGCAGAGGCAGACCCTCACTGAATTTGAGGGCAGCCTCAAATGCGTTCCAGCACAGTCAGGGCTACCCAGAGAGACCTCGTCTTGAAAACAAAAATGAACTGAAAAAAAAAAAATCCTAGACATGGTAGCATACACCTATATTGCCAAACCTTCAGGAGGCTGAATTGGGGCATCTCAAGTTCTGGGGATTCGTGAGGGAAAGGGGAAAGGAGAAAGGAAGAAAGCAAGGAAGGAAGACTGTTTATTTGTTGAGATAGGGTCTTAATACATACCCCGGGCTTCCCTGTAATGCTCAATCCTGCTCCAGTCTCCTGACTGCTAGGATTACAGCCTGTACTGCTCTGTCGGGCATTTTGTGACATTTATTTTCTATCATCTCTCTATCCTTTTCAAAGTCCTCAGAGGCTACGAGCTTGTTTTCAACACCTCATTCTTTTGATAGCTCATTATTATTTTACTGCAAGGCTGTGCAGCTTATACGCATCCATCTGTCAATTGATGGACATTCGGGTTTCAGTGAACAATAGCATGCCCAATGCTGTTATAAACATTTCTATTGGGTGAGGCCTTGAATTACTAAATCCTTTGCCGGTAGTGCATTCTTGACATATCCTTGCTATTCCATGTGTGTGTGCGCGTGCGTGTGGTTTGTTTGTTACAGCCATTCTAGTGAAAGTGGTGTCTCCCTCTGGTTCTCTTTTTTTTTGGGGGGGGGGTAAAAATTATTTATTTTTATTTTATGGGCATTGGTGTTTTGCCTGCACGTGTGTGTCAGATCTTGGAGTTACAGACAGTTGTGAGCTGCTATGTGGGTGCTGGGAACTGAACCAGGGTCCTCTGGAAGAGCAATCAGTGCTCTTAACCACTGACCCAGCTCTCCAGCCCTTTTTTTTTTTTGGTGGGGGGGAGAAGCTTGAGAAAGGGTTTACTCTGTGTAACAGCCCTGGCTATCCTGGGCTAGCTTTGTAGAACAGGCTGGCCTCGAACTCAAGAGATCTGCCTGCCTCTGTCCTCCCTCTGGTTTTCATTTACATTTCCTGCATAGGCTACTCTGGCCCCAGAGAACTGACTCAGGTTCACGTTTGGTGACAAACGCTTTTTCATCTGAACCATCTCGTGGGTCCCACGGCTAGTATACGCTCATTTTGCACAAGGCACTGTCCCACACGCTTCTTATTCTCCTAACATTAAATGAACACATACCATTATTTCCCTCTGTTTGTAGAACAGGGAGAAGAGCAGAGAGAAGTATGAAATTAGAAAAAAAAGTTGCCTAAGAAAACGGTAAAGCTAAGATTCCAACACTAAGATCCGGGAAGTTTGCTTAAACCTCCAGAACCGTGGTCACTTCCGCAGCACATATACTAAAGTTGGAACAATACAGGTAAGATTAGCACGACCCCTGTGCAAAGATGACACGCAAATTCATGAAGCGTTCCGCGTTTTTAAAACCCTTTTCGAAAACAAGCACTGCCACCACCTTCCAAAACCTAGCAGGCTACCAAACTTTTTTTTTTTTTTTTTTGGCTTTTCGAGAAAGGGTTTCTCTGTGTAGCCGTGGCTGTCCTGGAACTCACTCCGTAGACCAGGCTGGTCTAGAGACGAGAGATCTGCCTGCTTCTACCTGTGTCTGCCTAGTGCTGGGATTAAAGGCAAGCACCACCCCCGCCCGCCTTCACAGTATTTTTTAAAATCCAGTTTGGCCTCGAACCCACAACCGTCCTGCCTCAGCCTCCCTAGTTTGGAAATGACAGACGAGCACCGTAGGGCGGTCACCATCGGTCTTAAAGCCTCCGCCACGAACCAGGCCCAGGCCCCGGATGGCGCAGAGGACGCTGGGGGTTGTTATTTAGCGCTTTGCTCCGCGCTTCCGGGAAGTGACGCCTGACCCTGTCCTCTTCCGGCGACAGCTGCCTCGCCTGCTCCCAGGGCCTCCGGAGCTCAGCTGGTTGGTGTTCCCTGGGTCTCGTGCTCCGCGGAGGGCGAGGAGGGGGCGTCGGGCAGGGCCGGGGGTGGGGAGGCGGCGGCCGCGGCGCCCCCAGCCCTGACGCCGCGGTTTTCCTCAGGTCCCCGCCGCGCGCCCTAGCCCGTCGCCGGCGCCATGTCGCGGTTCTTCACCACCGGCTCGGACAGCGAGTCGGAATCGTCCCTGTCCGGGGAGGAGCTGGTCACCAAGCCCGTCTCTGGGAACTACGGCAAACAGTGAGCTGGGGGCGCGGGGAGGATGCTTTGGCGGGCTGCGGGGACTGTGGGCGAGGGCACCGAGGGCGACGGGGACGGGGATGGTGGCGCTGCCGGCGGGCTGCGGCCTCCGGGAGGCCTGGTCGTGGTGCCGAGGACCGGGGAGCAGAGGTTTCCCGCCGCCTGGTGTTGCGTCAGCCTCGAGGTCGGCGGCTTCGTGATTCCTCCTCGCGTCCCCTCCTTTGTCCCTCCCTGCCCGTCGCGTGGCCTTCGAATAACTCCCTCTATCGTGGCTCTTCCCAGCAGGCAGCGCTCAGTGACTGCTCTGTACTCGGGAAAGGAAACCCTCAAGGCTTGGCAGCTCTGAAGCTCTGTCGTTTGTCTTTGCGTGCAGTGTGAGACACTGCTGTGCTCACCTTCGTTTTACTGTCTTCTCCTCGTCTCTGAAAGTTAAAACGTATTAAATTATAGAACAGTTCTCAAAACTAACTTTGTTTTTGCTGTGTGCCTATAGTGTTTTAAGATATTTATATCTGCCTCCACAGAGACTTGAAGAGAACTGTGGATGGATATACATACATACATACATACATATCTATGTGAATGTCAGTCCGTAACACTGTCCAAAGTGAAAAATCATCACTTTTCATTAAAAAAAAAAACAAAAACAGGAAAAATTAACAGGATGGGAAGAAAAAAAATGGAGACACTGTTGCTAACTGAATGCTTGGGCCCATCTCATTAAAAAGAAATACAAGCAAAGTACTGTTAAAGTTTACTAAAACTTCTCTTTATCAGTGGCCTCTCCTATTTTGGGAACTGTTTCTTTTTAGAACCTTGCTCAGATACTGGTTCCCTGAAGTGCTTTCCATTTGTTAAGAATTTAAATATCTTTTCTCTCCTGCTGTGTGTGTGTTTACTTTTTTATTTATATATTTATTCACTTTACATTCTGATGGTAGAACTGTCCTCTCACTGTCCCCCTCTCCTATTCCTCAGATAAGGGGAGCTCCCCTACAATATAGGTTTTTTTCTGTAGCCATATGTGCCTTTGCGTAATTAGTTGTGCATACAGTAAATAAGCCTTTCAGTTGTATGTTCTTGGAGACACTCTTGCATGTGCTGTCAGGGTCTGACAAAAGGCCTTCTTCCGAGTTGGAGCTGTTTAAGATGAGTATGAGAAGCAAGTGTCAGAAAAAAGGATGGTACGGATGCCCAGTCTTAGTCTGAAAAGAGGCGTGATGACAGTTAAGAATGAAGGCTAATGGTCTCTGTTTCTTCCATACAGGCCTTTGTTATTGAGTGAGGATGAAGAGGATACAAAGAGAGTTGTCCGAAGTGCCAAGGACAAGAGGTGAGGCCACAAAAGGCTAGGTGATAGGGAATGATGACATTGATTTCTCCATGCTAGACACAGCCAATCTGTACTGAACTCCCTACCCAGGTTTGAGGAGCTGACCAACCTTATACGAACCATCCGTAATGCCATGAAGATTCGAGATGTCACCAAGTGTCTGGAAGAGTTTGAGCTCCTGGGAAAAGCATATGGGAAAGCCAAGAGTATTGTGGACAAGGAAGGTGTCCCCCGGTTCTATATCCGAATACTGGCTGACCTGGAGGACTATCTTAATGAGGTGTGACTAGAAGGGGGTGTGGGTCTGGCTATGCTTTCTCATAGCGAGGGCTCTCCTCCGGGTTCTTTCCCTTATGACATACAGTGTTCCCTAGAAAATGAAATGAAGGAGAGGAGCTTTTTTTTTTTTTTTTTTTTTTTGAGGCTTTGTTGTTTTTGGGTGTTTTGAGACAGGGTTTCTCTGTCTAGGCCTGGCTGACCAGGAATTCACTCTGTAGACCAGAAGAGCCTTGAATTCAGAGATCCACTTACCTCTGCTTCTAGAATGTTATGATTAAAGAGTACCCCACCACAGGGCTGGGGAGATGGCTCAGAGGTTAAGAGCACTGACTGCTCTTTCAGAGGTCCTGAGTTCAATTCCCAGCAACCATATGGTGGCTCACAACCATCTATAATGAATGAGATCTGGTGTCCTCCTCTGGTCTGCTGGCACACATACAGGCAGAATACTATATAAATAATAAATAAACCTTAAAAAAAAAAAAAAAGAATACCCCACCACAGCCTGGTTTATACTTATGTTTGTTTGTCTTTTTGAGACAGGGTTTTCCTGTGTAGCCTTAGCTGTCCTAGACTTGCTTTGTAGACCAGGCTGGCCTCAAACTCACAGCAATCCACCTGCCTCTGCCTCCAAGAATGCTGGGATTACAGTGTGCTACCATGCCCAGCAGTGGTTTTTTATTTTTTTGTTTTGTTTGTTTTTCAAGATAGGGTTTTTCTGTGTAACTCTGGCTGTCCTGGAACTTGCTCTGTAGATCATGCTGGCCTCGAATGCAGAGATCTGTCTGCTTTAAAAGGAACTTTTATTTGCCTTGTTCAGTTGTTGTCTCTGAGGCTTACTGCCTCCTTCTGCTAACCTAGGCCTAGTCCTCTCTCTCTCTCTCTCTGCACAAACTGTTTCTCTATAACTCTCCCAGTAAAACTGTCTCCTATCTCATTGCCCTTTAAGTAGCTTTCATTTTCTCTCTTTTCTTGTGAGAGTTGAACGAGTCCTATTCTGTCAAGTCTTTCTCTGTTTTATCACTGTTTTTGCCACTCAATTAAACATCACTTTTAAACATAGGTGCTTCCTTCTACAGTCTATCTTTACCTTCATTGGTTGGGATTAAAAGTCTTCAAAAAATAGTTTTGTAGGCTACTTGCCTCAGTTTAACCCTTGGCATTGCAAATAAAAAGTTAACAGCCTTGGTTAATAAATGGTGTTGATGGTGTCTCGATGGCAAGGTCCCAAAAATTGGTTATAGAGCCTGAGTTTTAGAAGATGTCACTTAGTCTCAGGTCACTGTTCTTCCTTTAATTATCCCATTAGCTTTGGGAAGATAAAGAAGGAAAAAAGAAGATGAATAAAAACAACGCTAAGGCTCTGAGTACCTTGCGCCAAAAGATCCGAAAATACAACCGAGATTTTGAAACACATATCACAAACTACAAGCAGGTGAGTCAGCTAGCGGCTAACTTTTCAAATTGGAAAAGTTTGATCCTGTGACAAAACTCAAGAGCATTGGTAAATGATAGCATGGCTAGAGAACGAGTGAACCATAACAAACTGTCTGGGTTTGAGAAGGAGGATTGTTTCTGTTGGCCATCCTTTTGTTCTGTGGTGGTGGTCGTGGTGGTTGAGTTCTGCAGGGCTCCCAGTGTAGACAAGGCTGTTTGTGAACTCACAGAAATCTGCCTGCTTCTACATCCTGAGTACTGGGATTAAAGACATGTGCCGCAATGCCTAGCTTTTGGTAGGCATCTTAATTCTCCTATTTTCCTTAATCCAGAACCCTGAGCAGTCTGCAGATGAAGATGCAGAGAAGAATGAGGAAGATTCAGAAGGTGAGAAAAGATACCTTTATTGACGATAAGCCCAAGGCCATGGGGTCTCATGATCTAGTTTCTGTTTTCAATTGTGCCCTTCAATGTTCTAGCTTTTTTCCCCTCCACTTCCTACCAGGCTCTTCAGATGAGGATGAGGATGAAGATGGAGTCAGTGCTGCAGCTTTCTTGAAGAAGAAACCAGAATCTTCTGGGGAGAGTCGAAAGTTCCACAAAAAGGTGGAAGTAAGATCCAGGGTTAGACTGGGGTTGATTTCCTCCCAGAGGATATTTAGGTCCTGGGAAGAAGAAATGTGGTCTTATAGAATCTTATGGTCCAGAGAATGAAAGTTAGTGGGATATGGCTTGGAAACAGGCTTCCTGTTGTATTGAGACAGTGAATGAGCTGGGATCTAACTGCCAGGCCCCACACTGTCCTGAGGAGCTGTGTGGTACTAACTTGGGTAATTTGTACTCTCCAGACTTGTCTGTTTCACCTAATATCCTGATTCTGTGAATAATTCTCTTGTCTTGTTAATGGAAATGCCTGGAATGTGTGTCAGTGGGAGGAGCAGAGAAGGTGTTTGTCTTCCTTCTGATCCTCTCTTCCCTCAAAGGATGATGATGAAGACTCTGAAGATTCTGAAGAAGATGAAGAATGGGATACCAGTTCCACATCTTCTGAGTCAGACTCTGAAGAAGAAGAAGGAAAACAAACTGTTCTGGCCTCAAAGTTTCTTAAAAAGTAAGGAAGTAATGGCTTTGGAGGATACAGTGGGAAGGTTTTAAAGTCTTTTTGAAAGGCTGTTGCTTTCTGCTTTCATGGATGGAGTCTTTATGTAGAAACCCACTGCTTCCACTATTACAGCAGGATTTTAGAATCAAGTATGAGGTTGCAAAGCTTGTATGGGTTGAACATAGGATTTGAAGTCTCCAGTGTTCAAATATTTAACCACATTCTCAATACAAATCTCACTTTGCCATCTATTGGTTATGTTACAGTGGGCAAGCTGCACCTTTTCAGTCTTTATTTTTTGCATCTGAAGTGGGCAGGGCCTTTGCCTCCCAGGAGAGCTGTTAATGGTAGCATAGGGAAGTGGCTCAGTCCAGACTGGCTTGTGGTGGGCACTTAGTGATAGTCGCTGTTGTGCTTGCCCTTCCTGATAATGAGCTTCTTGTTGCATCGTATGTGAGGTGCAGCAAGCCTTCATGAACTAACTGCAGGTTGGTCACAGGTTGAAAGGAGCCTGATTGGGATTCTCCACCAGCCTTAGTCCTTCAGTAGCTCTGCAGTGTAATGTAATAAACTTCCCCTGCTTCTGCGGGATTCCTGTCTGTACATCCCACAGAAATGAGAGTGCCGCTCAATGAAATGCCCTTTTTAAAGGGACTCACTGTTGGTGCTCAGTAGATTTTAGAAGTTTGAATTACATTGCTGCAGAGAGTAGGAAGTTCCTTGACATCAGAAAGCGCTAGGCATAAGCTAAAGAACCGGTTGGTAGGCATTTTGTCCCGAAGCATTTTTCATCAAGTGCTTCATAAAGACAGGTGGAAGTTGGGGACACATGGTCTGTTCTGCCGCTTTGGAGGGTTCACAGACTCTCACTTCTAGTACACTGGGATCTGCAGACTTTTACCAGAGTAGGCATATTTAATGTTCTGTAATTATCCGTAACTTTCAAATTTGCTTAATCATGAAGCTCTTTTTAAAGCCTGTGGCATCTAACGTTAGTACCGGTTCATATTCTTTACATTTGTGTCCTTCAGTAATTATGTGTTGTGTTTGATCTTACGTATGCAGGATGCACTATGCATGTGCATTATTCAAAGGCTTTTGTCTGAGAGGAAAATGAGAAATTTAGGAACACAGCCATTCGAGGTGGCAGACGCCTGTAATCCCAATACTCAGGGAGGCGGAGGCTGTCTGGTTGCTGTGAGTTCAAGGCCAGCCTGGTCTACAGAGCAAGTCCAGGACAGCCAAGGCTACATAGAGAAACCCTGTCTCAGGGGGGTGAGGGGAGAAATGAAAAGGTTTTTTTAGGACCTCAGAAGGCTGTGGCAGGAGGATTTTAACTTTGAGGGCACCTTAGGTGTGTAGCAAGAACCTGTCTCAGTTTTCTTTTAGTCTCACTGTTTTGTTTTCATAAATGTCTGTGCCCATTTGTGCTGTGCCCCTGGAGGCCAAACGGCAGTGTTGGATCCCCTGAGACTGGGATTACAGACTCTTATGAACAGCTACGTGGGTGCTGGGGGTCAAGCCTGGATCCTGGATCCTGGATCCTGGATCCTGGAAAACAGCCTGTGTTCTTAACTATTGAGCCACCTCTCCAGCCCCTCAAAATCTTATTTTTGTGTGTGTGTGATTTGTGTTTGTGTGGGTACATGAGTGTATGTGGAAGTCAGGGCTGGTTTTGGGGTGGTATTCCTCAGGAGCCATCCACCTTGGTAAGTTTTTTGTTTTGATACAAGATCGTACTGTATAATTGGGGTGGGCTGGAACTCATAGAGATCTGCCTCTATCTGCTTCCTGAGTGCTGTGATTGAGAGCTAATGATTTGTGTCACCATGCCCAACCTTGCTTTATTGTTTGAGATTGCGTCTTCCATTGTCCTGTAGCTTACTGAGGTAGGTTAGGCAGTCTGGGCTGTGAGCTCCAGAAATCCATGTCTCTGAAATGGATGCTGAGATTTCAAGGAGGTGCTACCACAGCTGGCTTTGTGTGTTGGGGGGGGGGGAGGTATAATAATAAAATTACGTGTTTTTTCCCTTTTTCTTCCAGATTCGCATATCCTTGCTCTCTTTCAAATTCTTTTTTTTTTTTAATTGTTGTTATATGCATTGGTGTAGGTGAGTGTGTTGGGGATCAAATTCAGATCTCATCCTTACACAACAAGCATGTTGCTAACTGAGCAGCTGAGCTGTTTTGTACTTCTCCAACCCTCAAAAGGTACTGAGAATTAGAAAAAAATTAAGTGGAGGACATTGTAGACATGTTCTGACCTTGAGTCATATGCATTTATATCTGGCATCTGTTAAGTTTTTTCTTTTGTTGTGTTTAACATAAGATTTACCACTTTAAACGTTATTTATAGCAGAACTTTCAGACCCGCCAGGAGTGTAAATAATGACACAGAGACTTTTTTGGCATTTTGAGACAGGGTTTCTCTGTGTAGTCCTGGTTGTCCTGGAACTCGCTCTGTAGACCAGGCTAGCCTTGAACTCAGAGTGTGCCACCATTACCTGGCCTTCATCTCTGTTTTTCACTTGTCAAGCTTACTTACAGTTATTGTTATTAATGTATTTGGACTTGTTATTTCTTATGTGTTATATTTTCTATTTGACCTTTTGTTTTGTTGAGACAGGGTCACATGGACCTCAGGCTGGTCTTGAACCCCTGACCTGTGTCCACCTTCCATGCTTGGATTATAGAAATGTTCCTTAACTCTGACATCTCTTTAAATTTTTTAATAGCTTTAATTGGGTATAATTGTATGCTTGAGTGCGTGCATGCGTGCATGTTTGGATGGGTTGTTTGCCTCTCTGTGAGTTCAAGGTCAGCTAGGCATGTCTACATAGAGCGTTCCAGGCTATCCATAAAATGGACAAAAGGGGCTGTAAAGTTGACTCAGCAGTTAAGATCACTTGTTGCTATTGCATAGGACCTGGGCTGGATTTCCAGCACCCACATGGCCTTTCACAACCCCCTGTAATGCCAGTCCCAGTGGTCTAATGCCCTCACCTGACCTCAGCAGGCACATGTGATGCACATGCCTCTGTGCGGGCAGATGCTTAGGACACATGCAATGATAAAGTAAGTTAATCTGTCATCAGAGAGGTCAACCCGGAAGTTTGAATTCATAGGGGGAATCCATCATACTTCCTAGTATGGAGCACGATATCCTTACTACTAAGTTAAACTTCAGTGCAAGGACGATGAAGTTGATTGGAAGCAGATGATAAATAGCACTAGCTCCTCCGTTAATCTCAGAACTGGGGCCATGGTGTATAGTCTCTGTAGACCAAGAGAATTCAACTTTCTGAGCATACTTGGCATGTGTGTAAAATTTGAGACACAAATTTGGCCTGGGGATGTAACTCAGGTGATAGAGTGCTTGCCTGGCATGCTTGAGGCCTGGGTTCAATCCCTAAGCACTGTGTAAATTCATTGCTGGTATACACCCGTAACACCAGCAGGTGGGAGGAGGAAGCCTCAGAGGTGAGGTGAGAAGAGGACTCATCTTTCATTTTCTCCCTCGTCTCCTGTCAGGGCACCCACTACAGAGGAGGACAAAAAGGCAGCTGAGAAGAAGCGGGAAGACAAAGCCAAGAAGAAGCACGATAGGAAGTCCAAGCGCCTGGATGAGGAAGAGGAAGATAATGAAGGCGGGGAGTGGGAAAGGGTCCGTGGTAACGTGCTGCTCGTTAAGGTGAGCATTTCAGAAGAAAGAAAGTGATTTAGGAGAATGTGCAGGTGCCCGCCTGGTTGCAGTGGGAAGGAATCTAAAGCAAGAACAGGTGCCTGTTGATATGCTGTAACAGGATATGTTTTTGCCTAGGAGAAGCCGAAAATGTTTGCAAAGGGAACGGAGATTACTCACGCTGTTGTCATCAAGAAACTGAATGAGATTCTACAGGCCAGAGGCAAGAAGGGAACAGACCGGTAAGAGTCACTGGCCTTGGGCCATTGCTGAGTTTTTAAAGTTTGAAAGCTTTCTTATATAGCACAGGCAAACATAAATGTGGAAACCATTGTGTTTTGAGAGAATATCTATGGTTGAATACTGGGGACCTACCTAACTTTGAACTACTGAACTTCTGTTGCAGTCTGTTAAATGTAAATGATATTTGTTTCTAGTTATTAAGAAACCAAAGAGGATGGAAAGATTTATAAATAACACTTCAGGGTGGCTAGCATCACTGTTGTTTCTGTTAGGAATTTAAAAGAGAAGCAAGTGTTTGGGTTGTAGTTCAGTTGGTAAAGGGCTTGCCTATCATACACAAAGCCCTGGGTTTGAGGCCTGGCATCCCATAAAACCAGGTGTGGTGGTACACGGCTGTAATCCCAACACTGGGGTAGCGAAGGTAGGAGAATCAGAAATTGAAGGTCCTCCTTAGCTACATGACATGCTTAAAGCCTGGACTACATGGGTTCTTGTCTCAAAAGAACACATAGATAAGCAAGAAGCGCGTAGACAGAGAGTATGTAGAATTGGCTGCTCTGCTGCTGGTCTGCATCCCGCATATCAGGATGAGACTGACCGCTTTATCTACAAAGCCTCACCCAGCTCTGTGTCCCTCCAGTGCCACCCAGATTGAACTGCTACAGCTGCTGGTTCAGATCGCTTCTGAAAACAACTTGGGGGAGGGTGTCATTGTCAAGATCAAGTTCAATATCATTGCCTCTCTCTATGACTACAACCCAAACCTGGCCACATACATGAAGGTGAGAAGAAAGGACCAGGGTTGAAATGGGCAGCCGGGGCTACTGTTTCAAGGCTTGAGGCCTACAACAGTCTTGTATGTTGAAGGCCCTGTGATTCTTGGTGGAAGGGTAACTTCCACCTTTCTTCAGAAAGGTAACTTAATTACATCCTCTAACTTTGCCATTTCATTTCTTGACAGCCAGAGATGTGGCAGATGTGCCTGGACTGCATCAATGAACTGATGGATATCTTGGTTGCACATTCCAACATCTTTGTTGGAGAGAACATTTTGGAAGAGAGTGAGAACTTAAACAATTTTGATCAGGTAAAGGGAGGAATTGGCAGGATAACTAGGAAGACATGGTAGAGACAGGAGTTCAGATTAGCATTAATTAGATTGTGTTCTTTCTTTGCATACATCTTTAGCCACTGCGTGTACGTGGCTGCATCCTAACTCTGGTGGAGCGAATGGATGAAGAATTTACCAAAATAATGCAAAATACTGATCCTCACTCCCAAGGTAAGCCTAAGCAAGCGGGGACTTTGGGGAGAGGAAAAGTACAGGAGATAATGCTAACTCTAAGCACTGTACAAGGGCAGAGTGAAATGACTGGGAGGCACGTGCTAGACTGACTAGGCCCTGTTGACCAAGTTGCTCATTCAGATACTTTCCTAAGCAGCGAGAGGGTAAACTCATGGGAGAAGATAATGTTTTCAGGGTGTGAGTGTAGAGAGCAAAACCAAAGGGTTGAAGTGACTGGAGACATGGTTGGGAAAGCTGTTACTCATCTCTGAGATGAGGGTTGATGTCCTCCCTACCAGAGTATGTGGAGCACCTGAAGGATGAGGCACAGGTGTGTGCCATCATTGAGCGTGTGCAACGCTACCTGGAGGAGAAAGGTACCACTGAGGAGATCTGCCAGATCTACTTGAGGCGCATCCTGCACACTTACTACAAGTTCGATTACAAGGCCCATCAGCGTCAGCTTACACCTCCTGAAGGGTCCTCAAAGGTGAGGTTTTGGACAATCGTGAGGAGTGAGAGAAGTGTAAATGTGTCTTCCTTATCTTCTCGTCCTTAATGATAAGTCTTCTTTTTCCCAAGAGACTTCTGAAATAGAACAAGGAGCGATGTTGGCGGGGTGGGGAGGGGTGCCATGAGGTAGGAAAGAGTCCCATGTTTTGTTGCTAGGGCCTAAGCCATTTACAGCCATGGTCTTTTTTGCAGAGCCACCACTAACAACTTCCCATTCTTGTAGTCTGAGCAAGACCAGGCAGAAAATGAGGGTGAGGACTCAGCTGTGTTGATGGAAAGACTATGCAAATACATCTATGCCAAGGACCGTACAGACCGCATCCGAACCTGTGCCATCCTCTGCCATATCTACCACCATGCTCTCCACTCCCGCTGGTATCAGGCCCGTGACCTCATGCTCATGAGCCACCTACAAGACAACATTCAGCACGCAGACCCGCCAGTACAGGTAGGTGGAGGAGAGGAGAATCGCTGTTAGGTAAACAGACTCAACAAGAGTTAGCACCTGTTGGCGCTAGTACAGACCCAGACAGGTGCTTGGTCTTTTCCAGACTCGGCATTCTTTGTTCCTTTCCCCATAGACATAAAGTTTTTGCTATCCCACAACATTTAAAATTCTCTAGAGATTTGGGTTTGCCAACATTTATCTGTCTCTCTCTCTCTTTCTTTACCTACTGTTTGGTTCACAACATTAGGAGCTGATCTTTTCCTGGAAGATGAAAAGGGTCTTTGAAGCAGTTAAACCAGGAGGAAAAGGGACCTAGATAACTGTGCTATTGGAGACTGTCACATTAAAATTAGCAGGGTTCAAGACAGCAGGGCGCCCTTTTTCTAGCAACATCTTGAGGACCTTTTTGTATAGAAAAAGTACTAAAAGTCGTTGTATTTGAGGTGTAGATCTCTTTTGTGTAGATTTAAGACAAGTGGGAAATACATTTGTAGTTGGTGGACCTGTCTAGTAATGGTGGTGGTCTTAAATTTTAAAGTATGTGTGTTTGGGGTGCCTGTGCCATGGCACACATGCAGAGGGCAGTGGACAATCTCAGGTGTGGGTCTCCACCCTCCCCCTTGTGTGAAGCCGAGTATTTTGTTATTGCTGACCCATGGCTTACCAGGAGTCTCCTGTCTTGCATCTTTCAATCTCGGATCCTCCTTGCACAGCAAGTTAGCCTAAGCAATCTCCCTAGCCCAGTAGTGGTGGTTTAGACAGGACTTATCTTTATTCTTGTATTTCATTGATGGAAAGCCAACTCTTGCTTATTCTTTGACATTTGAGTAGTCATGTTTTTATTAAGTTGAGGAATTCATATATTTTGGATGACTACTCATTTATCAGACCTCAGATATTCTAGGCTATAGTTTGCCTCCTTGTCTTTCTTAGTCATACATTGATGAAGTACGTTATTATTTTTTTAAAATATATTTTCTGAGTTGTGTCTAAATAAATCTTTGCTTAAAATTCATGAAGATGGGGACTGGAGAGATGGCTCAGTAGTTAAGAGCACTTGCTTTTCCAGAGTATCCAAGTTCATTTCTCTGTATCCACAGTTATGAGGCAGCTCATAACTGTCTGTAACTCTAGCTCCAGAGAATCTTACAGCGCCTGGTGTTCAAGGCACCTGCACTCGATGTGCGCATGTGCAAATGGGTGGCAAACACCTACCCTTTCTGAGCCGTCTCTCTGGCCCTGCTAGTATTTCTTTATTTTTCTCCCCATCCTCGTTTGCTATAATACTTTGGTATCTGTAGTCCTGGCCTCAAACTTGCTATGTAGCCAAGAATGACCTTGAACCTGATTTTTCTGTGCTGGGATTGTAGTCATACAACACTATCCTACTTTATGTGGTGCTGGAAATCAGACCCAGGACCTTGTGGGCATTAGGCAAGCACACTTATTTTTAAACAGTTTTAATTACGTGTCTGTATGTGAGTATGTGCACATTTAAATTCAGTGCTCATAGAAACTAGGGGCTTTGGACCTTGAGCTGAACTTAGAGGTGCTTGTGAGCCACCTGATGTGCTGGGAACAGCTCAGATCTATTTTTTAAGGTTCTTTGAATTTGTCTTTGATCACTAATATTTTTATTATTATTGTATACTATTAAACTATACAGTATACCCAATTTTAACATTATTATATAATCTTTATACAAGATATACTAAATATTGTATAAAACTTAGTCTTGGGCTGTGTGTCCAGGAGGTAGGTAGTAGAAAACTTGCCAGTATGGACAAAACCCTAAGATTAATCCTCATCCCTGGGATGCAGCACCAGTTTTGGTGGCTTATAATCTCTGCACCTAGAATTCAGGAGGATAAGTTCAAAGCCGACTTGCATATAGCAAAACCCTCCTCAAACAAGAAACCTTAGTTTCCAATTTTCTTCTTTTCACATTCTTGTGTCATATTTATGTAGCAAACCCACATTTTCTTCCATCTTGTTGGGCCAGAAACCTCAGTGTCATGTTTGGTGGTGCCGTTTCTTTTTCTTTGGAGACTGGGTCTCATTCAGACGTGCCTGCCTCTGCCTCCCAAATGCTGGGATTGCCAGTGTTTGCCACCTTGCCTGTCCCGTGCCTGGTTCTTTGCTTTCATGTTACATCTGATTTTCCAGCCATTTTTCTTTGTTGTTTGTTGTCGGGCACCCATTAATAGACTGTCCTTTTCCTTTTCGTAAGAGATCATCAACCTTCTGATCTTGCTCTATTTTTACTTCCTGTTCCCTTTGTCTTTCGGTGGTCTCTTGGTATGCAGCCAGAGTAACCCTGTTAAGTCAGATTTATCACCTGCTTGCTCAGAACTTTCCCGTGGATTCCTGTCTGTAACTCCTGCTTTTCACACGTCCACTCCCTGGTGTTATGGTGAGGTTTTGGGCCAGTCTCAGCAGCATCACTCTTTCCTTCAAGTATACTTGGGTCAGTTACTTATCTGGACCACTGCATTCCCTTATGTGGACTTTATCCCGCGTTTATCTATATGGCTTCTTTTGTTCTTGGATATTCTTCACCATGAAGTCTTTACCAAATTGCCAGCCTCTATCACCATACAAACTTACTTTTAAATCTTTCCCTCATTTTTATTATTTTCCTCCTTAGCTTAAATTACTATTATAGTAATTTTTTCCTGCACACTCCACCTCTGGAAGATAGGCTTTATGTATTTTGTTCTCTGACCCTAGCCACTGCTCAAAACATAATAGATCTTTAAGTGTATTTGCTGAGAAAGTGAGACAGTTTGCCTGTGATTATCACCTCTGCCCTTTGTGCTCAGATCCTGTATAATCGTACGATGGTGCAACTGGGCATCTGTGCCTTCCGTCAAGGCCTGACCAAGGATGCACACAACGCCCTTCTGGATATTCAGTCAAGTGGTCGTGCCAAGGAGCTTCTGGGCCAGGGTCTGCTGCTGCGCAGCCTACAGGAGCGCAATCAGGAACAGGAGAAGGTAGAGCGACGCCGACAAGTGCCCTTTCACCTGCACATCAACCTGGAACTGCTAGAGTGTGTCTATCTGGTGTCTGCCATGCTCCTGGAGATCCCCTACATGGCTGCCCATGAGAGTGATGCCCGACGACGCATGATCAGCAAGCAGTTCCATCATCAGCTTCGGGTAGGCGAGCGGCAGCCCCTGCTAGGTGAGTGTGGGACTCTAGCCCTGTACGCTTGTTAGATCCTTGCTTACCCATTAGCATTAAGAGAAGTTGATGAAATAAATTCCTCACAAGATGATTGCATCTTAATTACATTTTATATGGCACAGTCTGAGAAATAATAATTCACTATTCGAGACATGATGAGTTTGAAGTCAGCCTGGTTTACAAAGAAAGGTACAGGCTACGCAGGGCTGCATAGTAACCCTGTCTCAATAAGACAAAATTTATTACATTCACATTAATAAAACACGTGATATGTGAATACTCTTGATACCTTTCACCTGATGATAAAACTGCAGTAAAAGAATTTAAATGACTTGTTCTAGTGTAGTGCAGTTAACGTGTACTTCTTTCCTCTGTTTCAACCTCAAGCACATTATCTTTCAAACAGTAGATCATCAAGAATCTTGACATTGGTTTCTTTGATCACTGTTTGTTAGTGTTTCTCTGTATAGTCTGTATAGTCGTGGCTCTCCTGGACTTAGTCTGTAGACCAGGCTGGTGTTGGACTCAGGTTTGCTTCCCGCTGCCTCCCAAATGCTGGGGTTAAAGTATGCCCACCACTGCCTGGCTTGTTTGGGGTGTTTGTTTGTTTGTTTGTTTAGCCTTGCTAGTGTACTGGAGAGTGTTCACTGGTTAAAGTGCTCGCCCTGCATTGTTCATGAGGACCAGAGTTTGGATCCCAGCACCCATGTAACAAATTGGGCATCCCTGAAAACACTGTGACTCCAGCTTCAGGTAGTCAAGAACCCACAGGATCAATAAGGCTTGCTGGCTTCCAGCCTAGCGAGAAGGGAGTCCTAGACCCAAGGGGAGATCCTGCTTCAAGGGAAAAAATAAAAAATGAGGAAATCCTCTGCCTAAGTCCGCCTCTCAGGTGCCAGGCTTAAAGATATACACAGGTGGGCCCTGGGGAGATGGCTAAGAGCACTGTCTGCTCTTCCAGAGGTCCTGAGTTCAATTCCCAGGAACCACATGGTAGCTCACAACTATCTGCAATGAGATCTGATGCCCTCTTCTGGTGTGCAGGTGTACATGCAGGTAGAATATTCATATACATAAATAAATACATCCTTTTTTTTTTTTTTTTTTTTTTTTAAGTTGCTTTAGCAGTTTCTTAAAAAAACAAAAGAACCAAAAAGGGAACTGGGGAGATAGCTCAGCAGTTAAGAGCACTGGCAGTTCTTCTAGAGGACACAGGTTCAATTCCCAGTACCCATATGGCAGGTCATAACAATCTGAAAGTCCAGTTCCAGGAGCTCTGACACCCTCGTACAGACATACATACAGGCAAAACGACAATGCACATAAAATAAAAATAATTAAATTATTTTTTAAAAAAACAAGATATACACAGACACAAGGAAACTTTTAAAAATTTTAAAATGAAATGATATTAAGGATGGAATCCAGGCCTCACATGCTACACAAGCACTCTGCCCCTGAGGTGCACCTCCAGCCATACCTTCAGTCAGGGACGGAGCGAGTCTCTGGGAAAGGAAGTGACTGCACCTTCCTAGAAGCACTTGATGGGAGCATTTGACTGAACCAGGTGACTTCAGTTCTCTCCTTACGTGTTGCTCCTTTGTTGGTTTTGCTGACATGGCCGTGCTCTGATACTGATGCCCCTTAGTCAGGTTTTGTTTGGTTTACATAGTGATGTTTTGTTTTCTGGGAAAACTTGAAATGAAAATTGAATTTCCATGTGTCTTTTTTTTTTTTTTTTTTTTTTTAAGATTTATTTATTTATTACTTATACAGTGTTCTGCCTGCATGCCAGCAGAGGGCACCAGATTTTATTATAGATGGTTATGAGCCACCATGTGGTTGCTGGGAATTGAACTCAAGACCTGTGGAAAAACAGCCAGAGTCTTAACCTCTGAGCCATCTCTCCAGCCCTCCATGTGTCATAATAGATTTTGGCAGATCTAGTAGCCTTAGGCCTGCCTTCCCATGGAGCTCACTTTGAGAGCTGAAGTAACAGGTAAAGGAAGGACTTTGTGGTCTTCACAGTCCTGACCTGTGTTGTGCATAATGGAATCAAGACACACTTTCAGTCTTAGTGCTTGGGAAACCAAAACAGGAGGGCCTCAAGTTGAGGTTATCCTTGGCTCCTAACCAGACTGCCTCCAAAAAATGCCAGTTTCTCTTGCAGCCTTTCACTGTTATTTGTTTGCTTTGTAGAGATATTCTTTGAGCCTCTAACTTGCTTAACTGTTGTACACTTGTTTATGTATTGTGTGCACATACACTTGGGTGTCAGAGGACAACTTGTGGGGATGAGGTCTGATGGGTGGCCATGTATAGACCAGGTTAGTATTGAACCTCGTGGAGGCCTGCCTCTGCCTGTCCAGTACTGGGTTCAAAAACATTGTCACCAAGCCTGACTAGCCTTGTCTTTTTAAAGGTGGTAAAGTTGGGGCTAATCCAAGAAGGTGTGTGGTTTTTGTTTGGGCCTGACCCTAACCCATGCTCCTCCCGGTGTCTGTCAATCATTCATAATATGTTACCCATTTCCAGACTTGGAATTTTTATGCTTCGTTCCCTAAATGCCAGTTACATTCTGGCTTGTCCCTCAAGATAGTGATTGGGAGCCTGAGTCCCTAATCAATACACAGAGCCAATGGTTTCATAGATACCATGTGGGTTGAAGCTAAATATATTTGTTTTAAAGCTTTTGAAATTTTTGAGTAAATAAACTAATAATGGATATTGTGAGAAGCATAAAGGTGATAGAAGAATAAGTGATGTTGAATTGCATGTTATCACATGACCACAATCCCAGCATTCAGAAGCCAAAGACAGAAAGGTTATTAAGAACTTGAGATCAGCCTTGGGCTATACATAGTGAGTTCTAGGCTACCTTGTTCTGCAGAATAAGATTTTTTTTTAAGTGAACTTTAGCAAATATTTGTTTTTTGTTTTGAAGCAGGGTTTCTCTGAGTAGCTTTTCCTAACTGTCCTGGAGCTCGATATGTAAATCAGGCTGGCCTTGAACTTAGATCTGCCTGCCTCTGCCTCCTAAGTGCTAGTACGACACCCTGCCAGGCAAGGTCAAGGAACTGAGTGCTGGGATCAACGGTGTGTACAACTGTGCCTGGCTTACATATCATCACCATCATTTAGTATTCTGCTTGCATTTGTGCCTACAGGCCAGAAGAGGGCACCAGATTTCATTATAGATGGTTGTTAGCTACCATGTAGTTGCAGGGAATCAAACTCGGGACCTTTGGAAGAACAACCAGTGTTCTTAACCTCTGAGCCATTTACCAGCTCCCATCGAACTTTTTTTTAAATGTGTATGTGTGTTTGCCGTACCAGCAAAGACCAGAGTAGTGTATCAGATTTTCTGGAACTAGAGTTACAAGTGGTTGTAGATGCCTTTGACAGCCGAGCCCAGGTCCCCTTCAAGAGCAGTGGTGACTCTTTAACTGCTGAAGAGCCATCTCTCCAGCCTCAAGAGCTTAGGGGTTTTTGGTTTTGGTTTGGTTTTTGGTTTGTTTTTTTTTTATGTATATGGGTGTTTGGCCTGCATGTGTATCTGCATACCATGTGCCCACAAAGGCAAAAAGAAGGTGTTGGATCGGTTGGGACTGGAGTTGTGAGGGTTGTGAGCCACCATGTAGCTACTGAAAATTGAACCCAGGTCCTCTGGAAGAGCAGCTTAAGTATGAGCCATCTCTCTAGCCCCTAGACTGGTTTTTCAAAACACAATTTCATTGTATACTGGAATTCACTCTGTAGATCAGGCTGTCCTTGAACTCACAGAGATCTGCCTGCCTCCACCTCCTGAGTGCTAGTGTGCCACCCTGCCAGGCATACTACTGTCAAGGAACTTTTAGGAGACTCTGATGAAACCATGTGGTAGTGAGGCACACCTTTAGTCCCACCACTCCAGGATCTCTACCACCCTGGTCTATAGAGTGGGTTTCAGGACAGCTGGGGCTACATAGAGAAACCCTGTCTCAAAAACCAAGAGAGAATGAGAATGAATGAGGGAGAATAAGAATCTGATGAAAGTTGTGAACCTTTTTCCTAGAAGATACACATGAAGCTATGCATAAACCATTTGTTCAAGGGATTCATTAATCTCTTGATGCATGTTTATGGACTGGTTTAGTTCAAACCAAGAGTGTCTTCAGCTATTAAGTGGCTTTTATAGTCCTGTGGCTACTCAGTGGAGAAATGGGAAAGTCTCTAGTCCAGTTGTTTGCCCTCTGGCCTCTGCCTCTCCATAAACAGTACTCACGAGGGCAGGAGCCCTGTTCTCAATTTCTTTTCAGTCCTGCCTTATTCTCACCCTTTTAGGTCCTCCTGAGTCAATGAGGGAGCATGTGGTTGCTGCCTCTAAGGCCATGAAGATGGGTGACTGGAAGACCTGCCATAGTTTCATCATTAATGAAAAGATGAATGGGAAAGTGTGGGACCTTTTCCCTGAGGCTGACAAAGTTCGCACCATGCTAGTTCGGTGAGCAATAAAGGAAACTGTGGTGGGTGGAAAAGAAAAGATTGGCTGATCATCTTATTGTAGAAAATAAATAAATGAGTAATAAAGTTTATTATTAAGTGCCTATAATTATTATGGCAGTGTTATCTAACCTATCCTAATCAATAAAAGACACAGACACCTGTTTTATTCTAAAATAGGCCGTATTTTACCTGGGACTGGGAAAGCTAAGCTATCTTCTTATCTCCCATCCTATGCCATCTGCTTTAGTCATTTCTATCTGGGCTACTTCCCATCCAATATCTCCATAAATACTTGCTTATATTCTCCATCTGGGTTGCTTCTCTCCATGCGGATCCTCAGCATCAGTTCCTCTATCCCATGGCGACTGTGCTCCTCCTTTCTCTTCTGGTACCTGACTCTTTCTTTGTTCAGCCAATCAGGAATAATTTCTTAGGCAGGTTACAAACATCATGTTGGGGTATGTGAGTGTCTGCTCATAAAAGACAGCAAGCAGACCTCAGGAAGAGAAATAATTAACAGTCAAATACAAAGCACCAGACAATGCTGATATGTTACATCTTCTTCCCTTAGAACCTCACCCTTTCTTGTCTTCTCACAGGAAGATCCAGGAAGAGTCTCTGAGGACTTACCTCTTTACCTACAGCAGTGTCTATGACTCAATAAGGTAGGATGGGTTCAGGGGCACAGAGGGCCCTAGCGTTGTGATCAGGGTTCCTAACTGCCCTGTTTCCTGCCTTTTTTTTTTCCCAGTATGGAGACACTATCAGATATGTTTGAGCTGGATCTACCCACTGTTCACTCCATCATCAGCAAGATGATCATTAATGAAGAATTGATGGTAAGGGCCAGAGGTGGTAGACTGAGTGGGTAGAGTCACAAGAAGGCAGTACAGACTGACCTGTCTGTCCTCCTCACTCCCATCAGGCTTCTCTGGACCAGCCAACACAGACTGTGGTGATGCACCGCACTGAGCCCACCGCCCAGCAGAACTTGGCTCTGCAGCTGGCAGAGAAACTTGGCAGCCTAGTGGAGAATAATGAACGTGTGTTTGACCATAAACAAGGAACTTACGGTGGCTATTTCCGAGGTGAGTGCTTCCATCTCGGTTGTCCCAGGATCAGGATCCTTGCACCTTTGTCTCTCCGCAGGCACTTACTCCCTCTCTTTCTTTCCCTTTCATCTACAGACCAAAAGGATGGCTATCGAAAAAATGAAGGCTACATGCGCCGTGGTGGCTACCGCCAGCAGCAGTCTCAGACAGCCTACTGAGTTCTCCAATTCTGTCCCTGTCACCAGACTGTTCAGCTCCTTCTTAAGCCAACCCCAGTCATTAAAGGTTATTGAGAATTTATATAGTTGCTCGTTGTCTGCTGTTGCCATGGATCGATGCTTGCCAGTTACATTTCTGAGTTTCCACCACAGGACAGGTGCAAAGGACAGATGGAGGATGAGCTGGACACAGCCCTCCCTTCAGAGGGTTGCTGCTCTTCGACATTAACAGGGAAATGTCACGTGTACAATGTATGAAGAAGGTGTGATATGATTGTGGGGTGTAGCGTACGGAAAGTGTGATGGGCCTGGAATGCGTTAGGCAGTGATGTGCCAGAGTGGGAGAATTAGTCCAGACTGCTGTGACCCGGGGAGACTAGTGTAGGCCAAGTCCCATAATCATGAGTGAGCACTGAGAAACTTTCTGAAACATCTGAACCTGTTACTATTTTTCTAGTCACTTACACGATTCCTGTAGTATTTTATAAGATTTAGTTCCCATGGATAAGTTTTACTGTACTTGTTTTTTGTTGTTTTGTTTGTTTGTTTTGTTTTTTTAAGCTAGCGTCTCATGTTGCGCAGGCTGGCCTTGAACTCCTGATCTCTCTTGCTTCCCAAGTGCTGGATTACAGGCATGTGTCCCATACTTCGAAGCCTTTTTCTTCTTACAGATGATTATTGTCGTCATTCTTACTTGTGTCACAAGCTGCCCTCACACTGAACTTATGATCCTTTTGGCTTCACCTCCCCAGTGTTGGGATTACACACATGTACCATCATGCCTGTTTGACCTCATGCTGGGATCAAAACCAGTCCTTGTAGCACCTTAGCAACTGAGATATATCCCTGGCTCTGGAGAGAAATGTTTATGAATTGAGAAGCATTGTTATTGGAAGAGGAGTGAAGAAAGAGGTTTTGTTTATTTAATTGATTTTTGACAGGGTCTCACTGTGTAGCCTTAGTTGGCATGGAACTTTGCATATAACTCAAACTACTCTTCAGCTCTTAAACATCCGACCTTGCAACCTCCTGCCTCTGCCTTCCAAGGACTGGGATTATGGGTGTGAGCCATCAGGCCTTGAATCAATTGTTAAAATACTTAATTTTTGTTTTGTTTTGTATTTTGTTTCTGTTTTTTGAGACAGCATTTCTCTGTGTAGCTCTGGCGGTCTTGGAGCTCCCTCTGAAGACCAGGCTGACGTGAAACCTTGCCTGCCTCTGTTTCCCAAGTGTTGAAATTAAAGGTGTGTGCTACCACTGCCTGTTCCCTTGGCTAGTCTGTTTAGTGTATGTGTGTGTGTGTGTGTGTGTTTGTGTGTACATGTATGCATGCTACAGGCTTAGTAGTGGCAATTGCCTTTACCTGCTGGGCCTTCTTACCAGGCCTTGGATCAGGTTATTAAAAGGTAGTGACAAAGCACTGTAGATTGTGAAATTGGAGAGAGAGCAAGCACAGAAAGCAGCTGTATATACAGCTAGGATGACTGGGATGAGAAGTAGGGGAAAGGTCGAGGAAGAATGTTTATACAGAGGTTCCAGTGTAAATACTGGCATTAGATTCTGAGGCTGTTACCAATGTACTAGCTGGGGTAAGTTACATCATTCAGTCGTATAGGAGTGTATAATGTGTGAGTTTGAAGCACCTTAGGGCCAGTGCAGCAGTTGGGAGCAAGTCTGGAATTGTATCGTCAGACCTTAAGGTGCTGTGACAGACTGAAACTGATACAGAGTGGTTAGGTGGAGTCCAGACCTTGACAAGGTCAGGCAGCAAGTGTTACAAGAGGTAAAGTAATGGCAACCAGAGGTTCTTGTTTAAGCCTATAGGAAGAAAAAGATGAAGTAGTGCTTACGGATATTAAACTGATTCCTTTGGGAAACGTTTCAGTTTTGTGGACCACATTCTTACTTCTACAGCTTAAACAACTGTATAAACAAAATGTAAAAGTCAACCTTGCTAATGATAGCAGACCAGAAAAGGCCCATGGATGATTTTCTAACCCTGGAATTCTACTTCATAGCAACTGCTAAGTGTAGGACACACTGGGCCACCAGGTTTTGCTTCTTTTTATCTTTTCTGGGCAGGCAAAGGAGATGATCTCTCCAAATGCAGACTTCAGGTTGTTTTGGTTTTTTTTTTTTTTTAATGATTTATTTACTTTTATTTTATATACATTAGTGTAAAGATGTCAGATCTGTGAAGTTACAGACGGGTCCTTTGGAAGAGCAGACAGTACTCTTTACCACTGAGCCATCTCTCCAGCCCCGCAGACTTCAGTTTTTATGAAAACTCAGTTGAAGTCATCACTTTTGAAGAAAATCACATGTTTTTGGGGGGTTGTTTTTTATTTTATTTTATTAATTACACTTTATTCACTTTGTATCCCCCCTGTAACTCCCTCCCCCCTGCCCTTCCGACCCCTCCCTCCCCTTCTCCATGCATGCCCCTCCCCAAGTTCACTGATAGGGGAGGTCCCCCTATCAGATCTCATCAGGATTGGCTACATTGTCTTCCTCTGTGTCCTGGTAATGCTGCTCCTCCCTCAGGGGGAGGTGATCAAAGAGCAGGCCAATCAATTCATGTCAGAGGCAGTCCCTCTTCCCATTACTATGGAACCCACTTGGACACTGAACTGCCATGGGCTACATCTGTGCAGGAGTCTTAGGTTATCTCCATGCTTGGTCCTTGGTTGGAGTATCAGTCTCAGAAAAGACCCATGTGCTCAAGAGTTTTTGGTTCTGTTGCTCTCCTTGTGGAGTTCCTGTCCTCTCCAGATCTTACTATCTCCCACTTCTTTCCTAAGATTCCCTGCACTCAGCGCAAAGGTTGCTCATAAGTCTCAGCATCTGCTTTGATAGTCTGCAGGGCAGAGCCTTTCAGAGGCCCTCTGTGGCAGGCTCCTGACTTGTTCCCTGTTTTCTCTTTTTTCTGATGTCCATCCTATGCCTTTCTGGATGGGGATTGAGCATTTTAGCAAGAGTCCTCCCTCTTGATTAGTTTTTTTAGGTGTACAGATTTTAGTAGGTCTAGCCTATATTATATGTCTATATGAGTGAGTATATACCGTGTGTGTCTTTCTACTTCCGGGATAGCTCACTCAGGATGATCTTTTCCATTTACCTGCAAATTTCATGATTTCCTGCATGGGTTTTTATAAGACAAACATGGATTCACAAATTATCTTCAAAAGTAACTTCCAGATATAAATTTGATGAGGGAATATGTCAGTTATGGGTGAGTACTGCTCTTCCGGAGGACCTGAGTTCAGTTTCCAGCACCCACTCAGGCAACTCTACCATCTGTAACTCCAGCTCCAGAGACATCCAATACCTCTGGTCTCTGAGACACCTGGACTCAAACGTGGACACACAGACACACAACGTAGGTAAGATCAGTTAAAGATATGCAAATATTTTTGAAGTAAATAAAAGCTTATGATTTTATTTTCTTCATTAAAAAAAAAAAGCAGCTTAGAACTAGATCACTAGCCCCCCTTTTTTTTGGCCTCAGTTCAAAAGGCTTGCATCTCTCACAAGCCAGCGTCGTCTTAGAATCGCAGTTAGGCTTAGCACACTGAAGCCTCAGCACAGTATTGTAGTTTTAGCCTTTTTGCAGCAAAGTAGGCTTAGTCTGCCAACTGCAACTCCATTTCTTGTCTTAATGCCGCTTTCCCTGAGTATACAAAGATCCTTGCCTTCTTGGATTGTGCTATTGTGTTGCAGCTGTTGCATGCCGACAGTTAGCCAGGCTTTCTTGGATTGCCAGCTCCCAGTAATGATACAGAGACTTTTTTATATTTATCATGAAAGGTTGGCCTTAGCTCAGGCTTGCTTCCAACTAGCTCTTACCTTAAATTGTCCTGTTTATACTGATCTTTGTTCCACCACATGGCCCATCGCCTCTCAGTCTTAGTCTCAGCATTATTTCTTTGTCCATGTCTGGCTGGTGACTCCCTCCTGCCTCAGATTGTCTCCCAGAGTTCTATCTCTGCCAAAAGTCTGTCCCATCCTCTTCTGCCTCAGCTATTGGCCATTCAGCTCTTTACTAAGCCAATTAGAAGGTTCTTCAGGCAGGTGAGGAAGGACAGAGACAGTGTACAGAGTTGGTGCTTGCCACATTTCTTAATTGTCCAGTAGGTCTTGGGGACATTAACCATGTTTGAAGGACTAGCGGGCACAGAAAGAAAGAGGCCAGGCCAATAATGTAAGTCTATAGGAGGTGCGTCCATATGCTGGTTCTTGTTGTTGTTGGGGTTTTATGGTTGGTTTTTGGTTTTTCAAGACAGGGTTCCTCTGTATAGCTGGCTTAGAACTCGCTCTGTAGGTCAGGCTGGCCTCGAACTCAGAGATCTGCTTGTCTCTGTCTCTCTGGAATGCTGGGATTAAAGGCATGTGCCACCACTGCCCAGCTTTGATAGGCAGATTCTTTTATTTTTTTGTTTGGTTTTTGAGACAGGGCTTTTTTGTGTGGCCTTGCACTCACAGGAATCTGCCTGTCTCTGCCTTCCTGAGTGCTGGGATTACACGCCCAAGCTTCTGATAGGCAAATTTTTTTTCTTTTTTTTTTTTAAACCTTTATTTTATGTATGTTGATGTTTTGCCTCCTTGTATGTCTATGTGAGAGTGTCAGATCTTAGAGTTACAAACAGTTGTGAGCTGCCATGTGGGTGCTGGGATTTGAGTGCATTAAGATTTTACTTTTTTTTTTTCTTTTTAATTGTTTATATATGTGTCTGCATGTTGGCTTGTATACTAACAGTAGTGCCCACGAAGGCCAGAAGATGGGGTCAGATCTTCCACAGTTGGAGTTACAGGTGTGAGTTGACCAGCAGCACTGAAAGCACCTGTTTCAAGTGAGTGGGAGCCATCCTAGTAAACACAGTTTTATATATTAAAGAGTAAGTACTCAGATGGGGGCTAGGGTCTGATTGAATAGCTTACTTCATAGTTACCAAACTTTACATAGGTAAAGCAAATGTTTATTTTCTGTCTTGCTGCTTTAAGCATCCGAATGGTCAAACACTATAGATACCAGTAACCCTGCAGTTAAAATCTTCAGCTCATCCTCCTCGAATCAGTAGGGAATATAATGAACTGAAGTCCTCTCCTGTTACTTCTGGATGTTACCATAGGCCCTATTATCACTAACTGTGCATATGTGCGATATGTATGTGGGTGATATATATTGCAAACACAACATAGGTGAAGATTAGTCAGAAAAGATGTGCAAATATTTCTAGATGAATAAAAGTTCATGGTCTTATTTTCTTCATAAAAAATGCAGCTTAGAACTGGATCACTTGGCCCTTTTTCTTTGCCCTCCAGTTCAAAATGCTTGCATCTCTCATAAGCCAGCATTCTTGTGATTATATTTTTTTCAACACAAGACATCAACCTTTGAATGTGAGTCAGTTGTTTTATTCATATGATCTAGAGCCAGTGGGGAATCTGATAACTAAAACACCATTTCCTGCCAGGCATCCATTTTGGTAGTGTAACCCCCACCCAGAAATGTACAGTTGTCACCATCTGCGTGTTAGGATCTGACTAACTCGGTAACTTGCTTGTGCAGATACCTTAACCGCTTGGCAGAACAGACCCGTTTTTGCTTGCTTGCATGTATACTGAAGGTCTTCTCCATTAAAATCTTTCCCTCAACCCCCTTCTCAAGAAATCTCAAAGTTGCCTCAGAGATTGTTTGCCCTGCTAGGAGCTAATGAGTTTGAGTCTGTGGCCTTTTCCCAGGGGTCACAAACCCCATAACAACCGAAGTCAGCAAAGCTGGTAGTGGCAGCTGGTGATCCTATAGTTCAGGAGCAGAGGCAAGAGACACTAGAATGACAGAGTTGTGGCACTATGTCTTGCTGTAGTCCGGGCCTGCCTTGAGCTACAGCAAGAGATAGTGCCACAACTGTCATTCTAGCCTTCAAGGGGAGAGGTGGGCGGATCTCTGCAAGGTGGTCTACACAGTGGACAGTGAGAACCTGTCGAACATAATTTAATATATGAATATAATTTTAATAGTTTAACCTTTATGTGCATTGATGTTTTGCCTAACATCATGTTTGGGAGGCCTAAAGATTTATTTATTTATTTTTATGCTTGAGTGCTCTATCTGCTTGTATGCCTGTTTGTCAAAAGAAGGCATCAGAATACATTATAGTTGTGAACCACTGTGTGGTTGCTGGGAATTGAACTCAGGACCTCTGGAAGAGCAACCAGAGCGTTTATCCACTGAGCTAGCTCTAGTCTGGCTTTTGTTTGTTTGTTTTTTGAGACAGGCTATTGCTTTGTAATAGGACTTGCTTTGTCCCTGACTCACTTTGTAGACCAGATTGCACTCCGGGAGGCAGAGGCAGATGGATTTGTGTGAGTTTGAGGCCAGCCTGGTCTACAAAGCAAGTCAGGGACAGCCAAGGCTACACAGAGAAATCCTGTCTTGAAAACAAAACAAACAAAAACTACTTAAAATCAAAAGGCCAGAAACAAAAAGCAATATTCCCCACTCTCACAATTAAACCCTACCTGTTGGAGCTTGACCCAGTGTCTTGTGATGCTCTATACAAGTAATTAGTATCCAAATCCCAGTGACCTTAAACGGCCAGTTTTAGAAAGGGCAGGCAAATGGTATCACAAGATTTTAGCAAGCTGCCTACCTCTTAGCTGTTCAGATATGGTTCACACTAACTGCTCCTGAGACAAGGCCAGGTAAATTCTGTACATGGGTTAAATTCCTTAAAATCCAGTGGTGATTTTAAGAATTGGCTTAGCCACAGGCAAATATCTGAGTTTGAGGCCAGCCTAGTCTGCAGAGTGAGTTCCAGGATAGGCAGGGCTACACAGAGAGACCCTGTCTCAAAAAAACAAAACAAAAAATTGGCCTGAAGTGTTTGTGCCCACAGTGTACATTTCTCTAAATTATCCCCACCTTCATTTGCGTGTGCACATGCTATGGCATCAGTGTGGAGATCAGCTGGACTCACTTTTCTCCCTCAAACTTGCAGGCCCAGGGGATGGAACTCAGGTCATCAGGCTTGTCACAAATGCCTTTACATGCTGAGCCCATTTGTTGATCGGCCCTACAGTTAATACTTTTTAAATGGAGAGCCAACAAGATGGCTTTGCAGGAAAAGGGTGCTCTCTGCTGAAGCTGGGAAATTCAAGCTCTGGAACCCATGTAAAGGTGGAAGGGGCTGAATCCATGAGTGTCCCCCACCACTTAGAATAAATATGGGGCCGTCTGGGGGTGAGTGGAGGGGGAGTTGGAGGTGGATGGATGTAATCAAGAGACATTGAAAATTTCTAAATTATCAGTCGGGCCTGTGGCACACGCCTGTAATCCCAGCACCCTGGGAGGCAGAGGCAGGCAGATCTCTTGAGTTCGAGGCCAGCCTGGTCTGTAGCCCTGGGGTGTGTCACCATGCCCAGCTGAGAAACCCTTTCTCAAAAAGAAAAAAAAAATTATCAATAAAAAGTCAAAGAATAAATTAAAGGATATTCTATCAAAAATAAGGTAAAAAGGCAAGTGTTATATCAGGGATGTGGCTTAGCTGGTAAAATGCTCCCCTAGCATGGTCCCCCTGTAATCCCAGCACTGGAGAGGTGGCGACAGGGCAAGGTCATCCTTGACTACAGGACTACTGCAAAGTTTGGGCTACACGGGACCCTGACTGAAAAGTGGGGGCGGGTGCAAACAGGAAGATGACTGTGTGTAGACCTGAGTTTGGATCCCAGCGCTCACACAAAAAGCTGGGCTCTTACCCCCAGGCCAGGGAGTGGAGACAGGTGGATCCCAGGGAATAAACAGCCAGCCTGGTTTAATCCAGGAGCTCCAGCTTCAGTGAGACACCCTGCCTCAAAGCAGGAGGACAACTGAGAAAACATTCAGCATTGATATCTGTGTGTGCAAGGGTTCGGTGAAACCACCAAACCCGAGCCACTCCGTGGGTAGAAAAAAATTTATTTGGGGAATCAGATTGCCAGGGTGTCTCACAGGGATGGAGAGCAGCAGATTGGTGGGAAAACAAGCAGATTTTATAGGATACAGCCAGGTGGGGTCTTTGAGCTGCTGCAGGCTGTTTGGATCCATGGGGAACTAGATGCCCTTGCCCGAGGTAGTTGACCTTTAGGTGTGGATGCGGGAGACTGGTTTTCCTAGAAGACAGAAACTCACCTTTTGAGATCCCTGAGAACTGCTCAGCTTAGGTTCCTGTTTACCCGATAATAATCCTTCCCCATGTCTGGTGAGGCCCTCTGCTTAGGACAGTGTCGTCCAGTCTGTTGAGTGCTCTACATTTTTAAACTGTATATGAATATTTGCCTATATGTATGTCTGTGCACCACGTGCGTGCCTGAGGCCCACAGACTACAGAAAAGAGGACTGATCCCTGGAACTGGTTTTGAGCTGCCCCGTGGGTGTTGGAGAGCAAACCTGGGTCTTCTGCAAGAGTGGCAGTTGCCATCTCTCCAGCCCATGGTCCGGTAAGCACTTCCACTGCCACACCGCAGGCTTGTTGTTTTTCAGTGGACGCTTCTGAGTCAATTGCCTCTCAAACCTGCTCTGGCGGGGCTTTCCACTGCAGCACCAGTGTGTGCCAGTAGAGGGCGCGGGAGGAGTGCTGCAGGAGAAAGGCTTCTCAGTTGCTCTTTGTTTCCATGGCTGACTCCTACAGGCTATGGCAGGCCTCTAGGCACAGGACGGTCTCTGAGGATGGACCTTTCATCTCCTGTGTCACAATTGCCCTTCCTTGGTAAAATATCATATGAAAGGGTAGAAGGTTGAGGTTGTAGGACTTTTCTGGAAGCCCTTCTAAGGGAAGATTACCATTCTGTACATTTATTCTTTATTTTTAATTTTTTTTTTATCTCATGAGATCTTTGGTCAAAGGAATGGCAGTCCTCCTGCCTCTGGCTGTATCTGGAGACAGAACACAAAACCGCCTGATTGATTATATGATTACAAAGACACTATTGCCAGGTGTGGTAGCTCGTGCCTTTAATCCCAGCACTCAGGATGCAGAGGCAGGTGGATCTCTTTAAGTTTAAGGCCAGCCTGGCCTACAAAGCAAGTCAAGGAAAGCCAGGGCTTGATACACAGAGAAACTGTCTTGAAAAAAATGAACAAACAAAACGAAAAACAAAGATACTGTTGTTCCCTCCCTTAGGAGCTAACCCAAATGGGCTTGTCAATCACATAGACAGGAAAACACCCTTCAAGAAATTGTCTGCTCCAGTAACTTCCATAAACACAGTAACATGAAGACAGGTTAAAAACGGGAAGAGACAATGTCCTTAGTGAGCTCTGCACTGGCCCCAGCAAGCTCTTCCACCGCAGTTGCTTACAGACCTTCATTCATTAGCCTGCCTGCTCTCTAAGGTCCAGTACATTCTCAGATGTTTGCCCGTCTCAGCTTTCTTGATTTCTAACTCAAAAAACCGACTCTCTTCCCCCTCTCCTCCCAGCAGCTTGTCTGCAGTGTTTTTTTCCTCTCAAATTGCAATAAAATTGGCTTTACATTTCCATCTGAGATCATTCTCATTTTTACTTATTTATTTTTGTTTTTTGAGACAGAGTCTCACTATGTATTCCTGGCTGGCCTGGGACTTAACTGTGTAGACCTCTGCCTTCCAAGTGCTGTGATTAAAGCCAACAGGACTGCTTTCAGCTGGATCTGAAAACAAACACCAAACCAAAACTAAAAACTCTTAAGGCAGGTGAGCTGCTCAGTGGATAAAGGAGCTTGCTGCCAAACCTGACGATCTGAGTTCAATCCCTGGGACCAATATGTTGGAGGAGAAAACCAAATCTTACATCTTTTCCTCTGACCTCAACATGCACATGTATGCACACCCACCCTCACCATATACACATATATGAAGGCTCCTTTAACAGCCAACATGACAAAGAGCTGCCACTCCACACTACCAAAGGGCCCCCAGCCAAAATTCTACATCCCATATCCTAAGTAAAAGGTACGTAGAAGAGTCCAATCTTTACTAGGCTCACTGACCACAGCCTAGTCTCCCAGCAGGTGGCAGCACCAACCCAACTCCCTTTGGAGTTCAGACACATCCTCACCAAGAACCAAGTATGAAGTTTAGTTTTGACTTTAATCTGGCACAATCTAGTATCATCTAGGAATAGGATTGTTACTCCTAACAATCAGGGACTGTGTAGGTTGATTTTCCAGTGAACATTTACGTTAAGGAATTACCATGAGTATGTTAACCAAAGAGTAACCCACTGTGGGTGGCACCATTCCCTAGTCATTGTATAAGAATGGAGAAAGCAGGGCTGGAGAGGTGGCTCAGAGGTTAAGAACACTGGCTGTTCTTCCAAAGGTCCAAGTTCAATTCCCAGCAACCACATGGTGGCTCACAACCATCTACGGTGAGATCTGGTACCCTCTTCTGGTGCATATAAATAATAAATAAATCTTAAAAAAATGGAGAAAGCAGGCTGACACTAGTATGGATGCATTCGTTCATTGCTGTAATATACTGTATTCTGGAATTATGAACCAACTTGCTTTATCACAGCAACAAAAGGAACTAAGACACCAAGTCAGCCCTTCCCCACCACCATCCACGCCGGCAGGTTTCCTCTTTTGACCTATCTGGTATTACTGACACCCTCTTACCATTTTTATTACATTTGTTTGGTGGAGGTCATGTGTGGACCACAGGGAATGTGTGGAGGTCAACTTGCAGGCATTGGTTTGCGCCTTCCACCATGCAGGTTCCGGGGATCTAATTCAGGCCCCCAGGCTCGGTGGTCAGTGAAGCTACCTGCTGAGCCATCTCGCTGGTCCCTTTCCCAACTCTACCAGTGAGGTCCTAGTTCTAGATCATCTGCCTTGAGTCACTGAGTAATTTTCTTTCTTGGAGAGAGCAAGGTCACTTCTTGGCTTGTAGAGTGGAGCCGGCTGGAAAGGATTCTCCTTTTTAAACATACGGGCTAAGGGATTTAGAACAAATGGCATGTTTCCTTAGGCCTTTTTCCTCTCTCCCTCACCTGTGACAGTCCCTCTGGCTAGAGCCTGGAAAATGACTAGGAGAGAAAAGGAATGCACCCGCACCCAAGCTCGCTTTTTCTGATTGCAGTAAAGTGGACGAGAAGATCCCTCCCTGAGGTAACCACCATTTCTTTAGGAACTGCAATTACTCTGAGGCTAAGTGTTGTCTCAGGCACCCTAGCATTGGCAGGTTAATTGTGGGGCACTGGCCTCAGAAAAAGCAAAGGGAATCTCAGGGCAAAAAGGGGCTGTGCCAGGTTCCATAACTCTTAGCACTCCCGTGCACTTCCCCACCACCAGCGCTGGCACGGGGAACACCTCAGTCCACACCTACCCTGGTGGGAGCTTCCACTGTTCTTCTGAATGGGTAACAAGCAGCCCGCACTTGCATGCTATTACTATTACTGTGGTGAAACACCATGGCCGAAAGCAAGTTGGGGAGGAAGGGTTTTGCTTTTTGTTTTTGTCATTCACAGTTCCATGTAACAGCTGATCATCAAGAGCATCGAGGGCAGGAACTCAAATAGGGCAGGAACCTGGAGGCAGGAGCTGGTGCAGAGGCCAGGGATGAGTGCTAGTTACTTACAAGCCATGTTCCTCGTGGCTTGCTCAGCCTGCTTTCTTTTTCTACACTTTTTTTTTTTTTGAGACAGGGTTTCTCTGTGTAACGGCCCTGGCTGTCCTATACTTGCTTGGTAGACCAGACTGGTCTCAAACTCAGAGATCACCTGCTTCTTCCTCCCAGTGCTGGGACCAAAGGCGTGTGCCACCAAACCAGCTAAATATGAATGAATGAATGAATGAATGAATGAATGAATGAATGAATGAAGCCAGGCATGGTGGCACATGCCTTTAATCCAGCACTTGGGAGGCAGAGGCAAGCGGATCTTTGTGAGTTCGAGACCAGCATGCTCTACAGTGTGAGTTCCAGGACAGCCAAGGCTACACAGAGAAACCCTGTCTTGGAAAAAAAAAAAACAAAACAGAAAAGCTGAGTTTAGGGGGCTGAAAGATGACTCAAGTGAATAGGAGCACTGGGTGTTCTTGCAGAACCTGGGTTCTCTTCCCAGCGCCCACATGGCAGCTCACAACCATCTGTGACTCCAGTTCTAGGGCATCTGATGCCTTCTTTTGACCTCTACAGGAAACAAGCATACACGTGGTAGAGAGACATACATGCAGGCAAAGCACTCACACACATAAAATCTAAAAGAACTTAATAAGACCTGTTACTCCTTAACAGATAAGACACACCTAAATCTAAACGTGTGTGTGTGTGTGTGTGTGTGTGTGTGTGTGTGTGTGTGTGCGCGCGCGCATAACTTTAACGGGTAATTTCCTAAGTTTTGCATCTGACTTCAGTTTTCATTTGCCTAACTTAAGATATGTATATTTATTTTCTAATTTGTAATAAAATGAATGTACCTTGAAAAAAGTATGTATATTTGGTATTTCAGAATTGATGTTCTGAGCTTTCATTTGAATCAAATGGTTTTATTCAAGAAGTTTTTGAAATTCTAACAGTAACCAGCAGTTACAGGTTTGACGTGCAAAGCTGTCTTGGCTTTGTTGGCATAAGATAATTTACAGCTCTTACTGCAAATGTTACTTGGGATTTATTAAATGTTATGTCTTGAGTTGCTCATGTGACAGATGCCAACTTAAATGGTATTGTTTAGGATGACTACTTTCTTGTTTTTGTTTTGAGACAGGGTTTCTCTGTGTAACCTTGGCTGTCCTGGAACTTGCTGTGTAGATTCTCCTGCCTCTGCCTCTGAATGCTGGGATTTAGGTGTGTACCATACCTGGTTTTTTCTATGCTACATCTGAGTATGCAAACATTATCAAATTTCATATGAATTATAGACATCAAAATGTGTCACAAGGGACCTGCTCACTGTTAAGGTAGCTTTGTTTTATTGTGGTTTGTTTTATTTGAGACAAGGTCTCCTACTATTTATCTCTGGCTAGGCTGGGAATTCACAGAGATCCTCCTGCCTCTGTGTCCTGAGTATTGGGATTACAGAATCTAAGCCACCAAGCCCAGCTCTGGTATTTTTGTATATAAACATTTTAAGGTAAAGCAGTTTTTTGCTAGGAATCAGGCATGGTGGTACCCGCCTCTATTCCCAGCACTCAGGATGCAGAGGCAGGTGGATCCCTGTGTTGGAGGCTAGCCTGGTTACAGAGCCAGTTCCAGGATAGCCAGGCAGGGCTATGTACTGTGTTTTCAAAAGAACAGAAAACAAACAGACAGACATATAACAAGATTGTTATGAGGCTGGAGAGATGGCTCAGTGGTTTAGAACACTTGCTGCTCTTGCTGAGCACACCCATTCAATTCCCAGCACCCACAGGGTAGCTCACACCCTTCTGTAGCTACTGTTCTAGGGGATCAATATCCTCTCCTGTTCTCTGTGCTCACCAGGCATGCACAGGGGGCCAGTGAGTGCATGTGAGCAAAACACTCATACAAATAAAGGTAAGTACGTTAATTAAGTAAGATCCAGTGGCCAGGCGTGTGTCAGACAGGGAGCATGCTGGATGAGCACATGGAAGGCCTTGGATTTCATCCCCAGGAAACCCCCCAACACACACAAAATAGAAAAGGGGGGATGCTTAAAAACATGCCAAGACAGACATCTTATGGCAACAAGTTGTAAATGTAACTTCACTTTTATAATGTATTTGAAATAATAACCAATTTCTGTGCGGTTGGAGATTGCTCAGCAGTGAGTGTTACTCTTGCAGAGGACTGGAATGTGGGCCTCAGCGCGCACATTCCACACACACACACACACACACACACACACACACACACACACACACAGTGACCCACACTACCTGTAATTCTAGCTCCAGGGAATCCAGCACCAGGCTGGCCCCTGTGGGCATCTGCTCATACATGCATGTAGACAGACTTAAAAAAAAATCTTTAAAGACAGATACTTCTGTGATTTAATGTAATTTCCTGAGTCTTATTATTTTATTAACAGAAACAAGAGCTACAAATATAAAGCGCATGTTTTTAAAGGTTTATAAAAACATTTTAGATAAAAACATTTACTTGTATAATTTACGAAGGATGGCGATAACTTAATTCCTAAGGTCAGAGTTCCTTTACACTTGGATATAACTGATGTTAACTCTCAGTTTACAAAAAGGTTGTTTTGTTTTTCACCTGTATGGATGTTTTGCCTCCGTGTGTATCTGTGTACCACATGTGTGCCTGTTATCTTCAGAGGCTAGAAGAAGGCATCAGGTCTCTTAGTTACCGATAGTTATGTAGGCCAGCAGCAGCCATAACTGCCTGGGCAGCTCTGACAACCACTAATACACATCACATCGGTTCTTCCCTACTGTGGAAACTGTCCCTGAAAAAGTCTTCCCAGAGAGGGAAGAAGGGGCTGCCTTGAGGTGTGCTCTGCTTCCTTGGGGGGGGGGGGGGGTTGGGGGGAGGGGCTTACACATGTCTCTTCAGACCAGTGAGATGTTCTTAAGGCTCTCCAGCAAACCTTCCCTTCAAGGAAGGGGGGCACCAAGCAGCTCTTAGGCAGCCTACTGGAAAACAGAATTTCAAACCATTAGGCAGGTGCTGGACACAGGTACTTATCATGGTGGAGCTCCCCACGCATCCGGCCAGTTAGACCACAAGAGCCCTGCTGGCTTCCCAACTCCCCCTGTGCAGTGAAATTAACTGACCAGGGTCAGGCTCCTCAGCAGGGAAAGGGGATTAAAGGCTCGAGATAATCCCTGGGACCCAAGGTGGAAGGAGGACATCCCACAAACTGTTACCTGACCTATATATACATGGACCCCATACGTGTGTGTACAAAATTAAAATTTAGAAACCAAATTAGCCAGGCTGTGGTGGCACATGCCTTTAATCCCAGTACTCAGGAGGCAGAGGCAGGTGGATCTCTGTGAGTTCGAGGCCAGCCTGGTTGACAGAGCCAGTTCTAGGATTGCCAAGGCTTTTAGACAAAAGAAACCCTGTCTCAAAATATAAAAACAAAACAAAAAACCACAAATTAATCAAGCAGATTCGTTTTGATGGTATGCCTAATATAGACAATACCCAATTGGCCCATTCCCAAGTGTGAAGACCCTCTGAGTGCTACCTGGCAACTCATTTAAGGGACCCTTCCTGCTGCAAAGAGATGCCACTCTATTCTCAAAACACCCCACTTGTTTGTCCTTCTGTTCTTGTTTGTCATTGGTGCTGAATATGAGACAGTGAACTCAACTCCAATCCAAGAAACCAGTAGGACAGACTCAATATTTTTCTTGAAAGTACCTGATGGTGTATAATGCAGTTAATAAGCAAAGGCTTGAAGCACTTAATATTTTCATAAGCTTTGTAAATTTGCCCAGCACTGAGAGAGGAGCAATGAAAGTTGAGGCCAGATTAAGCTACAGCAAGACTGTCTCTCTTTCAAATAAAATAAAAGGGGGGAGGGTTTCAAACAAATTTTAACTTAAAACACAGGGTGGTGATGGCACATGCCTGTTATCCCAACATACTCAGGAGGCAGACAGGAGACCTCTAAACAGGAAGCTCAGCTCCTCGTGTCTGCACATCGGCACTTTACCAGATAAGCACTTCCCACTGTTATGTTTGCTTTATTTTCATTTGTTTGTTTGTTTTCCAGACAAGGTTTCACCATGTAGCTCTGGCTGTCCTGGAACTCACTCTGTAGACCAGGCTGGCCTTGAACTCACAAAGAGCTACCTGACTGAGTGCTGGGATGAAAAGGTTTGAGCCACCTTGTCTGAGTTGTTTATTTTTATTTTGAAAATTAATTGAAGAGACAGCAAGATTTGGGCAAGTTTAGTTTCTCCTGCTGTTATAAACAGCATGACCAAAAACAGCTTAGGGAGGAAAGGGTTTATTTCAGCTGACAGTTCATAGTCCATTAGGGAGGAAGCCAAGGCAGGAACTCAAGGAGAAACCTGGGAGCAAGAACTGATGCAGAGGCCATACAGGAAGAGCTGCTCACCGCCTCCTTCCCTATGGCTTACTCAACCTGCTTTCTTCATTTTAAAGATTTATTTTTCATGTTTTCGTATTTTTCCTGTGTATGGGTGTTTTACTTGCATGTGTATGCACATGTGTGCGCTGCCCACAGGAGTCAGAACTCCCTGGTTCTGGAGTTACAGAGAGTTGTTAGCTGCCATGTGGATGCTGGAAGTCAAACTCAGGTCCTCTGGGAGAGCAGCTAACGCTAACCACCAAGCCATCTCTCCAGTGCCCTGCCTGCTTTGTTACACCACCCAGAACCACCTTCCACAGGGTGGCACAGTTCACAGCAAGCCGGGCCCATCATGTCCATAATTAACTTAAAAAATGCCCCCACACACTTGCGCATGGGCCAATCCTCAGAGGGTCCCTCTTCCGGGTGATTCTGGTTTGTGTCAAATTGACAGAAACTAACCAGACTTGCCTTTCACCTCTCAGCACTGAGAGGTCTGATTGTAAAGCATGCTGGGTGAAGACAGACTCAGCAGACATGTGGAGATGCCCTTAACAATCAAGTAAAAATATTTACCAAGCAGTGGTGGCGCACGCCTTTCGTCCCAGCACTCAGGTGGATCTCTGCGAGTTCGAGGGCCAGCCTGGTCGACAAAGTGAGTTAAAGGACAGCGAGGGCTACACAGTGTCTGGGAAAGACAAAATAACAATAATACGCCCAGAGCATGAAAATGATAGGTTAAATAATTATTGGTAATCGCACTTTCCCTCCCCCAGTCACAGGGAACACAGACAGCATCCCATGATGCCCGTTTGACTGTCTGCTTGGGAGATAGAGTACTGAAAGCCACGTATCACCGTAAAACTGAAGCCACACACATATACAAAAAAACAAAAAACTGTTCTCAAAACAGAGTCTGAAAGGCCCGGCACTCACAGAGCTCCTCCTGCCTCTGCTTTCTGAGTGCTGGATTAAAGGCCTTTCTTCATTTTTTTTTTGAGACTGTCTCATGTACAAGTACACAGTTAGTGAGAGCACACAGAGGTTTATTTGGTTGGGCACTGAAACATTGTCGTCTAGCAAGCTTACACCTAGGAACTGCACAATCGCCTGGCGTCTCAGTGGAGACAGCTGCTTGCTGCCACGCCTGGAGACTGTTTGAGCCCGGAATCCACTCGGCGTAAAGAGAGAACTGACTCCTACAAGTTGTCCTCTGACTTCTACCTGAGCGTGCCTGTGCAAACATGCTTATACAGATCAATTCCTAGCAGTAATAGTGGCATTCATTTTATGGATTAAAGCAAAACAAAACAACAAACAAACAAAAAGACCTAAGTATTTTTCCTTTTTTTTAAATTTAATTTTCCATAATTTTTCTGTAAATTTCATAAATCTTCTATGGAATTTCACACCATGCACCCCAAACCCACTCATCTCCCAGTCTCTTCGTACAGGCTCTCTGCCCATACAACGTTCCCACAAAAGGAAAAAAAAAAATCTTGTCGTGAGCCATGGTGGCACATGCCTGTAATCCCAACGTTCAGGGAGGAAGAGGCAGCCAGGTCTCTGTGAGTTGGAAACCAGCCTGGTCCACTAAGCGAGTACAGGACAGAAGAGGCTACACAGAAAAACCCTGTCTCGAAAAATCCAAAAGGAATAAATAAAATCTTGCTGTGGAAGCTGCAGTGTATCACAGTGTCCCCCACAGTACAACCTTGCCACACCTCTTTACTTGCAAATGTTCACCGCAATGTCTGTCAATACTGGATCCTCACTGGGACTCCTCTCAGATGTCCTGCTGTCCTGCTGTGTCACGGAGATCTGTGGGACCGGCTCCTTCATGTGCTCCAGCTGTTCACAGATGGGGTAGACGTTGGGGTGGACCAACCCAAGGCCCTGGATCTGGGCCTGGGTGGTAGCTGAGTTGGTCAGCCCGCCAGCTCTCCAGCACGCTCTAGCTAGCTCATCCAATGCTGCAGCTGGCAAGGGGCAGGGACAGCTTCTCTCTCCTCTCCCTCCCTCTCTCCCCCTTCCCCCTGGGCGGTTCACCTGTACTCACAACAGCAGGGCCAGCTCTACTGTGCTTCCCAAGTGAGCTGCAGGGCCCACTCCCCTGAGCGTTGCACCAGCTGGTGATCTGCACCAGCTCTCGTGTAAGCATTTTACTAATTTTTAAAGGGCTATTAAGATGGCTTAACAGGTTAGGGCACTTTCTGACAAATTTGGCAACCTGAGTTTGACTCCTGGGACCCATGTGGTGGAAGGAGAGAAAAGAGCTCCACAATTGTACTCCTATCTCTATATACACCCAGTGGCACACACACATGCAAACAAATACATTATTTTAAAGAGCTATACAATTGAAGTCAGGTGTGGTGGCGCATGCCTGTAATCCCAGCACTCAGGAGGTAGAGACAGGCAGATTTCTGAGCTCAAGGCGAGCCTGATCTACAGAGTGTCATTCCAGGACAGCCAGGCTCCACAGAGCACTGAGAGCTGCTTGTTTGTCAGGCTGCTTTGTTATTGCGTTCTCAGTGAAAAATATTTTCACCCTGGTCTTCACCTGGAGACAGGAATAGGCTGGATGTTTTGCCAAGTTACTTCCATTTTATTTGTGTGAGGATCACACAGACAGGTGGTGAGGTAAACAAGTTTGATTTCTCAATGAACCCCTTCATTGTATGGAGGTGCTTTGCGCTGACTATAAAAAGAATTGTGGAATAAACCAGGAGCGACAGTTTCTACTGGCAGCCCTCTCGAACTGATCTCCTGTAGTGTTTTGGGTTTTTTTGGGGTTTTTTTTGTTTGTTTTTTGTTTTGTTTTGTTTTTTTGTTTTTTAATTTTCTTTCAGTCCTCACTACCCACTCAGGAACTGTTCAACTCTGCTGGCAGGCTCCGGCAACAGAGGAACCCTGTCTCGAAAAAAAGCAAAATAAATAAATTGAACCACAACATTCTCTCTCTGGCCTTACAGTCTCATACTCTCTTCTTACTGCCACATGTACTTAGTCTATCTTTAAGAGTCCACCGAGCTTAACACTGCTCAAAAACCCATATTCAAAATCTCTTCTGAAATCCAAGACACATATCGCACTTTTCTCTGAGAGCCATACATCTTGGTAGAGTTGATGTGGCAAGCTAGGCAGATGTCCCCTTCATCTTTTTCCAGGCCTTTTGCATCCTTCCTGAATCTGTGCACTCAGCTGAAGTGGCCAATCCTTCCCAATAGAGAAGGATGTTCTTCAGTCAACAGAATGAGTAGGGGCAGGAGAGACGGCTCAATAGCACAGAATGCAGAGAACCAGCGTTCAGTCCACAGAAGACAGCTCACAGCATCTGATGCCTCTGACCTCCAAGGGCACCTTCTCTTATGTGCACTTACACACATATACATAATTTAAAATAAATGCTTTTAAAAAGAGCACATGAGTAGCTTGTGCTTATTTACTAGAACCTCCAAGCAAGTTCTCAAAGTCCTTTTGGTGAACACATTATGGTCAAACTTCTAAGACTCCAGACATATCCAAATGAAGTGCTGTGTGGAGCAGTCTGTTCTCCTTCTCTTGTTTTTAGACTGGGTCTCACATAGCTCTGGCTGGCTTAAACTCACTATGTAGGTGGCCTCGGATACCTGATTCTTCTGTTTGTATTTCCCAAGCACTAGGATTATAGGATATCCCACCATATCCAACTCAGCCTAGGATTCTTTAAAAACAAACGGCAAGCCAGGCATGGTGGTGCATACCATCAATCCAGGCACTCAGGAGGCAGAGGGAGGCAGATCTTTTGATTTCAAGGCTACATAGTGAGACTGTCTCAATAAATAAATAAGGCAAAATAAAACAAAGAAGTCAAGTTACATATTTCCATTGTACATCACAGAGTAAGTATTCTTAGTTCAAATGGAAGGAAGGTCAGCCCGCAACAATACCGAAACCCAGCAGGACAAACACTAATTTCTGAATTTGAGGCCAACATGGTCTACATAATGTGCTCTAAGCCAGCCAAGGCTACAAAGTAAGACCCTGTTCTAAGAATAAGACCACAAGTCAAACAGACAAACAAACCAAGCCCCTTATCCAGGGATGGTGATGGGCTGTTTCCCTGGCTCTGAATATAACATGAATGGCTTCTGTCTTAATTATTTTTCCTGTGACTATAATAAAATATTCTGACAAAAGCAAATTAAGAAAGGGTTTATTTTGGCTTACAGTTCTAGGATACAGTCCACTGTGGCAGGAAGGCATGCCAGCTGAAGCAGAAACCTGGTTTCTGAGCATGGTTGCATCCACGCTCAGCAGAGGGTGAACAGGAAGAAGGATCAGATACAAGGTCCATCCCAGTGACTCACTCGCTCCATCAAAGCCCCAGAAAAGGATCATAACCTTTAATTAACAGGGCCATCAGCTGCAGACCAAGTATTCAAACATGTGAGTGTTTGAGGACATTCAAAACACAATGGCCTCCAAGCTCACTGCCCAGAAAATTTCAGATTTCCCATCTGAAATCTAGAAGAGCTGTTTTTAGTGTCTGTGTCTCCATCAGCAACCTGGTCTTTGACATTTCTTCCAAAATGGCCTTTCCGGAAAGAGTAAAAACATCATTTTCATAAGGATAACGGCTTCTTAAGTGGGATCACTTGGCAATGATGGACAATGTCAACTGTCACAATTGGCCAATACAATTACTGTGTTCCTGGCTTGTTCCAAGTCTCTGTTCCTCAGAGACTTGAGTTGCCTGGAGGTGATGAGAGAATGAGGGAATGGATGCATGTTCAGAAAGCTGGGTTTGGGGGACTGGGCTCTCTGTTGGGGAGACTGCAATACGCTGGATTCTCAGTGTGTTTATTACATACAGTTGAACAGAGGCCAGACTCCTTAGGGGAGTCTGGTTGTGTATCTGTTGGGAGAGAAAGCCATGGTGGACGTGTTCTGCACACACTATCAGCATCTGCACACAGACCAGGGGAAGGCGTGCCGTTTCCTCCTGGGTCTGGGGGGTCTGGGGCTCTGGGATCACTGACATAGCCATGCTCACAGCGACAGCGCACATTCACTCAGAGCTGCTGCTGCTGCCCACGCTTCATTGCACACATTAGCTAACATTGATGAACAAACAAACGAATGAGTTTCAACATTACATCACTGCTCAAAATAACAACTAGTTCTGGGGCTGGAGAGGTGGCTCAGAGGTTAAGAGCACTGGCTGCTCTTCCAGGGGTCCTGAGTTCAATTCCCAGCACCCACATGGTGGTTCACAACCATCTATAATGAGATCTGGTGCCCTCTTCTGGCGTGCAGGTGTACATGCAGGCAGAACATTGTATACATAATAAACCTCTTTTTAAAATCTGGAAAACAGAAGGGGACAGGGCTAAAAAATAGTGATAGGGCTGGAGGAATGGCTCAGTGGTAAAGGCATTTGCTGTGCAAGACCTGCACTGGAACCCCGGCACCGTGTGAAAGCTGGACGTGGAATGACGGTGAGCCTGGAACCCTCGTGCTCCTCCAGCAAGGTGCGGCAGACGAATCCTCTGGGGGCTCAGAGGCCAGCGTCCTGTGTGCACAGTCCTGTGCGCAAGCACGACACCCTGACTCAAACAAGGTGGGAGGTAAAGGCTGACGCCCGAACTCTCCTTTGACCTCTGCATGCATGCTGAGTACCTAGTCGTGAATGCTTGCACACGCGCACGCACACACCCATACACACTTGAAAAATCTTAACTGCTAGAAATTAGAGAAAATAAAATAAAAAAGACTGTAGGTCGGTCTCAGAAAGACCTCGTGCTCTCACTGTGGAGAAGCTTCAGACCAGAGCTCATGGCAGAATCGTCAGAGCCTGGGGGGAGAAAGGAGGGAGGGGTGAAGGGGTGAAACATAGTGGGTAGAGGGGCACAGCTGCCCAGGAGGCCCATTATCTTCTGTAGCAGAGCAGCACACACTCGCTTAGCAACTAGGAACTGAAGACTGTTACATAATAGAGAAGAAATCTTAATATTCTCAGTAAAAAACAAATGAGCATTCGAGGCAGCGGCTATGCCAAGAACTCTGACCTGGCCGCCACCCTGTGTGGACGTACTATGACATCACACTAGAGGGCCAGGAGTGCTGGCACGGGCTGATAACCCCAGCACTTGGTAGATGGAGGAAAGGATCAGGAGCACAAGGTTATGTTTGATTACATAGAGAATTTGAGGCCGGCCTGGCTACAGGAGTTCCAGTCCAGTGAGAGATCCTGTCTTGGGGGGGGGGGGCGCACGAACACACACACACACACACACACACACACGTATCTGCATACTCGTGTGTCTGCACACACATGAAAACAATTAATTAATTAGCTGGGCTGGTGAGGTGGCTCAGTGGTTAAGAGCACTGGCTGCTCGTTCAGAGAGCCCGAGTTCAGTTCCCAGCAACCACATGGTGGCTCCCAGCATCTGGAAAGGCTCTGAGGTAAGTGTACGTGCAGACAGAGCACCCCAACACTAATAAACAACCAAAATCTAACAACAGTTAGCAAGAGGCTTAGCTGAGCGAGGTAGTGCTTACTGACAACCCAGTACTTAGGAGAAAAATGGAGAGGTTGGAGAGGACAAGGTCGCCCTGGGCTAAACACTAAACTCCTACCTCACACAACAAAGGGCTAGGAATATAGCACAGCGGTCTAATTCCTTCCAGGAAAGGCACTGTCCTGGGTTGGATCCAAGCGCTTAAAAAATGCAGAGGGGTTGCGGAGCGGGAGGATAAATGTGGTGGTGCGTGCCTGTGAGTCCAGTCCAGCCTGGAACTACGTGATGTGACCTTGATCCAGAAAACAGAAAAGACCACTAACTAACATCAAAACAGATAAAAAGCCAGACGCCCGAGGAGTGCTTGTGTGTTTATTTCTAAAGGATATGAATACCCAGGCATGGGAAGACCTTTCTCCTGAGACTAAGCGAGGCTTTCAAGGCTGGGGAGCTGCCTGCTCCTGAGACACCAAGGACCTAACTCCTGGTGCTTCCATCTCCCACCTCAGGACACAGGCAGTGGACACAACGTGCTGGAAGTGACAAGGACGTGGGGCACGGCCACGCTGGACACTCTGATGAGCATCACCTGTGGCTGCAGGTTTCTACGTTGGCTTTGTTTTTGTTCTTTGAGACAGGGGTTCACTTGTGTAGCCCTAGCTGTCCGGGACTCACTTTGTAGATTAGGCTGGCTTCGAAATCACAGAGATCCACCTGCCTCTGTCTCCCTGAGTGCTGGGATTACAGGAGTGCACCACTGAACCTGGCTTTTTTTAAGTTAGGACAGGTATAATGGAGCACGCCTTTAATCCCAGCACTCAGGAGGCAGAGGCTAGCCTGGTCTACATAGTGAGTTCCAGGACAGCCAGGGTAATGTTGTGAGACCTGTCTCAATAAAAAAAATTAATTAAAAAAATAAATTAAAAAAGTATGAGAAATTAGCTATATTTTTACTTATTTGTCTGTATGGTTTTTAGCTTTAGGTATGTAGCATGTGCATACCTGGTACCCCAAAGGCCAGGAAGGGGTGGCAGGCCCTCTGTAAGTAGTCTCAAAGGGTTGTGAGCTGCCATGTCGGTGCTGGGAACTGAACCCAGGTCCTCTGGAAAAGCAGAGGCATCTCGCCAAGGGAATTTTCCACATCTGAATTGTTTTTACACTTGACTTTGAGTGCAGTGCCTATCTTGGCACAAACGCCACGGTGCTCATGCGGAGGTCAGAGGACAAACTGCTGGAGTTGGTTCTCTCCTCTTATCATGTGACTTGGGCGGTCAGGCTTGGCTGTAGGTGTCTGTATTCTCTGAGCCGCCAGTTTCTTCATCTTCTAAATGTAGCCAAGTGAAGGAACACAGAGGATGAGGACCCCAGAGTGAGAAGAGAATGACAGATGTGGGAGACAGTGACATGGACTTCAGAAAGCAGAGCAATCTGGGAAGACAAGGATATACTGCCTCCTGGAACACTATGCAAACACTGGGGCTTGGGATCTGCAAACAGAAACCAGGCACGTTTCTTCGGAAGGAAAACTTGGCTGTCACTGGTTTGTGTTTTCCCATGCCCAGGTCTGAGGAGCAATGAGGAGGAGACAGGGAAGAGGTAATGTAGGAGACAGAGTCCAGCCCCCTGAGGTGGGCTTGGAAATGCTGTCCCCACCGACACCAAGTTGAAGCTCTCAGGAGATGGGGGAATTCCACTTTCCTTTGGATTAGTTAAGATGGGAGAGATTTTAAGAAACAAAACCAAGATGTCTAGGTGCTGACGCGCAAAAGCTGAGGCGAGTGCAAGAGGAAGGGCCGGGATGCCGAGGGTCGGAAGCTTGGCCTGGTCGTGCTGGGGAAGGTGGTGGGGCAATTCTACCCGGTACTTCAAAGGCCCTTGTCACCACCTGAGGAATAATGCTGGGACAAAACAGAGTGAGGAACCAGGAGTTGTATACTGAGTGTGCTCATGAGGAAGCATGGAAGCAGGCGAGATGGCAGAGCCGCTAAAGGCACTCGCCACCAAGCACTATTCGAGTCCCAGCCCCTACTTCCTTTAAAGTAGAATGAAAGAACCACCTCCTGTCAACTGTCCTCTGACCTCCACTGAAATGTGTCCATCCTCCATCGCAAATAAGTAAGCAAAATGTAGTAATTTTTTTTTTTTTTAACTCTTTCGAGGTTCTACATTGTAGCCCCAGCTGGCCTAAGTCCTACCAACTAGGCCAGGCTGGCCTGAAACTCACAGAGATCCACCTAGTGCTTAGACTGAAGGCATGCAACAAAAAAAAAAAAAAAAAAAAAAAAAACAAAGAAAAATAAAGGATTGAGTATGGGCTCTTCAAGACAGAGGCTTTACAGGTTTTCACGGCAGGTTTTACCCTGAGTCTGGGGGTGTGGGGTGTGGTCTGAGATTACGCAGGCTGGTTTTCACTGATTTGACAGGGAACATTCGTGTTTTGGCCAGTCAAGAGATGGAGGAGGAGGCTGGAGAGAGGATGCGATAGTGAAGAGCACTTGTTGCTCTTCTAGACGATCCATGTTCTCTCATACCCACGTGGCTGCCCGGTGTCAGACTGGTGCCCTCTTCTGGCACACCAGGCACATATATGGTGTTAAACACCCATACACATACTACTTACAGGGTTTCTCTGTGTAGCCTTGGCTGTCCTGCCTCAAACCCACAGGATCTGCCTGCCTCTTATCTCCCTGAGGGCTGGGATTACAGGTGTAATTTTATTTTCTTAAAAGATATGGGGGGGGGGCGTGCTGGAGAGATGACTCAGAGATTAAGAACAGTCCCTGTTCTTCCAAAGGTCCTGAGTTCAATCCCCAGCAACCAAATGGTGGTGTGCAGGCAAAATGTTGTATAAATAATTTTTTTTTTTTTAAGGTATGGATAGAGCTGGAGAGATGGCTTAGAGGTTAAGAACACTGGCTGTTTTCAAAGGTCCTGAGTTCAGTTCCCAGCAACCACATGGTGGCTCACAACCATCTATAATGAGATTTGGTGCCCTCTTCTGGCATGTTGGCATACATACAGGCAGAACACTGTATACATAACCAATAAATTTTTATTTTTATTTTTTTAAGATATGGATAAAAAGGGATGGGTGGTGGAGGCCTTTAATCCCAGCACTTGGGAGTCAGAGGGAGGTACATTTCTGAGTTTGAGGCCTGGTCTGCAGAGTTCCAGGATAGCCAGGGCTACAGAGAGAAACCCTATCTCAAAACAAATATGTTAGAAACAATGTCTGAAGCAAAGTAATTTTTCTTGCAATGCACAGCTCAGATTTTTAAGTTGTGAAACTGCTTATCTACCTTGTCTTTGATCTATCATGTGCAGTGCTGACAAGAAAACATTGAGCCTGAATATGGTGGCAAGTGTTGTACCACTGAACCACCTCCCTACCCTTGTTTTTGTGTTTTGAGACAGGGTTTCTCAGTGTACTTCTGGCTGTCCTGCAACTCACAGAGATCGCTGCACTCTACCTCCCAAGTCCTGGGATTACAGGTGTGTGCCACCATTAACTGGCTAGCTTTGATCTTTCAATCTTCTTTCCTCAGCCTCCAGAGTCTAGGATAAGGGCTGGAGAGATGGTTCAGTGGTTAAAAGCACTGGCTGTTCTTCCAGATGGACCCAGGTTCAATTCCTAGCACCCATGTGACAGCTCACAATTGTAATTCTTGTTCCAGTGGATCTGATTCCCTCACACTGACATACATTCTGGCAGACAAGACAAATTTTTTTTTTTTTTTTTTTAATTTTGGGACAGTGTTTCTTTGTGTAGCTCTGGTTGTCCTGAAACTAGCACTGTTCAAGACCAGGCTGGCCTTGACCTTACAGAGATCCACCTGCCTTTGCCTCCCTAGTGCTGGGACTCAAAGCATTCACTACCACCCCGTGGCCCTTCTTGCAATTCTTAAAGTCTTGCAATAGATCTCTTTCTGTTCCCTGGTCAATTCCTATTTCAGGACTGCATAAAATTTGTGGAAGACTTGAGATTAATCTTCAGGCTGTGTTTATGGAAAGAGTGGAGATAAGATGAGGTTAGCAATGAGGCTGAGGAACATCAGGTTCCCGTATGTAATGTGAATCAATACTTGATGGACGGTGCCAGAAAAAGCTGATGTGGGTCCCGAGAGCCTGGAGAATCTCAGTGGACTGGGTGGAGACAGATGGGTGGGGAATTTGTTAAAGTGTCAGCTACCAGGGAGATCAAGAGTTTAAGGCTGAAACAGACGTGATACACACCTGCAATCCCAGCACACTGGCAGAGTCAGTTGGAGCTACAAAGTGAGTTCAGGACGGCTAAGGCTACACAGAGAAACCCTGCCTTGAAAGGCCAGAGAGAGTGAGAGCTCAAGGCTGAATTGGGGCGCATAATGAGAGCCTGTCACAAATAAGAAAGAAAAGGGAGGGAGGGAGGAAGACATACAACAATAAAAGTTAAAACAAATTAAGAAGTCACCTGCTGCTTCTTTCATTTTCATCAATTTGCCCCATGGGCTGCAACTATGGAGACTGAGCCTGGATGTCTCCTGAGAGAGAAACAAGAGAGCCAGGGCCTTCTTTTGGAAAAGAAGTAGAGGAGGTACTCAGGAAGGGTCCTTATATCCAGCAAGCTGATGGCAAAGGTGGGACAACGGTGCTACCACCTTTTCCCAGTGAGGGCTGAGGCAGCTCTTGCTGCCAGTTTGGTTGCAAAGATGCTTAGAAGTACATGGTTGTGGAGTCCCACTCCACCTGATGAAGGACAACAGACTTGGGGCTTATCCCTGCTAAAAAGGGGTCTGTTGCTAGGGTGCAGACATGTTATTTGACATACAGATCTTCCTTCCTCCATGTTGGAAAACCTCTATTTTATTTCAGCTACATTTTGTTTTTGAGACTGGGTTTCACTGTGTATCCCAAATGGCCTGGAACTCACAGAAATCTGCCTCCTGAATGCTGGAATAAAAGCACATATCCCAACCCTTGTGAGACAAGGGAAGGCGGATCTCAGAGAGTTCCAGGGCATCCCAAGCTACACAGCAAGATGCTGTCTCCAGGAAAAAAAAAGGGGGGGGGGAGGAGGCAGGGAGAGGAGGAGAAGAGAGAAAAGAGGGAAGGAGATGAGAAGCAGCAGCAGCAAGCAGTGAAATAGAGGGACTAGAGAGGTGGCTCAGCAGTTGAGAATGCTCGATGTTCTTGCTTAGGAACCAGGTTTGTTCTCAGCACCCACATGGTAACTCACAACAGCCTGTAACCACAGGCCTGGGGGAGCTGACACCATCTTCCGGACTCCGAAGGCACCACACGTGCATAAGGTACACAAATATACATGCAGAGAAAATACTCATATACATAAGAATAAAATGAAGAGTTCAAGACCAGTGGAGGCTACAGGATGAGCCCAACCACAACCAAAAGCACCACCACTGGGTGTTTACTGCGTTTGATTCAAGTATGTCTGACCAGCAACCCCAACCTGAGATTCCATAATCCCAGCAATCAAGCAAAAACAATAAGGTCACATGCCTCACCTAAGACAAGCAGAGAGAGAGAGTGGCATCTAGACAAGAGCAATTCAGCTAAACTCTTATCCCACAGGCCTGGATATGGAGGGACAGCAGTGCAGAGCAGAAAGAAGTGTGTCCTTGGCATTAGTGGTCTAGGGCTTAACTGACTGGGGCAAGCGGTGGCTGCTCCAGGCCCAGGCTCAGTGTTAAAAGAAGCAGGTTACAAACTCAAACGCTCGTGGGAAACCATGTAAGCGTAGGCCCGGCTTGCTTAACATATCAAGGAAACTGAAGTTTTTTTTTCTTAACCATGTGTCTGTGTGAGTGGATGCCACGTTTGCGGGTACCTGTAAGAACCAGAGATGTTGAATCCCCTGGAGCTTGAGTTGCAGACAGTTATGAGCTGCCTGACATGGGTGCTGGGAACTGAACCCAGGTCTTTTGGGAAAATAAAAATTCTTAACCAATGAGCCATGTCTGACGTCTCGACATAGTCAAGTGGCTTATTCTCGTTCACAACTGAAACTCCAGTTCCAGGGGATCCGACACCCTCTTCTGGCCTTTAAGGGTCACACACATGGTACACAGACATTCAAGCAAGGCAAAACATCCACACACACAAAAAAACGAAATCTTGGCACTAGGCATGTCTATGCATCTTTATTTTGTTCACCTTTACCAGATGCTCTGTTCATCTTTTTCTTGCTTAACTACCTTTTGGGAAGTGTATACTGAGTGTCTCATTTGACCCAGGTTAGCCTCAGGTGTGGTCATGTTTGAATGACCTTCAGTTGTTTTTCCTCCTCCAATGGGTTCTTATTCTAAAGTGCAGATTTGGTCTCTTTTGTGTACAGCTACATGGTTTTTAAGTACCTTCCCAAGCCTAGATTTAATTTTTGGATTATGTTCATCAATAATGGTTGTTTTAGTCAACATTCCATGTCAAAACCTGGGTGTGACGACATATGCTTTAATCCTGGCACTCAGGACAGACAGATATCTGAGAGTTCAAGACCAGTCTGGTCTACACAGGGATTTCAAGGCCAGCCAGAGCAATACAGTGAGGCTTCCACACTCCAGCCGAGCTTCATTTTTTTAGTATGTCATGTCTCTTCTATTTTGTGTAGAAATCCACCATCTTCCTACTGTCTCCTCAATTGAGAAATAACCAGGGCTGGAACAGATGTCACTCTTACTTACCGGTGTTTTACCGAGCGCCTCTGATCAAACTATGTAAATCTCCCACTATCTTGAACTAGGAGAGGCTTAGTTAGCTTTATGCCCAAAGCATGCATTAATGTTCAACTTTTCTTCCTTTGGAAACAGGGTCTCCCTAGCTGACCTGGAATTCATTATGTAATCCAGGCTGGCTTCAAACTTCTGATCCTCCCACCTTGTCTTCCCAGCGCTGGGATTAAAGTTGTGAGCCACCACAGCTGCCCTAATTCTGAGTGAAGGCTGCCTTCATAGGCAAGCACTGTTCCACGGTTTTCTGACGGTGTCCTGGTATGCAGCCTTGGCTGGACTTTGTAACCGACTCTTAGGAAGTCTGGGCTTCAGGAGGCCTGTACGGCTACCTCACTATCCCGGAGAGAAAAATCACCGAAATCTAATGCACAATCGGGCACATCTGTTAGGACGCAGACAGGCTCAAACCGATCATTTTAACGCTCGTTGATAACTTCAAAAGCAGGCGTGGCGGAGAGCGGCCCCTCAGGGAACTCACCTGCCTAAAGCCAACCGCGCTAGGTTTCCCTTGTCCTAGGGATTTTTTTTTGGCGCTTCAGACTCCGCCCACCGGCCCCCAAGTGGCGGAAGGACCTCACGCTACGACGTGACAGCTCACACCACCGCGGAGACTTTCTGACGTTACGCGGGCGGCGCTTCCTCTTCGCGGCCCTAGGCCCCTCCCACCCGCGTTGGGAAGCAACGGCGGCCGCCGGCATTTAAGGTGGCTCGGGACCTTGGAGACCCCCCCCCCCCCCCCCCCCGGCTCCCTCTCCGCCCCGAGGGCCGCG